>NC_143014.1:742500-1110000 GCF_055824585.1 Amblyomma mixtum
TAACTATCCACGGATGACAGTTTTCAGCTGGAAAGGTACACAAGATACTGCGACAGGGGTGGACTCATCTACCCTTCCGCACAGCTGTATGATTTTGTGCTGAAGCTTGAGAACCTTTCTACCGAATGCTTCAGCCAAAGCCAACTCCATTCAGAGAGCATCTTTGATGTGCTGCACGTGGTAGGGCAAGATTGTGTAAAGAGGTCGGTTGCCATCTTCTCAAAGAAGATCTTTCGAAGGAAATTGTAAAATTTTACATCGTAGCCAGGCTTCACCTTTTTGTGAAAGGAGTGAATACTGCGAGGCCAGCAGACGTGAACGGGCCAAGCACTTGAAGTTGAGCCGTAGCTGAAGCACTGCCACAGTTGCTTTCCCTCTTTGCTTATCGCAAACAAAGTAAATAAATTTGTCTTTGCCCAATTTGAAGTTGATGGCTTTGTGTACTGTTTCATTTCAAATCTGCTGAAAATTAGCCCTTGGGCTGATGCTATGGGAGAGGAGTTACTGCATGCAAATTCAAAGAAATGGGTGGGTACAGGCAAATCAAAAAGCATGAGCGAGTCGCGAAATTAACTGCAAGGTAGTGGAACGCCAGGGTTGGATTTGCGAGCATGTGTAGAATTTCACAGCAGTAATTGGAAATGATCTGAATCGATCTTTGTCTTTAATATTTGGAATAGTACAACACGCCGTAACCGAACTGGTGTGCTCAAAGCATTCGCTTAAAGTCGCGCTGGTAGGACGATACTGAGCGTCGTGTTCGCAATTTGAGCCGATGAGTTCTCGGAGTCTCAAAGTGGCAGCCGCTGCGCTCCACGCGCTAGACCCGCCCTGCCTTCGCGCAGATCAGGATCTAATTAAACGCTGAGAAGGGTTGTTTTGTAGGCCAGTTGGTCATACATATTTCAAGAAATGCTTCGGCGCGGCAGACAAGGACAAAACGTTGGCGCTCTGTGGTGTCATTCTACGTTTTGTCCTTGTCTGCCGCGCCGAAGCATTTCTTGAAATCTAATTAAACCTTCATCTGCTAATGTTGAGCAAAACACATGATGCAAGCTAGTTTACTCCGCGCAAGCACGATCTTGTGGCAACAACGCGCCCTTTTATCACGCATGCGCTTGGACCGCTTTCCCCCGGCCTCCCTACAGTGAACACGACAGCAGCGCCGCCACCGGCCGCTGCCGTTTTGCGACACCAGTGGCTTCACTCCAGCCTGGCCAGTGAGCACACTACCCCTATTCTAGTTCACTGTACCGCGGCGGTGCCACCACCGGCTCCTAACTTCTGCGCTCTCCGCTAGGAGCGCAACAGGTGATTTGTGACGTCACGCCGAAGAGAAGGGCGACCGACTCGCGCCGTCGCAAGCATGGAGGAAAAAAAACTGAGGAGGGAGCGTCCGGCGACAACCTTGAAGCCTAGTCTTAACAAGTAAAGATATAGCAAAAAAAAGACAGTGTCCCCCCCCCCCCCCCCCCGTGATCGTACCATGTGACAGCGTGCGGTAAAGTCTAGCCCCGCTGCGCGCGCGCATGCGCCGATTAGCGCGGCAGACTAACTGTAGATCATTTTCCTTGCTGTAGACGCCCGCGCCGCGGGTCGCGCATACGCGCGCACTAAAACGTACCAGAATCAAAACATAAAGGACCGGCTCGGAGAGCGAAAAACTGAGGGAGAAAACGACTTCAAAACACTCGGCTTGCGAACGCTGGCCGCGTGACGTCATGCTCCCTCCTCAGTTTTTTTTTCCTCCATGGTCGCAAGCCGCGGCGGTGCCACCACCGGCGCCTAACCCCTGCGCTCTCCGCTAGGAGCGCGATTGTGGCGTTACGCTGAAGAGATTAGGCTCGACTCACGTCGCTAGAAAGCAGTAGCTGTGCCAACCACCAGCGGCTTAACATTGCTTCGCGATCTCGCGCCGTCCGTGTGCGACGACGGTGCACATGAACGGCGGCCTGACTGGACTGGATTGTACTGGACTGGATTGGATTGGATTAGAAGAGATTGGATTAGATTAGATTACATTAGATTACATTGGATTGGATTGTATAACAGATGCATCGCCACAAGTCTAACCACAAGCACCATCACCAGCTATACTACCCGCTGAACCATGGCGTAGGTACGGATATTGCTTTCGCAATTACCGGGCTTAACCAAGCTAAGCCACTGCGAATTTTTTTAATCGTTTTTAGTGTTTTATCGTTCTTACGTGTCATTACATAATCACGGTCCTTTACACCGTAGGATTTTATCGCTTTTAGGCTCATATCATATCCTGTTTTGTCATCATTAGAGACCGGATTTTAGGCAAATGCCTATTTTCTTCAACGCTTCGTAGGCGCACCATTTTTACATATGAGCACGAATTAGGTGTTGACAATATGTTTAATACTCTTTTTATAGTGCCTATGAATGCCTATTTTGGGTGGCAGTGCCTATAAATGCCTATTTCCGACGTCGGTGCCTGAAAATGCCCTATTTTAGAGAAAAGGGGCCTGAAATACGCTGTGGTTTTGCTTTCAGATTCTGTTTGCTTTCGAATCCATTTCGGTTTTGAGTAGAACACACACGTGGCAACATTAGATGACCTCGTCAGTCGGCTATGGTGAACACTGCACCTACGGCGGCTGCGTACACAATACCAACCGCGTCAGCCGAAAATATCGAAGCAACCTTTTTCCTATTTTCTGCCATTTTATCGTGGCAGCTTGTTGATGACTTTGGCCGTTAAAGTGGTAGTTGACCAGATGGCACCACATTTCGGAAAGTATACGGAGTAAGTTATAGGTTCGTCCAAATAATTCCCAGTTGGTTCCAATTGAAACTAACTGTAAAATGTTCCATAAACCTGCTGGAAACAGTTTAACTGGTTAAAATTTCCACCTGGGTAACCTGCCTTAATTTCGTTCCTTGTGCCCCAACCGCATGCCATCTTCATCAAATGGCATTTGGCAGTAACCTTGTTGGAGCAGGCAACACTACACAGCTGGCAGTCGTGCGTGCATATGAAAGCGCATTCGTGCTTTTCTGCTACTGCTTCCATAGCTTTAACATTAATTTCTAGATGGATTGTTTATTTTACCATGGATCCTCGTGGATGTACGTAGGCCCCTGCAAACTATGATTCTTTTCGGCATATTCCGCATCAAGCAGCAGTGTGTAACATTTTCTAGCACCTCGTATTTATGGTTTCCAGACCCTTCTAATGGCAAGCACCATTTTATTGTCGCGTGGCTCCAGACACGTGAAGCCACAAACTATAAAACACTGTTTACACAAATGACAACATATTTTTTAATGTTGAAGCATCGTGTATGCCTGCAATAAATAAGTTAAATTCTTGTGTGAGCGAAGACTGAACTCATTTTTCAGATGCTTTGAATTGACAATGTTTCTATCAATTTCTAAATACATAACCTCCTGTTAAGGTGTTCATTGTTTCTACTTTTGTACACGACAAGCGAATTGTTTGTTTCGAGGTATACCAAAGTGTTTTAAAAGGGTTGGTAACCGTCCCTTTTGCTCTGCTGAAGCATGTGTATTGTACGAAAAGTAGCGCGACAGCCTTAAAAAAAAACGGCTTTTAACGTTCGCACCTTGGTTAAGGTCCCAAATCATTCCTGCTGTGTTTGTTTTATTTTACGGCAGATATTGCGCGCTGAAGTTCGGAACTGTGTGCACTTTTGATAAAGTTTATAGTGCCTATTTTTCTCTGTTAGGTGCCTAAAATGCAATTTTAGCTGTCTTTTTATGGCGCCTAAAACGTGCTTTTTAGTGCCTAAAAATCCGGCCTCTAGTCATCATATTCGTATTTTTTGACATAACTGCACGTATTGCTTCGAAATCAAATTTCAGTTGTTAGTCAGCGCCCGTGTTTGTGTGCCCTTTTTCGAGATATGCATTACCAACTAGCCCGCTGTGTCACTCTTGTGAACTTCATCTGTTGTTCTTCGCGCTCTCCTAATTGTTTCGACTGCCACCCAACTCTGCTCCTGTTTCTTGCTGCCAGTGCGATCTGCCGGTCTCGTATCGTTTCCTTTTGCATCCGCCACAAGATACTGCCACCGGACGTCCTCAGTATGTTCGGTGGCCTGGCTCTTTGATCCGGCCACGGAATACGGATGCTCAAGCTTCTGAGGTCAGAATGGGAGAGACAACTCCGTTTCTTCAAGGACGCCATATTCCTGCGGCTGTGTTGAAGTAAAGCGTCGAATAGCACGTGGAAAGAATGACTTCGAGTCCTGGACAGCACGACGGAATTCATGTGGTAACGATGCTTGCTCGTGTTGCGGTCATGGTTGCCAAAGAAGACAGTAAGACCGTGTAACCCGGTCCACATGGTTGGCGACGTTAGGTTACCGAATAACGTGCTGAATCTTAGCCTGGGACCGAAATTCGCCGTAGAACCCAAGTAGTCTTCAGCAGAACTTCTCGGGCTAGTGAGACTGATCGGACAACAAGCACCTGACTCGGACAAGACCACATGCATATCTGAAGGCGTCGATGTCTTGCTTAAGCGCCAACTGTCATCCAAGAAATTTGCGGTGCGTGAAACTGTCAGCTTTCTCTGAGACAAGGAGCTATTTCTGGTTCCTTCCGATAAAGAAGGTGGTTCTACGGTGCTCCCGGCGGGGAAATTCAACTCGAGAGCCTACAGCTCTCTGGACACCATTTTCGACAGAAGGGTGAACACCAACATATCCTTGACCAAAAAACAAGCTGTGAGTATTTGTGAGTCGCTTAAACTGGACACGCAGGCAGGCAGCATTTTGTCTGCAAGTCGTCTCAGCGGGCATGTGTTCTTCTCTGCTAAGACCCATAAGCCTGGAATACCTTTCCGGGTTATAGTATCTGAAAAAAAGTCATGGCTGAAGCCACTTGCAACTTTTGTGAGCGACAAGTTAAAATTATTAACCGTTGATGATCCCTTTGCTGTGAGCAGTTCAAAAAAAGGTTCACTTCTTGAGCTCTCACCATGATAATGATCTGAAGGCCTTTTCTATTGACATAAAAGATCTATTTCAAAGTCATGACTTTGCAATGTGCCTGCGACTTTTGAGATATTTGTGGACACGGTGTTGCGCGGCATGAAATGGGATATTTGTCTATGCTATCTTGATGACGGCGTCTTTGATTGCGAAAGCAATACTACTCGCACTTTCAAGCCTTCGCGTGACCCGGCCGCAGTTACGTTTGACCTTTAGCGGAGTGAATATGGGCGACAACTCGCTCCTTCAGATAGCCCGGCTGCAGTTACGCCGCGCCGCGCACCTGTGGCGCTACTGGCGCTGTGACGTCATACCAGCTGTAGATTATGGGCGACCAACTCGCTCCTTCAGAGAGCCCGGCTGCAGTTACGGTGTGTGTTTGCCGCGCTGCGCACCTGTGGCGCTACTGCCGCTGTGACGTCATACCATGCAGCTATGTTTTCTTTCTCTCAGTCGCAACAAAATCAAACAAAATATAAAAAAAATTACCGAAGACGCTTTGAGTCGTCGCGCAGCGGCGGCCGGTAGCCACGCGTGACCTGTAGACGCGGCGCACTGCGTTCCTTCAGTTGGAGGCGCTGCGCTTTTGCTTTCGTAACCTACCAGGCTTAACCAAAGCTAAGCCCCCGCCAATTTTTTTCGTAAAACGTTCGACGAACATAATGAGCGTCTTGCTCGTATATCAGACTGCTTGCATATGCCGGCCAATTCGAAGTCATGACTTTGCACCAACGCGAGCGTCAAGCGTTGGTGCTCGGCCATCTCGTCGTTGAGGCCAGACCTTAAGAAGACAGCAGCTGTGGAGTCTTTCCTATTTTGCGGCGTTTCATTCACCGCTTTGCCGACATTGCCTATCCGCTGACGTGCGTTCTCCACAAAGGAGCTTCGTTTGAATGGACTCCCGAGAGCAATGCCTCCTTCCGCCAACTGAAGTTTCTCGTGACCTCACATCTTGTCCTCTGGCATTTCGAACCCTCAGCACCAACAGAAGTTCATACTAATGTTAGTGGTGTTAGCATCGGCGCTGTTTTGGTTCAACGCCACGATGATCGGGAGCAAGGTATTGCATGTGCGAGCCGTGTGGTCTTTGCGGACTACCTGACACGTTATTGTGAAACGGTTGCTCTACCATCGGCTACCGCGCATCAAGTGTCGCTATTTCTTCTGAACTCTGCCCTCTTACAGCATGGGCCACCGCGAGTGGAAATCAGTGTTCGAGGCCGCCAATTCACGGCCGATATCATTGAAGAGCTGCTACGTTTGTGCGCTCTTACTTACCGGCACTCAACACCATGTAACCCACAGACAAATGGTTTGACGGAACGCATAAACAATACACTCACCTACATGCTTGCCATATATGGGGACTCTGACCATATGAACCAGGTCACCACACTGCCCTTCATCACATATACCTTCAAAGTCACCGCCCATGAAACAACCGGATACAGTCCATTCTACCTCTTTTATGCTTCCTCGCCTTGCTACACCCTGGAGACCATCCTACCATTTTACCCTAGTGACAACCTGTGTATCGCCGAAATCCTCTCTTTAGCTGAAGAAGCTCATCGGATTGTCCGCCTGCGATCCATTGCTTCTCAAGAGCGCTTCAAGGACCGCAACGATAGCCACCACCGGCATGTTTTCTACGTTCCAGGCGATATTGTCTGGCTTTGGCGCCCAGTCAGGCGCCGCGGCTTGCACCAAAAACTGCTGGTCCACTACGGTGGCCATTACGAGGTTGCGGCCAGAATTATTGACCTCACATATCAGATTGCGCGCCTCACTGCAACTGGTTGCCGTTCCGCCAAAACTGAACTCTCACATGTCGCTCGTCTGAAGCCATGCCCCTCTAGGGACACAACATTACTCGCCCGGGGGGCTTCGTCTGCGCAGGGGCAAATGCCACGGACGAGCAAAGACGAAGGAATTGAAATACGAACGTGGTGGAAGTTGGATCTATTGGACGCCATCGGTTAGAGACTTAGTACGCCTGCTGTGCCTGGCGTGAAACGACCTTACCCAAAGTTTTTGCGCCTGTAACAATATAAATATATGACTGTTGCGAGCAAGGCAATATGAACCAGAAGTTATATACTTATAAAGTTCACTGACAAACGCTTAAAAAAATTGGCAGTAGCTTATGTCAGCCAGGCCAGGATATATGGAGTGAAAGCAGTTTCGTGTACTGACATTTCGGGCGTCGTTGTCGTTAAGAAGCTCGGCGGCGTCTCTTCGCGAGACGTTCCTCTCGTTCTTCGGGCGTCTCGGCCGTCCGCTTAGCCTTTCTCGCCTCGTTTTCACGCTGTCGCCGGCCTTGTACCATGCGACGACTTCTGGATCGGAAGACTCAATTTCACGCTGCCTGTACTGCAGCCGAGACGAGCACGGCCGCTCACCTTCTTCCATGGTGCGCTTATGGTGCGCTTCCATGGTGCGCTTCCTTCTTCCATGGTGGCTTATATCCCAGCTGCGCGGCGCGACTCTGGTGTATATAGCGGGTATATATGGTACTGGTTGCCTTGGTAACGGCGCATGCCCAGTCACCGCAGGCACCGCGAAATGCGCTTCTGCTAGCCTTGTGTACCGTTCGCCACAAAACATAACATGGGCTTACAGGTTTTAAAGCAACCTTGTAATGTTTTAAAGCGTGTGTCAGTCTACTATATATGCACATCAAGGGTGCCGAAAATGTCACCTTGTTTTTAGTAAGACTGGGGGTCGTAGGCACGCAAACTCAATGCTGTTGAGTGTCGAGTGGATTAATCTGCATTATTTTTATTGTAGTGCATAGTTGGTTAATTATTTTAAATGAAATAGCTGTTTATTAAAATTCAAAACTTAATGATTGATCGTGATGGCACTTGAGCGCACCAAATAAAAATTCGCTTATATGTCCTGTGCCAAGTGCAAGCGCCATGCTGTCGGAGGCCGTGTTTACCTGGGACACCTGGTATACTGCAGTGTAAGAAAAATATCCAGCATAAAAACGCAGCTTGTGTGCGCTAACTTTGCTGCTGCAACATGTGCTGTACCCCTCCATGGTGAACGTGCCCTGCAGTGAAGAGGTGCAATGCATTCTGCGGCAAGAAGGTTAGAGCACACATGCTAGCGACTGTGACATGAGGTCAGATGTGCCATTTGCCACGCTGTATGTGCCGTTTACTTTTGAACATCATTAAACCGTCATGACAAATCACAGAATAAGTGCTGTAGCCATTTTAACATGATATGCTTCTTTTCACATGACTGCTTGCCAAGTTCTGCAGAATGGTAGTACCGTAAATTGTGCAGTAACAAGATTAGCGTACACCTGTCAAGTGACACCCATGACGGTCAAAGTTCTCTTTCGAACCTTGACAAAACGCCGTTTTTTATGCTGGATGGTATGTGTTTTTTTTTCTTCTATACTTCTTGTCCCAGCTAAAAGAAACCAAGCTTCAAAGAACGTGATGAAAAAAAATAGCACAAAAGGAACACGAGGGACGGAAAGAAAAAGACGCAGACAAGCGCCAACTCGCAACTCAGCTATTTTGCTCTATCTTTTGCGCAATTTTTTCATCATGAACGTTATCCAACTTGCCCAACTTTCGGCTTTGCTTAAGCTTCAAAGAAGACGGCAGTGTCCAAGCCCAATGAAACCAACTGAGGCAGTTTAAAGTTTTGTGGCTTAGTTTGCAGTGTTTTTTTTTCGGTCTGGAAAGTTAGAAAGGTAGTAAAGATAACTTTTCATTTACTGGTTTGAGCAACAAACTGTAAATTTAGAAGTTATAGGTCATTTTGAAGGACAGCTGGCTCCGACGTTTGTACCAAAATACCACTATGCAGCTTTATTTAGCGACCTTTAAGCTATTTTTGCAGGCAATCTCTAACTTCTGAATTTACGCTTTGTTCTCTGAAGGCGATATTAAAAAACTTGTTAATTAGTCTTACTGAATAATTAATTTCAGATAAAGAAAAATGCTGGGGTCTAGGCCACGCGACTGTCTGTAGACCTCCATTTGTTTCACTAGGCTAGAAAACTGTATTTAAAAAAAAAACATTGGTCACATTTAGCTCTGACATCCAGTATAAATTGCTTCAGGTTTGCTCTATATTACACACTCATGTTTTATAGCCAGGGGCAGCATGTTCGACATTCAGTTACAAGACATGCTTTTAATGTGAAATGTGTCGTGTCGGTACACTGTAACTTGTACTCGAATGCCTGAATGAACAAGTGTGCGTAAAAAGCTACAGGAACGAAGTTCGTACACATACAAATACTATATTTGAGCCCAGGTTGCCAGTGGAGGTGTGCTACACATGATGAATTAAGCATCCACAAAGTCAATTAAAGCAGTTAACAGCAGATGTAGCACACAGCTAGCTAGCGGTAATAGTAATACCACTTGCTACATGAAGTAATTCACTGAAATCAAACACAAATTGCAGGATGTATATTGATCATAGCTTCTAATACAAAGCTCGCTTTGAATAAAACAACTGCCTGCAAAGAATGGCTACAAAGACCACAACATCTTTGGAGGGAAAATAGGCTGCTTTCTATGCCAACTGCTTTGTTTGATGGGTGTAGTGTGTAACCAGAAATAGTAAAGGAGGAAGCGCGTGTATCTGAAGAAATATAGAAGGAACAGATTCTCATTGCGTCATGCAAATGGTATCAAAACGACACTGTGAAAGTAAGCTAATAGCTAATAGATCTGTAGTAGCTTGCTACACTGCCTGATAAATATACATTAAAAAGTCTTGTCAAAAAGCTTTAATTAAGAAGACCATACAAGAAATAGCATAAGCAAGTTATGCAGGGAATTATAAGTATGAGAGCACAACTATATTTTTATTAGCTACGAAGGTTATGCATAAAATGAAACTAAATCTCAGCTGCACATTCTTGCTACTTTCAAGGGAATTTCTTAGGCCGGTGAAGGGCGCTCCACACTTTCAGGTGCGCTGACAGGATGTTCAGAAACAAATGCTGGTTCCTTCCGGTAGATTACCACCAGCTGCATGAAAAGAAAAGTCATAGTTAGAAGCTATACCTTTTCACATGGATATGAAGAACCCTAGAGCTAGCTGCCTGGCTAGTACTTGTCACCTTCGCGCATTTTTAGTGCTCTCGCAGGCACTTTTAAAGCGTGTGGGTGTAGCGGTCTCGGTCTCAGAGGGGATGCCCTCGACTCTATGTGGCAAGCTCAGGCAGAAACTGCAAATTTTTTTGCCCAATATTCACCAGTCCCAAGCCAGGGTATTGAGTTGAGTTGAGTTTATTAACATTTTAGTTCTCAGTACAGAAAACTAAGGGCCGGGAACAAAAGGTACAAAACCTGCACCTGGTTGGGTCCCCTGACCCCATAACAAAGTTGGTAGCGATGCACTCCGAATAAGCAAATCATAAACTAACGAAGAAAAACGAACAAAGCACTTTGAGCGAAAACAATTTAACATGATATTTGAAATTGTGCACAACACTCGTGCCAATATTTAAACAAAATAAAAACTGTTTTAGCAAAACCCTGTGCAGAAACCATCAGAAAAATACAGAATCCACCAGGGGAGACACTTATAATCAATAATGTACAACAAATAAGTATGATGAACATAAATCAAATATAGTCCATTCCACTCAAAAGCAGTCACTCGATTAGAAAGTACACATTATAGAAATTCACAAAAGCCGTGAACCCAACTACAACCACACAATGAAAATTTCGCGCAAAATTCTTTTCAGTGTATGAATAGAAGGATAATTGATAGCTTCAGCTAACACCGCGTTCTCGTTTAAAGCGTTGGGAATAAGGTATTTCATACTCTGTAATCCATAATTTGCTCGTAAACGTGGTAATTTATTTTCCTGAAGCGAAAGCTGCCATTTTTCATGAGATATGTATTATCAAAGCTGTGAGAATTTTGTTTCCTTTGGGTGTATATGTAGAGTGCAAGTTTGTATAAATAGAGCTGTTCAAGATAAAAAATCCCATGTTTGTTGAAAAAAGGCCTTGTGCTCTCATTATAATTTAAGCTTTCCAGAGCCCTAATGGCTTTCTTTTGCATGACTGTTAACATTTGCAAGTTACCTCTAGTCCCCCAGATCAAAAGACAGTAAGTCAAGTGGGATGGGATGTATTTAATCTGTACCTAGTTGGAATCAGGTTCTTCACCCTCCATAATGCTCCAACTACATTGGACATTTTTAATTTCAAATGATTTACATGTTCATTCCAGCTCAGAAACTCTTCAAAGTGGACACCGAGGAATTTAATGGTTTTTGTTTGCTGCAAACTTTCAGTGTGGAAGGTGAGATTAATCTCGTAGTCAATAGGTGTGTTTCTTGCTCTGAATAGGATATATTTTGTTTTCTTGATCTTTAACTGCAAATCATTGCTAATAAGCCAGTTCGATAAGTTACATAGCCAAGTGTTGGCTGCTTCTTCTATTTCTTTCAATTTTGATCCGGAAAAAAAAAGCATTTGTATCATAAGCATACAAGAGTATGTCTTGAGTGAAAGGAATATTTTCAATATCATTGATATAGAACAAAAATAGAAGCGGACCTAAGATTGACCCTTGTGGTACACCCTTATTTATAGTTCTCAATTCGGACACATAATCACCCAGTTTAACGAACTGTTTTCGATTACTTAAGTAGCTTTGAATTAAGTTATTGACATGTCACCGAATTCCATAAGCATTTAGTTTTTCGATTAGTATGCGATGGTTTACGGAATCAAACGCTTTCCTTAAGTCGAGGAAGATACCAACTGTAAAAAGCTTTTGTTCGATATTCTCGATTATCTTCTCTTTAATCTGAATTAGTGCTGTTTCAGTCGACTTATTTTTGCAAAAGCCAAACTGTTTGGGAGAGATTCAATGAAAATCAGTTGCATATTGTAACGGCATACGACCTTCGCAACCACGAGCGCGCTGCGGTATACAAATAAAGAAGAGGCGCGGGGCGAGCGCGAGGGGAGAGCGCGCGGCGCTAGCGCGTGAGGTAGAGAACAAAGGAGAATCGCCGCGGCCGGTTATGTCTGAGTCTCCTGTGTCTGAGTCTCTGTGCCTTTCTCTGCGCGGGCCCGCCGTCCCGTAACATTTGGTGGCAGCGGTGGGATCATGCCGCTCACCCGCTCCCAGAATCAAGTCCCCGACGTGCCAGTCGACAGGACTCCGCCACCAGCCGACGGCGCCGACGACGCCGCGGCCGGCATCGCTACACCTCGGCGCTCGGAGGGGCTCGGTTCTCCGCAGCGGCTGGACGCCGGTATTGAGCGCCTCCTCGATATTTTTACTCAGCGGATGGACGCATGGGAGGCCCGTCTGACTGCCCAGGCTGGGGAGATGGAGGTGATCCGGCGCGACTTCCGTCGCCTTCTGCCAGTCGAGCCGAACACGGGTCCGGTGCCTCTGGACGTCCCCGCCACCGCTGTACCCAGCTCTGCCGTCGCTGTACCTGCGGTCGTAGCCGCCAACAGCGTGCTCGGCGCGGGCGCATCATTGGACGTCGTGGAGTTGCCCACGTTCGACGGCACCATTTCGTGGGATGCTTACCGCATCCAGCTGGACAGTATTGCGGCGGCGAGAGGCTGGGACGAGCAGATGAAGGCACGGATGCTCGTCGCCAAACTGAGAGGCCGCGCGACTGAGCTGCTGCAGAACGTGCCGCCTGACCAGCTGGGCTCTTATACTGTCCTGGCGGACCTCCTCGCCGACCACTACAGTGCCTCAGGTCACCCCCGTGTGCAGTACCACCGCCTGCGAGTCCGCCGTCAAGAGCCCGGGGAGACATACCAGGACCTCGCCGCCGCCATTGAACGCCTGGCTCTGCAGTCGTTGCCGGGGGCGCCTCAGAACGCCGTGGCCCTGGTCGGCACCGAGGCATTCGTCGACGCCATCCGACTCCCTGAGGTGCAGCGCTTGGTCCGCTCTGGGCTTCCTCAGTCCAGCCGCGCCGCCATGGCGCTCGCCGTCGAGGCGGAATCGACTTTGCTGGCCACGCGGGGGTCGCCACCGTCTTCCAAGCACAGCGTCCCGGTGCAGACTCCTCGGTTCTCAGTCCCCACAGCGGCCTCTACCCGACGCAGGCGTAATGACACCCGCACGACCTGCTTCCGCTGCGGCCTGAGGGGACACTACGCGAGGGACTGTGCTGGCCCTCCGACGTCGGAAAACGATTCGGTGGAACGGTGCCCCCGGATAAAGTCCGTCCCCGCACTCCTTAGTTCGCCGCGTCCCCTTCTTTCGTCGGCTTCGATGACAACTGAAGCTCCCTACGTGCTCGTTGACGTCGCCCTGCTTGATCGGCACGTAGCGGCCTTGGTCGACACCGGAGCGGCTGTTAATGTGCTCGACAAATCGCTTATTGTCAACGCGCCCCACCTGCTTCTTCCAGCCGCCAAAACCCGGCTCGTAGCTTTTAACGGCGCCCCGGTGGAGCAAGTCGGACGTGTTACCGTCAACGTGACAGCACTCGGAAAGACCATCTCCACCGAGTTTGTTGTCGCGGACAGCCCTATTTGGCCAGTGGTCCTCGGGTGCGGGTGGTGCCAGCAAGCCGGAGTCGTTCTAAATTTTACCACCACAGAACCACGTGCGAGCCAAACTCTGTGTGGGCCGGGTTGGCTTAGCTGGATTTCCAGTGTCGGTGTCACCCTGTGGCAGTCCCTGGTGTCGGCGACCAAGCGTGCTTCAGGATCTGTGCGCTACCTCGGAACGAAGTGGCCACGTCGAGTCAAGCCAGTCGACGTCACTACCGTGACTGTGGCGACCGCCGTGACTCTGCCACCGGGTGCGGCAACTTGGGTGCATGCCAAGTCTGACAATCCGATCACAGCGGATGTGATTTTCGAACCTACCCGGTGTTCGGCTCCGGCCCGAGAGATCACCTCCCCTCGAAGCCTTCTGTCGGTGCTCAATGGAGAGGCCCACGTGTTAATGCTTAATATCAGCCGCGCACCGCTCGTGCTGACTCCCGGCACGCAATTGGGTGCAGCGTCAGTCTTGGACTCAGCATCACCGGTTGCGTCTTTGCAGCATGAAAAACCATCTCACCACACTCCAGCGCCGGCGGTCCTATCATGGGACGCATTTAACTTTGGGCCCACCCTGACCTGAGCGGAGCTCGCCTCTCTGAAGGCCTTGCTGCTCAGCATCGCAGTTGCCTTGCTCTAAGCGCCAGTGAACTCGGGTGCACTTCCTGGGCCCAACACCGGATAAACACCGAAAACCGTGGGCCTATTCATCACCAACCTCGCCGTGTCGCGCCAGCTGAACGGAGAGTCATCCAGCAGCACGTATGCGACATGCTTGACCAGGGAATCATCGCCCCTTCTTGTAGACCTTGGTCCTCCCCTGTCGTCCTTGTGCGCAAGAAGGATGGAACACTCCGCTTCTGCGTAGATTACCGCAAGTTGAACGCTATCACTCGTCTCGACGTGTACCCGCTGCCCCGCCTCGACGATGCACTTGACCGCCTGAAGGGGGCCCGTTATTTTTCCACCCTAGATCTGCTCTCGTCTACTGGCAGGTGCCTGTTCACCCCGATGATGTGGAAAAGACGGCATTCGTGACTCCCGACGGCCTCTACCAATTCAACCGTATGCCGTTCGGTCTCTCAAATGCTCCAGCCACCTTTCAGCGCCTCATGGACCGCGTCTTAGGCCATATGAAGTGGACTATGGCGCTGGTCTACCTGGATGACGTCATTGTCTATGCGGCCACGTTTGATGAACACCAAAGGCGACTCAAACTCGTCCTCGAAGCCCTTACCTCTGCTGGGCTTCGCTTAAAACCAAAGAAATGTTTCTTCGGTTTCGCAGAGGTCACGTACTTGGGTCACGTTGTGAGCCGGCATGGCATCCGTCCCGACCCGGAGAAGCTAAAAGCGCTTACGGCTTACGAAGCTCCCACCACTGCCAAGGAGCTCAAAAGTTTCCTCGGATTTGCTTCATACTTCCGTCGTTTTATACCCAACTTTGCCAAGCGAAGCGCTCCGTTGACCGCCCTACTGAAGAAGAATGCTTCGTGGAGTTGGACACCGGCCCAACAGTTCGCGTTCCTTGACGTCAAGCACGCACTCCTCGAGCCTCCTACGTTGGCCCATTACAACGAATGGGCCCCCATCGTCCTCCACACGGATGCCAGCCAAGATGGGCTCGGCGCTGTCCTTCTGCAGGAAGACGAGTCTGGTGACCATAAAGTCCTAGGTTATGCCAGCCGCCAGCTTTCCGACGTTGAGCGCCGCCGCCACTCTTCAGAACTCGAGTGCCTCGCCGTTGTCTGGGCCGTCGAGAAGTTCCGTCCCTACTTGTACGGCCGTCACTTTACCATCGTCACGGACAATAGCGCTCTGACTTGGCTGCAGTCTGCCAAACACTTAAATGCCAAGATTGCACGCTGGTCCCTGCAACTTCAGGAGTATGATTTCACCATAGTGCATCGGCGCGGCTCTGCACATCAGGATGCCGATTACCTTTCTCGCCACCCTTGTTCCGTGACAGCTTTGACGGACCTCAGGACTGCGCAAGCGCAAGATCCCGACGTTGCTGCCATAATCCACTCCCTTGGCACCGCCGTCGGCGCAGGTCTCCGCAAACTGCGCCGGGTCTATCAAATGAAGGATAACCTCTTGTGTCATGTGAAGTGGTTCCGTGGTCGACCACCCGTGTGGTTGCCAGTTGTGCCGGCAACACTGCGGTCGCAAATCTTGCGCGGCCTACACGACGCTCCCACGGCTGGTCACCTTGGTCGCAGCAAAACCTACGCACGAGTGTCGGAGCGCTTTTGGTGGCCTAATATGTCCAGAGACGTCAAGGAACACGTGGCGTCCTGCCAGACGTGCCAGTTCAGGAAGTCATCCACACGAGTAACCAAGCCACCCCCGCAGGCGTTTTCGCCGCCGAGTTCACCTTTCGAACTGGTTGGACTGGATCATTTGGGCCCGTTCCCAAAGACACGCGCCGGCAACCGGTATATTCTGGTTGCGGTCGACTACTTCTCCAAGTGGGTCGAAGCACTGCCCGTTCCCGACACGTCGTCCGCTCATGCCATCTTGTTTGTGGAACAACATCTTGTTCTTCGGCATGGTGTGCCACAACGCCTCATCACGGACCGCGGGAGCTGCTTTATGTCCCAAGAATTTGAGCGTGCCCTCCGCTCCTTCGGCATTGCGCATTCCACTACATCCGTCAATCATCCCCAGTGCAATGGCCTCGTGGAGCGTGTCAACCGCACCCTTACGGATATACTCGCCTCCTACGTCGCTCCGTCCCACACAAACTGGGATCGTTTTGTTTCTACTGCAGCTTTTGCACTCAACACTGCGGCTCAAGAAACAACGCATGTCACGCCGTTCTCAGTCGGCTATGGCAGAACGCCCTCCATCCCTCTCGACGCGCAGTTGGGCCTTCGCCATCCTACTGCGTCACCGACTGACTGCGCCCAACGACTTCGTCCCGCCCGCCTCGACGCTCAGCGCAACCTTCTCACGGCCCATGCGCGTGCGCAAGTGGCCAATGCTGCAGCACCACCACCTCCCTCCTTTCGGTCCGGTGACTTGGTCCTCGTTCGCCGCACCATCCGCGCGACTGGCCGTGCCGCGAAGCTCTTGCCCCGATACCGCGGCCCTTACCGTGTAGTTGCACGGCTCGGCCCCGTTACGTACCGTCTAGAAGCCCTCCCCGAGCTTCGACCACGCGGTGTACACCACATTTTTCCGGAACATGTCTCCAACATGAAGCGCTATGTCTCCGGCACCCACCGTGATCCCGACTTGGCTCCCACGTCCTCCCTAGTGCCGCCCTCCCGTGCCAGCACCAGGCCTCCCTTCCTGAATGCCGCCACTTAAGTGGAGCGCTGCTCCGTGAACGCAATCCCAAGTCCCGCGGTGCGAGAAGCCCTCGCAGTTTTCGTACGGCGAGGAGTCGCCTAAAAGAAGCCCCGGGATCTACCGGGACCGTCTCGTGTCAGACGACACTGTCATCACAACGTGACGATGCCTCCTGCGCACCACGCTGCGCCGGTGCGAAGAACCTCAGCCCGGGCTCATCGGGACGAGTTCGATGCCGCCTGCAAAGCGAAGCACGCGCTAGGGGACACCAGCGGTGTCTTCCCCCTCTTATCTTGGAGACTGGAAGAGACTCTTATCTTCTTATCTTCCCCCCCCCCCTTCCCCCCCCCGGTGGAAAGATGTAACGGCATACGACCTTCGCAACCACGAGCGCGCTGCGGTATACAAATAAAGAAGAGGCGCGGGGCGAGCGCGAGGGGAGAGCGCGCGGCGCTAGCGCGTGAGGTAGAGAACAAAGGAGAATCGCCGCGGCCGGTTATGTCTGAGTCTCCTGTGTCTGAGTCTCTGTGCCTTTCTCTGCGCGGGCCCGCCGTCCCGTAACAATATGCAGCAAGTCGTTTATGTATAAGGCTTTCCAATATCTTCGCAAAAACACTTAATAGCGATATGGGGCGGCAGTTGTTAAGATCGTCTTTTGAACCGCCTTTATGTATGACTGTTACTCGTGCGATTTTAAGCTCATCTGGAAAACGTCCACTGCGCAGGATACTATTGTATATATGTGCAAGCGGGGAGGATAGAGTTGAGGCTACTGACTTGATTAGCAGTGGCTTAATATCGTCAGGACCTGGAGCACTATTGCTCTTTAAAGAATCAATAACTCGTTTGATCTCGCCTTCATCAGTAGGGTGTAAAAAAGCGTGCCTTGTGTACAAGTATTAATGTAAGTGACTGGATCTAAATCTGATCTATCCCGCATCTGGTCCATCGCAACTGTCAAAAAAATGGCTATTAAATCTTTCACCAAGTTCAACACCACAGAGTGTTTCACCCTGCGTGTTTAACTCCGAGAGACAGGTGAATTCAGGTGTCATATTGGTGACTTCTTTGTAGACTTTCCAAAATTTTTGAGGTTGATCCGCGCTGTGAAATTTACGGTTGTAATACTCACGTTTAGCTTTCCTTAGTTCTGCATTAACTTTGTTGCGATATATTTTAAACTCCTTAAATTTTAATTCATCTTTGTGTTTCAGCCAGTCCTCAAACAATTTATTTCTTTGTTTTATCTTACCATACAGCGCGGGGCACATCCATGGTTTTCGAGCCCTTTTATGTTTTTTCCAAAAATACGCTGGGAATGCCTTTGAGTAGAGCTCTTTGATCTTAGAGTAGAATAGATTGAAACTAATGTTTGAATCTTGCTCGTTAATAATCTGAGACCAGTCTACCTCCTGAACTAATTCTCTAAAATCTTGCAAGGTATCATCATTAATCTTTCTCGTTTTAAACTGTGTTTCATTAACTTTCTTAGAGGAAAGGTCTTCTAAAATACAAAAAAATAGCCAGGTGATCACTAATATCTGCGGCAAGGACCCCAGAAACAATTCGGCCCGAAACGAGATTAGTGAAGCAGATATCAATCAGAGTTTCCGATGTTGCAGTAACACGTGTGGCACTGCCTATACGATTTTCATAGCCATAACAAAGCATCATAGTATAGAATTCATTTTGTACACTACTAACGCTTTGCAGATCAATGTTAATATCCCCAACAACTATTCCAAATCGACCAGAAACTGACAACTGCGTTAATACTCCATCAAAGTATTCAAGGAAATCCTTTGTTTTGCCCGAAGGAGGTCGATATACAACAATAATAACGGTGTCTCTACAAGCTGCTGTCAGTATTTCAAAATCATTGGTCATAACACAAAATTCATGTAGTAAACTGCAATTTAAACCAACTTTCGTGTATAAAGAAACCCCACCACCTCTTTTTCCAGAGCGAAATAAACCCATGTGGTTGTAACCGTCAAAATGATAAACATCAGATTGATTCATATACCAAGTTTCCGTGAAGCAAACTACACCAAATTCCCAAGAGAGCTCTTCTAGATACAATGCTAATTGGTCTCCCTTCTTTCGGAGACTGCGGGTGTTCAAGTGAAACAAAGATAGTGATTTACGCACCCAGGCATTCTTTAAGATGTCTTCCTTAAAGCTATTAGAATCAGACATCCTTCCATTCATGGCGTGAGATCAAGCGACACAACGTGTACATGGAACGAAAACATGTGATCGGTACAGCCGTTTAACTGCCCGGCGAGAAATCACCATCTTCTTGCACTCCAGAATTATCACTTGATTGTGCGATAGGCGAGCTCGGTGTCATGCGATCCACATCGGCCACCGACTTCATATGCAAGACTGTGGTTGCCTCGACGGGCCAAAACCTTTCCATTGCTTGACCACACAAATTTCCATCCCACATCCTTTTTGCGGGAGTTAGCAGCCCCGAGTAGCAGCTTGTTTTTCCGCGTCAAGTGTTCATTTATGTACACCGGTTTAGCTGTTCCTTCGAAACCGAGCTTTTCAGTCGTCAGCCGTGTCTTCCTTGCTTTGGCCAAAACCGCATTACGCTTAGTTCTGCGCGTGAAACGGACAATTATGTTCTTTGCCCTTGAATTTGGTACATCAACTTCGTGACAGATATCAATGTCATTGTCATCGATTACCTCATCCAGCTGTTCACCAATTTGCTTGACGACTGATATCTCATCACAACTCCCAGGCAAACCCTGGATTTCCAGATTATTGAGCCGTTTATACTGCTCAGTTTCATCCAGCTTATCCCTTAGTTGTTTGTTTTCCTGTTCAAGGTATTGGTCAGAGCGAAAGGTTCACAAAGGAGACAAGCTTGATACAGCAAAAAGAGGATACACAGGATTTTCTAATCACTCGTAATAGCACATACGAAGTGATTCCACAAAACAATGCAACACATGCAACGTAACACCAGAGAGAGGTTGCATTACGAGAGAGACCTTGGACCTAAAGTGCACTAATGCACGAGAGAGTGAAACAAAACAGAACATAGTTTGTTCAACGGGCACGGCGGAGTCCGACGACGTGAGGATCCGGCGGGGCCGTCCTCAAGACTGCATCGCTGGTCCGTGGCTAGCGAGTGGTGTTGGCCCGAGAGTCGTGCGGGACCGCTTCTACGAAACTTTAAGGCGTCACGGGCTGACAGACTGCGCCTAACGTCCTTCATATACGGGTGTTTCACCTAACCTTTATACAATTTTTAAAAAAAGACTTTTTGAGTGAGAAGAGCGCTTTTCTGGCACAGCATTGTCAGGGTTGTAGCACATAAGAATACAGCGAAGAAGTGCTAACTAGCACACTGGTTAAATAATACTGAATAGTTAACTATTTAAGTATTGCCTTTTAGCTCCTTTATTATTAAAAGGCGTGCAGCCCACCGTAAGTAATGTCGATAACAGCTCTTAAAATTTCGATAAGGAGGTTACACACGCCACTGTGGCCCAACAAATTTCGGCTGTTTCGGCGAGTTGTGTGCATTGGAGTGGTTGCTTTCCTTGCAAGCTTTTCGAAAGCGCATCTATTTTTGCACGATGTAGCCAAAATTTGTTGAGGCACAGCGCCCAAGGTAATCGCGTTTTCGGAATTCTAAAAACTGATATGGATAATACTTACGGGAGTCTACATGCCTCTCAATAATTAAGGCGCCTAAAAGGAATAATTAAAAACTTAACTATTGAATTTTAGTTAACCAGCCTGCTAGTACAGGGTGTTTTTCCTAATACTTCACGCAACATTTACAATTAGTGTGCTTGAGTCAGAAGAGCGCTTTTTTTCGGCATAACTTTGTAAGCGAAGTAGCGCATTAGAATACAGCTAAGACGTCTTAGCTGAATTCTAACGCGCTACTTCGCCGACAATGCTATCCCGAAAAAAAAAAAGCGGTCTTCTAACTCAAAAACACTAATTTTAAACGTGAAGTCTTAGGTAAAACACCCTGTATTGGTGCGCGCCGCGTCTGTTCGTTTCTTCTCGCCAGGCAGGAACATACGCACAATATTAAACGTACAACTACTCTCTCACCCTGTCGCCCGGCGCGCGTCACTATTGGTCAGGCGTCGAGAATGGCTTCCAGAGAATTCGAGCTCCGTCTTCCGACCCAGTGCCGTCGGCGCGCGAGCGAAGTGGAGAGGGCATCACTCAGCACGCCACGCTCCCCATCGGCAGAGTGATATATTCTCCAAGCTTCTCGAATCGTCGGCGGCGCACGTGGACGTGATTCCTTTCTAGCCGTGCCGGCGAGTGAAGTGGCTATGGAATCAACACACCCAGGGCTACGCGCTCTCCATTGGTAACCGCGGTTCGTTTCTCACACGTGCGAGAGTCATCTGCGGCGTACGCGAGATTCTTTCTTCGCCGCGCCGGCTTTCCGAATGTGCGCCGAATTTCGTGACACTGCCCCCCCCCCCCCCTTAAGAATATTGTACTACATCACAGCGCACAAAAATCGCTCGTAGTACGTACATGCGCTCCAAAAGTCAAAGGACAAATGCCAAGATATATGCATCAATACAATACATGCGGAGTCTGGCGCCGACATGGCATCAGACGCTTACATCATATTCTTTCTCAGGTCTTGCAGATGATGGCAATTTTCGATGCTGCCGCGATATCGACGTGCCTGCCGCTGAATGGTGACGCCGCTACCGGCAAGTCTGTCCTGCTGAACTGGCTTTTTGGACAGACGTTTCACAGCTGGACCTTGCAGCGCTACCGGCGCTTGAACACGTCTTTGACTGGGAACCCTGGAACCCTCTGCACAAGCATAACCTACATAAGCACCTCTCGCACCCAGCCACACCGGGATCTGGCGAGCAAATGACAGCCGGACGCTTACGTCATGTTGTTTCTCAGGTTTGTTACTCTTATCTTTCTGTTAATAGAAAACCGTTAAAAATCGGCGCTGGATCCCAAAGCAGCTGTGTGCATGCTCTTACTCCTTCTGTACTATGTGACCGCGATCGGTTGAGGGTACACACACTTTTCTCAGACATGTTTTTGCTTGCGAGAGATGTAGAGCAAAACCCAGGGCCTCTGTCTGCTGAGCAGGAAAAGTAGGTGTTCGACAAGAGAGCACGTTGTTGGGCGAGTCGGTCGTACATACTTAAAGAAGGGAATTGCGCTAAAAAGACACGGACGAGAAAGGACATTTAGTAAAACACGTTGCGGGGCTAGTTGGTTATGCATTTTCTTTCGTTAAAATTTAAGCAGCGCTAACTTTTAGGACGAATACACAGAGGACATGACAGGACGGGCGCTGACTCCAGCTATGTTTATTGAACACGTTTTTCGTAGAACATACAAGAAAAGACGACCGTGAGCACATACGCATCTGCGACAGATCACAAAAGGAAAGGCCAAGATTACAAAGATGACAGCAAAGGTAGATTAATGTGGGCGGCACGCATTTCGTCCCTTATTTTTAAGCAATCTGAATTCGCTGGCATGCAGGGAGACAGAAGTGGTGCTGACACACATGTCGCCTTTTGCCTTGATGAAAAATGCTTCGGATAATTCCCGAGCTAATCTATCTTTGCTCCTGCTTAGAATTTTGATTTTGTCAAGCCTTGGCTCACAGTTCTCATCGTTTTGGTCCTTGCAAGAACGGCAATGGGCGGGTAGATTCAGACATGAGTCTGATGCGTTTCCCAAACTTCGTTCATGTTCCCTGGCACGTTCGTTAACACAACGCCCTGTCTGGCCAACGTACACTTTGCCACAAGAAAGGGGGATCTCATAGACCACACCCGTGGCACACCGAACAAAGGGCTTAGCGTGTTTTGTTCTACAGCCGGATGTTGCAGGGCCACTACTGCTGACTTTAGGGCACATCTTGGCCAGTTTACAAGGCGCAGAGAACACCATTGGGACGCCGTACTTGTTGCCCACTCTTTTAAGGCGCAGTCGTATAAGGTGTCCCATAACCTAAAAAGAGCGGGCAACAAGTACGGCGTCCCGATGGTGTTCTCTGCGCCTTGTAAACTGGCCAAGATGTGCCCTAAAGTCAGCAGTAGTGGCCCTGCAACATCCGGCTATGGAACAAAACACGCTAAGCCCTTTGTTCGGTGTGCCACGGGTGTGGTCTATGAGATCCCCCTTTCTTGTGGCAAAGTGTACGTTGGCCAGACAGGGCGTTGTGTTAACGACCGTGCCAGGGAACATGAACGAAGTGTGGGAAACGCATCAGACTCATGCCTGAATCTACCCGCCCATTGCCGTTCTTGCAAGGACCAAAACGATGAGAACTGTGAGCCACAGCTTGATAAAATCAAAATTCTAAGCAGGAGCAAAGATAGATTAGCTCGGGAATTATCCGAAGCATTTTTCATCAAGGCAAAAGGCGACATGTGTGTCAGCACCACTTCTGTCTCCCTGCATGCCAGCGAATTCAGATTGCTTAAAAATAAGGGACGAAATGCGTGCCGCCCACATTAATCTACCTCTGCTGTCATCTTTGTCATCTTGGCCTTTCCTTTTGTGGTCTGTCGCAGATGCGTATCCGCTCACGGTCGTCTTTTCTTGTATGTTCTACGAAAAACGTGTTCAATAAACATAGTTGGAGTCAGCGCCCGTCCTGTCCTCTGTGTATTCGTCCTAAAAGTTAGCGCTGCTTAAATTTTAACGAAAGAAATTGCATAGACGGGCGCAAACTCGCGACTGATTTTATTCAGAAAGAACACAAATATATATATATATACCCAGATGCTTATCCAATCATTGCCTAAGCGCACATGCCAGGAAAGTTTTCTCTTTCTTATACAAATCGATACTAGAATCGCTTATAATAATAATAATAATAATAATATTAATAATAATAATAATAATAATAATAATAATAATAATAATAATCTCTTTATTTGTGTCGTAGGGTACACGGTCGACACTGGAGGCCGGCAGTAAAAGCTGTCACAAACGACAGCTTGACAGAGCCGCAGGCCCCCATGCACTTGGCAGCAGTACAGTGTCAATGCTTATATGCCAAAAAAAAAAAAATATGCTATACACAGTACAGCTCACAGTACACCCTGATAAATAAATTCCATTTTCTATACAGAACACAACATAAAATTTGTGATATACTGCATAAATTAATAGAAAGAACATAGAATAGAGCATACAACATGATGGATAGAACATAAAATTACCGTGGCTTAAGGCATGAAACAATGAGAGATCGATTCTATGAACTCATAAGAACAAAATACACAGGCGGTTGTAGTCTAGTAAGGCAAGAAAAGATAGTTAAGATTACAGTTCATTCTACAGGAGGAAATAGCATGGATACAATACAAAAAATAAAAATCCGGTAGGTAAACATGGTCACTTAGTGTAAGGAGAAATTATTCAGTTGAAAAGGATATGGGTGTAGAAACAAACTCAAGTATTAAGAAACAGAAAAAGAAGTGTAATTGCGGTTTGTCAGGGACAATCAGGCATGATCATTTGGACATGTAGTATTTTCTGATTTCTTTAAATGAATATATTTGTAATTGTACATTTCCTTTATTCAATTTATTCAATAACCTCGCCAACTGATTTTGCAATGTTTGATGACCATATGTTGTACGGTATGTTTTTACCATCCAGTATTCGCTGTAACGGGTGGCATGACTCGGAGTGTGGTTTTGTAGATTTGCTAACTGTTTTAAGAATGTACCACCATTCTTTACTTCCTGTTTATAAAGCTTACTCAGTCGGTAGTCATACATTGCCATAATAGGCATCACATTGTATTTTAATAATATTTCATGAGTGTGAAAGCGACTATGTACATTTTCTACTGTACGAAGAAACCTTTTCTGCAGTATATGAAGCTTTTGTACATTTTCCTTTGTTGTAGATGCCCAGACTAACTGACAGTAGTTTAAATTTGAGGAGAACAGGGTGTTATAAATGGCCAGCATAACCTTTCGGGGTAGAACATTTCGATTGCGATATATGAGACCTATAACTTGAGAGAGTTTTGCTGCTAGATGGTTGATGTGATAATCCCAGGATAAAGTTTCATGAAAAATAACTCCTAAGGTTTTAAAAGTAGGAACAATTTCAATCGGAATAGAGTTTAAGGCTATATTTCTGCATTCATCACCTGACTTATCAATGAAAAAAGCCTCTGCGAGTTCACGTGCTACCTGGTTACGACTGTGCCTTAAAATTTTGTTTCTAGCCAGCAAAGGCTGGCATGCTTTATCAGGCGTGTAACAAGTGAAGGCGGGCTAGTTGGTGGTTGACAATGGAGTGCATATTGCAACCGCGCAAAACGACGCAGGACGAAGAGAGGAAAGCACAGGACAAGACGCGGAACTTCAACTAAAGTTTATTACAGGAAAACCACTTTTATACAAGAATCGTAATCACACCTGATAAACGGCCGACACCAGCAAATAACACAGGCACGTAGGCGCGCGTGGCACAAGTTAGCATTTAGATAGTTTAACTCTTTCTTAGATAAAGATACTGAAGTGGAGCAGATGCAACGGTCATTTTCTTTTTTTATGCAGTAGGCTTCGAAGATTTCCCTGCTAAGCTGGGCCGTCAATTTTTGTAAGACAATTGTGTCGCGGAACCTGGGCGTGCAATTACTATAATGGCGACAATGTTTTGCCAGTTCCCCGCCCCCCGCCAATGATTCAACAGCGGCGCGATGCTCCTGAAGTCTGACATTCAGGCAACGTCAAGTTTGCCCTATGTAGCAATTCCCACATGTGAGGGGTATTTTGTACACCACCCCCGTTTTGCAGGGAACGAACCTGTCTACGTGCTTCTTTGGTTCTTTTTGCCACTTCCCTGCACCATATTGCACATGCCCGAAAGCTATTTGGGCGCCGTGAAGACCACCGGGACATCACATTTCATGGCCACTTTTTTGAGGCGATGGGAGATCTGGTGGAAATATGGCATTGCCACAGGTCTCCGGCGTTGCGGTTCTTCACTTGGGCTGTGGTTCGGTGGGCAACGAGCTTCCTTGGCAAGGGCTACTATCACCGAGGTGACCATCTCTCGAGGAAAACCAGCACTACTCAGACGTTGCAACTGAGACTCAAATGACCATTGCATCAGCTCCACTTCAGTATCTTTATCTAAGAAAGAGTTAAACTATCTATAGTCGGATGCAACTTTTCCCCGTCAAAGAACCCCTCTCCAGCTAATGGCGTCGGCCGATTCTCATGACCCTGCTAGGGTAACAATGCAGGGAGCGGTGCCACAATGGAAAGAGGGGTCTATCCCCGACTATGGACAGAGGGGACTATTCCCTTTCATCTGCCACTCCCTGCATTGTCACGCTAGCAGGACAATGAGAATCGACCGACGCCATTGGCTGGAGGGAGGTCCTTTGACCGGAAGAAGCCGCTGCCTTCTTAAGTTGTATCCGACTATAGATGCTAACTTGTGCCACGCGCGCCCACGTGCCTGTGTTATTTGATGGTGTCGGCTGTTTATCAGGTGTGATTACGATTCCTGTATAAATGTGGTTTTCCTGTAGTAAACTTTAGTTGAAGTTCCGCGTCTTGTCCTGTGCTTTCCTCTCTTCGTCCTGCGTCGTTTTGCGCGGTTTCAATATGCACTCCTTTATCAGGCGTAGCCAAAGTGCATGCGCCGCAATGTAAGGGCAAATTTGACCCTTTTCCTTTTCTGTTATTCATAGAAAGCCGATGTTCTCTTAGTCGTTCATTTACAACGGCCCGTCTGGCCGATGTAAACTTTTCCACATGTCAGGGGAATTTCATACACAGCCCCGACAGAACACCTGACAAATTGGGTGGCTTGACGCTTCGTGCAGTCTCGCACGCATTCCTCGCCGGAGACAATCCGGGGGCACAAAGAGGCCAACTTGCGCGGGGCAGAAAATACCACCGGCACACCGTAGTGATTGGCTACATTCTTTAGGCTGTGGACACCCTATGAATATAGGGGACAGCCGCCGGTCTAGTCTTCGGTTGATCGCCACCTTCTTGAGGTGTTCTAGCTTTCAAGCTTTGCAGAAGCTTCTCTGCCACAGCAGCCACGACTGAAACGGGAAAACCAGCTTTCTGTAACCTACCAACCTGATTGTTGAGGCTGTCATTTACCAGGTGAGCACATGATTTCTGCAAGGCTTCTTTCAGGCACAGCATAACAATGGCGCGTTTCACCGCCTTAGAATGAGCAGACTCAAATGGCAACAGGTCTTTCCGGGCTCGTGGTGAGTACATCCAACACGTGTGCTCTGGTGTTAAAGTGATGTTAATATCTAAAAACTGCAATCTATCTTGTTCAGGTAATTCGTGGGTGAAGGTTAGACCCCTCCCGTGTCGTTTAAAGACAGATAAGGTCTCTTGCACTGTGACCGTGTGCGTCACAGCACACGGTGACACGGTGATTATTTGGTGATTTTTAAGTAGCAACCCAGTTTGACGCATACGGTCACCGTGCAAGAGACATTATCTGTGTTTTAACGACACGGGAGCGGTCTAGCCTTCACCCACGAATTACCTGAATAAGATAGATTGCAGTTTTTAGATATTAACATCACTTTAACACCAGATCACACGTGTTGGATGTGCTCACCACGAGCCCGGAAAGACCTGTTCCCATTTGAGTCGGCTCATTCTAAGACGGTAAAACGCGCCATTGTTATGCTGTGCCTGAAAGAAACCTTGCAGAAATCATGTGTTCGCCTGGTAAATGACAGCCTCAACAATCAGGTTGGCAGGTTACAGAAAGCTGGTTTTCCCGTTTCAGTCGTGGCTGCTGTGGCAGTGAAGCTTCTGCAAAGCTTGAAAGCTAGAACACCTCAAAAAGGTGGCGGTCAACCGAAGACCAGACCGGCGGTTCTCCCCTATATTCATAGGTTGTCCCACAGCCTAAAGAATGTAACCAATCGCTACGGTGTGCCGCTGGTATTTTCTGCCCCGCGCAAGTTGGCCTCTTTGTGCCCCTGGATTGTCTCCGGCGAGGAATGCGTGCGAGACTGCACGAAGCGTCACGCCACCCAGTTTGTCAGTTCTTCTGTCGGGGCTGTGTATGAAATTCCCCTGACATGTGGAAAAGTTTACAGCGGTCAGACGGGCCGTTGTATAAATGAACGACTAAGGGAACATCAGCTCTCTATGAATAACGGAAAAGGAAAAGGGTCAAATTTGCCCTTCCATTGCGGGGCATGCCCTTTGGCTACGCCTGATAAAGCATGCCAGCCTTTGCTGGCTAGAACCAAACTTTTAAGGCGCAGTCATAACCAGGTAGCATGTGAACTCGCAGAGGCTTTTTTCATTGATAAGTCAGGTGATGAATGCGTAAGCGATTCTAGGATAAATTTGTATAAAAAAGAGAAAACTTTCCTGGCATGCGCGCTTAGGCAATGATTGGATAAGCATCTAGGTATATATATATTTGTGTTCTTTCTGAATAAAATCAGTCGCGAGTTTGTGCCCGTCCATGTCCTTTCTCGTCCGTGTCTTTTTAGCGCAATTCCCTTCTGTCGTGGGTTCGGATCCCACCGGCGGCATGTGGTTGTTTTTCTTCTGCTTTTCTAAATAATTAGCATTAGGCGATAACATGTTCAGTAATATTCTAAATTGATCAGCACCACAAATTAAATAAATAAATTTAAAAAAATCCCCTGTGTCCCTTGGTTTCTGTGGCTGTTGGCTTTTGTCGTCTTTAAGCAGATGTTCGACGCTATCATAAAAATAGCTGTGATGCAGCACCAACAGTCCGAGACACTGAATGAACTACGTTCTATTCAGCTTGCGCAAAAGAGACGAAGAAAAAGTGACTAAACATGCAGTTAAAGTCAAGCTGCCGCTAAAGCCTGAAGTAGAGCGTTTATCGCAATGTTCTGAAAAATTAGGGGCCGCTTGCATGGCACTGCACATTGTGGTTGACAGCGCTTAGACACATGGACAGGAAACATAAACCGAAAATGATGACGGCACAGGCCCTCACTCTGTTTCTGTCTCCTGTCCATGTGTCTAAGCACCGTCAACCACAATGGATTAGCACCAACTAGACACATGGACAGGAGGTGGGCTCGGTGGCTGTGCAACCGCACAGTCTAACCCTTTCGCCTTCATCATGCAGATTTTTCTGTTCATCGTTCGCGTGGCCATCCCCGCCCTGCTGTCTGCGCGCCCTGGAACCGCAGTGCTTTCCACGCATGCCGATGCCAGCAACAACAACAGCCCCTGCTGCAACACCGCAGCCATCATCTCTCCATTTCCCGGACCGCCCCTCGGGCAGCACTGGACACTACCTTACCCCTGGCAAGCAGAACTGCGAGCGACATCAACAGCGGAAGCTATAAAGGAGCAACGCCCGTCCGCGCCACTCTGTGGGCTCGGTGGCTGTGCAACCGCACAGTCTAACCCTTTCGCCTTCATCATGCAGATTTTTCTGTTCATCGTTCACGTGGCCATCTCCGCCCTGCTGTCTGCGCGCCCTGGAACCGCAGTGCTTTCCACGCATGCCGATGCCAGCAACAAAAACAGCCCCCGCTGCAACACCGCAGCCATCATCTCTCCATTTCCCGGACCGCCTCTCGGGCAGCACTGGACACTACCTTACCCCTGGCAAGCGGAACTGCGAGCGACATCAACAGCGGAAGCTATAAAGGAGCAACGCCCGTCCGCGCCACTCTGTGGGCTCGGTGGCTGTGCAACCGCACAGTCTAACCCTTTCGCCTTCATCATGCAGGTTGGTAATTTCTACAGTCTATTTGCTAAGAAAGCTAGCAATTATCTCTTACTACAACTACCGAGCCCACAGAGCTGTGTCTGTATTGGTGTTGAATGCGTTCAGGTTGTTCGATCCTTGTTACTTTTGGCTGGGGATATTGAAACAAACCCGGGACCTGATTTTGAAACCGTGCTTGCTGAGCTAAAGAAACTGTCTGCCGGGCAATCTACACTTCTCTCAGAGATACAAGACATGAAAAAACAACTTACAGCTACTGACACGGCAATCGCAGACTTAACAGCACGCATGTGTATCCTTGAGGCACAAAACCAACTTATTACCGAGCTGCAGTCGCGACTAGACTCGATGGAGACAGCGACAACAGAAATGTGTGCTCATATAAAAAACCTTGAGGCTCGTGTTGACGACGCTGAGAACCGGTCACGTCGAAACAATGTAATATTTTATGGTATCCCTGATAATGAGCCCGCAGAAACTTACACACAATCTGAGGAAGCTGTAATCCATCTTTGTTCCACTACCTTAGATATAACAGTTGCTTCAAACGATATTGAGCGCGCCCATCGCCTCGGCCGTCACACAGCTGGAAAAACCAGACCAATAATCGTAAAATTTAACTCCCACAAAACTAAGCTGGAAATTCTGTCCAATGGAAAAAAATTCAAAGATACTGTATATAGCGCCGGTGAAGACTTCTCGCCTGCCGTTAGGAAGGCCCGAAAACAGCTTATCACCTTTGCAAAAACCAAATCTACAGCTTATAAACTGAGCTACAAAACCTTGTTTATCGGTCGCGCACGGTACGTTTATGACGAATCCTCGGAAACTGTTAAGGAAATATCATAGCAGCCATCTAGAAAAAGCACCCCACAGCCTCACCCCACGCCCGCGTCCCAGCAATCACCTCAGTCTACTCTTTCTTTTTCCGTACTTTTCACTAATGTCCGCAGTTTCATTTCTAAGCGGGAAGAAATCTCGAGTCTTGTTCGTTCGTCCAATAGCAACATCTTCGTACTAACTGAAACGTGGCTGACTAGCGAAATTAACGACAAAGAGGTCCTGGCAGACTTATCTAACTTTAAGCTTTTTCGTAAGGACCGTCAGGGGTCTCGTGGCGGAGGAGTGCTCATTGGTTTTTCTAATGATTTACCATTTTCAATCATTTCCATTTCGTCTGGTCTAGAAATAATGTGGCTTTTCTGCCGTTGTCCTCCTCAGCCGGTTCTTCTCGGTGTTTGTTACAGGCCCCCGCATTGTACTCCGGACTTTTCAGAGAAACTTAATGAGTTGCTGTGTGAACTTACTGCTAAATATCAAAAGTCGCATATACTTCTCTTTGGTGATTTTAATTTCCCGGATATTGACTGGAGTACTAACACTGCTTCAGCATCAGGCACGGTGGAAGCCAAAAATTTCATAGAAGTGTGCCTGAACTTTGGCCTTACACAAGTTATCTCGGCACCAACAAGAATAACACAAACGAGCGCTAACATATTAGACCTACTACTCGTCAGTCATCCCGAAAGTGTTAAGTCAGTCACGATTCTTCCTGGAATAAGCGATCACGAAGTAATTCATACCGATACAGCCTTAACTCCGCTTCAGAACCAAACTTTTAAAAAGACGATCCGTTTGTACGATGAGGGTGACTACGCAGAGATTAATCGTGAACTGGACGCTTTCTTTCAATCTTTCCGAACTAATTTTCATATTCGGTCTATCGAAGAAAATTGGACTATATTTAAGAAGAAAATTACTGAACTAACTGATCAGTTCATTCCTAAGTTCACCTTCCGAGAGAATTCACAGAAACCATGGTTCACTAAAACGCTAAAACGTTTGGAGAATAGAAAGAAGCGCCTTTTTCGCGCAGCCAAAGCAAAAACTAACCAGGCGGCCTGGGAAAAGTATTACGCAGCCGAAAAGGCATATAATTCATCTGCTCGGAACGCCAAACGTTCCTTTTTTAACAAAGACTTGCCCAGAATACTACACACTAATCCTCGAAAATTCTGGGACACCATCAACCCAAAACATAAAGGCGATGTCAGTGTCACAAATGAAGCAGGAGACGTGCTTAGTCATGCAGAGTGTGCTCACATGTTCAATGTTGCATTTCAATCAGTGTTCACTAATGAATACGATGCCCCCTTTTCTGTGCCAAACACTTTTATTTATAATGTTATGTCACCTGTTGAATTTAACGCATCGGGAATTCTGTCACTAATGAATAAAATGAAACTTTCATCTTCGGCCGGTTTCGATAATGTCAACGCCAAATTTCTTAAGAATACGAAACTCCCCAGTGCCAGTTACTTATGTTTGCTATTCCAGCAGTCACTCTCTTCTGGCCACCTTCCTCGTGACTGGAAAAATGGGAAGGTCATTCCAGTCTTCAAATCCGGTAACACAAATTCTCCATTAAATTATCGCCCCATTTCTTTAACAAGCGTGCCTTGCAAGCTAATGGAACACGTCATATTCTCCCATGTCATTGCCTTCTTGGATTCGAACAATTTTTTTCATCCTGCGCAGCACGGGTTCCGGAAAGGCTTTTCTTGCGACACTCAACTAGCCCTTTTTATTCATGACTTGCATGCCAACCTAGATCTTAACCTGCAAACTGACGCTATATTTCTTGATTTTAAAAAAGCTTTCGATAAAGTTCCCCACAAACGCCTGTTGTACAAGTTATCTAACCTTAATATCGATCCTAATGTTGTTGCATGGATTAAAGAATTCCTAACTAACCGCACTCAGTCCGTCTTTGTAAATGAACACACTTCCAGCTTCCTTCCTGTAACATCTGGCGTCCCTCAAGGTTCCGTACTAGGTCCCCTTTTGTTTTTAATATACATCAATGATTTGCCCTCGCATGTCTTGTAAAATTCGCATGTTTGCTGACGATTGTGTTATTTATGAAGCAGTTAATAACAATTCTGATCAATTATCTCTCCAAAACAACCTTAACAAGATTCAGGATTGGTGTAAAATTTGGCTAATGGAGCTTAACCCTCACAAATGCAACGTACTCTCTTTTCATCGCCGCCGTAACCCGCTCGTGCCCTTCTATCACATAGACTCCGTTCCCGTGCTGCCAGTAGAATCATACAAATATTTAGGCGTAACCTTCTGCGCTGACCTCTCCTGGAAAACGCATATAACTAACATCATTTCTTCAGCTAACAAATCCCTTGGTTTTCTAAAATGTCATCTGCACGATGCGCTCATGCATGTTAGGTTATTAGCTTACGAAGCACTTGTGAAATCGAAATTCGAATACGCATCACCCATTTGGCGTCCACATCAAGCTTATCTAACTAACGCATAGAACTTTTGCAAAACCGCGCAGTCAGATTTATTCATTCTTCATATCATTACAGCACGAGTGTTACGTATCTGAAATCGCTTTCAGGCATACAGCCAGTCTTATTATTTCACAAGTTATTTTACAGCCATCTACGAACTGCATCGTGGTGGAGCAGCGCAAAGGACGGGACACAAGAAACAAGGAAAGACGTACACAGGCGTCCTTTGCGCTGCTCCACCACGATGCAACAGCACCAACTAGCCCAGCAACTTGCTCTTCTAAAAAAAAAAAATACGAACTGCACCCTACATGGTCCCTCCGGCACGCATATCTCACCGCACTCTCCATCAACTCCAGATCAGCCGTCCACGTGCACGCACAGTCACCTTCGCAGCTTCATTTTTTTCACGCACCGCCGCGGACTGGAATGGCCTTCCCGCTGACATTGCAACAATAACCTGTCCCGCGAACTTCGCACGCAGAGCTAACACCTTTTTGTCATCATCATAACGCATGATTACTTTGTCGCACCAAACGTTGTACCCACCCCTTATGTAATGCCCCTGAAAAGGGGTGTTTAAGGAAATAAAATTGATTGATTGATTGATTGACAGTTTGTCCTATGGTACTGCATGATGATTGGGAGAACCAATCACGAAGAAACAATTGAATTTTCTGCGGCATTCGTGACAATGAAAACGAATCGTGGGAACAGTCTGAGAGTAACATTACCTATTTTTGCTCTGAAAAATTAAACATTTCTTTTTTGACGCTTCGGCCATTTAAAGGGCGTACTCAATAGGGCGATATGTACCAGACAAGGATAGGCCTTTGTTTGCTAAATTCTTGTATTTTAGAGACAAGAATCATGTCCTTTCCAATGCCGGAGAACTAAAGGATACTAACTGGTCGATAAGCGAGGACTATTCGGCCAAAGTTCGGCAACAAACCAAAAAAATTATACAGTTTGCTAAAGAACGCGGAGGAAAACTGAAGCTGAGGTTTAATAAACTAAACTTGGACAATAAAACTTTCATGTGCAACACTGAAGCAGACAGTATCACTTGCTTACAGCAATAGCTATCACCGCGCCTTTCAGATAACCGACTAAATGCTATTTAAATTGAACTTGTCTGCATTGTCGTCAACTGCCGTAGTCTAAAAAACAAAACTGACCGATTTCATTCCCTCCTGGAAATAACGAAAGCACATGTGGTAACTGGAACGGGGTCATGGCTGGAGAGCAATATAAACGATAGTGAAATATTTCCTACGACCAATACTACGTATAGGAAGGATCGCAATGTACGTGGTGGCGGTGTGTTCACATTTGTTCATAGCGGTTTGAGCAGTATGTCGGTTAACCAAGAGGACTCCTATGTAGCTGTCTGGTGTAGAATTCTGATGGGCGATCGTACTTCATTAGCAGTTGGTTCTTTTGATAGGCCTCCGAACTCTACCAGTGCACAGCCATTTTTCAACTTAATAAAACATGATTAGCTTGAGAAGCAACGTACATTATTCTTGGTGGAGGCATTAATATGCCTATTGTAGAATGATCTTCTTTACAACCAGTAGTTCACACTACATCCCTATTATATACTCCCTTCCGTGAAGTGGTCAGTGCCCACTCATTAAACCAGTTTTTTCAAACTCCTACGAGACTCGGCTTTGCTAGTGACAATGTGCTAGACCTGTTTTTTTAGAAATGACCCCTGTCTACACTCATCTGCCATAACGCTGCCGGGTGTAAGCTCATCATGATGTAGTTCTAGCAAAATTGTCTTGTAGTGAAATAATGCAATGAAGCGCCAGCAGACTCAAGCTCGCAAAGTGTTTTTTTTTTATGAAAAAGAAGATTATTGTTTGTAATCACAGGAACGCATTGCGCTTTTTCCTGACTTTTTCACGTGGATCTTCTCTGAATATAGATTTATTCCAGAACTTGTCGAAAACTAAAACCTTATGTCTGACGCACGCTTTCATCCCATCCCGCTGCATTTCAGCCCAGCGACGTGGCGATAAGCATGGGATCAATAGACAGCTGCGCGCTATGATTAACAGACGTAAATGCCTGTTTCTTGGATACTGCGATACGCCAGCGCTAACCCCGTATGCCGAGATCGAACAAAGATCTTCCAATGAAATACACAAAGCTAAAAGGGCATACTTAAGCACACTGGGCAAAGGCTAATAACAAATCCAAAGGAAGTCTGAAAATATGTTAAAAATAAAAGAAACACCAGTGCCAGTCTACCTGATATACTAGATGGAACTGATTTTGCTAAATACTCCAAAAGCAACGCTAACAGTGTCAATCTTTATTTCCAGTCGGTGTTTTGTGATCATATTAATACCCACCTTTGTCAAAGTGTCCGCTGTCAGTTATTGGGAGGTGGGGCTAGTCAAGCTACTAATGTGTAGCAGTTCCCTACCACATCTCATGTATCGATTTTTGCTTTGTGGTAAAATAAACTTCAAACTTCAGACGATTTTTCAGTCTTTAAGCATCCTGACCAGAATGAATGAATTTGAAATTTCTGAACGGGGAATCAAGCTTTTATTACAGAAATTAAGGTTACATCAGCACCAGGGCCTGACAACATTTACAAACAGGTTTTGAAAAAATTGAGCTGTGGCAGCTGCCCCGTACCTATTTGAATTTTCTCAAAACTATTTAGAAAGTTGTGATTTACGTCTTGACTGGAAAACCGCCAATTTCGTTCCGGTACATAACAGTGGTGATAAAAGTAAAACATGTAACTATCGCCTCATATCTCTGACGAGCCTGCATTGCAAAACACTCGAGCATGTCATATATACTCAGTTAATTAGCCTTCTACAAAACAATAAAATTCAGGGGCCACTTTGACTGTCTAAAGTGCGTAGAGGCGAAAGCGTTTTCCGCACCACTTTCGCTGCTTCTGTGGCACTGGTGACGTCACATATAATTTAGTACTAATTACTAAGTGATGACAAATCACTAATTAATGCTTAATTAATGATTAATGCCTGAATCTTAATTAACTGCTAATTAATGACGCTTAAGTTTCGCCTTTAGGAGTGGAACGCGACAGCGTGTTGTAGCGCGGCCAGGGAGTCCACGGAACGCCACCACCCGTTCGGCGCGATGCCTTTCCCTTTGAACGCAACGCGTTTTGAGGAAAGGAAATGGCGCAGTAATTCTCTGTCATCTCGGTGGACACCTGAACCGCACCGTAGAGGAAGGGAGGAAGTGGGTGTGAAAGAAGACAAAGAGGGCCGGCAATGAAGGAAGTGAAAATTGTATTTGAGGAGAGGAAATTACGCAGTAACTGTGTGGCATATCTCGATGGACAGCCGTCAAAATTTAGGGGTGCACTTTTTTGACCTAAAGTGTGGTCACTGATGTGTGGTTAAGATGTTAAGCTTCGCCTCTAAGAGTGGAACACCCTAACAGCGTCTTGCAACGCTGCCACGGAGTCCATAAAACGCCATCACCCATTCAGTTCAACGCCTCGCTCGTCGGTAAATTGGTTTATGAGGAAAGGAAATGTATGTCTCTCATACCTCGGTGGACACCTAAACCTCGCCGGGAGGAAAGGGAGGAGGATGGGAGTGAGCGAAGACACCGTATTCACTAGACGCGCCTTTGTTCATTCCAAACCATCGAGCTGGCATGGCGGAGTGGATAGCATGCTCGTCTCGCACTCCGAAGACCGGGGTTCGATTCCCGAGCTCGACCAATTTCTTACTCGGTTTTATTTATTTATATGGCCTAACTAGAAAAGTTAATTAGGCTAATTGGGTAATTAAGCAATTAACTAAGCTCAGTCCCACTTGGAGCATCACTATATGATCCCTTCGATTGGTTGCATGGTTACTAGCCGAAGTACAATTGGCCCCGTTTGAAATTGGCGCACTATGACGTCACGACCGTTTCGACCAACTAAAAAGCGTGAAATTTCCGTCGACAACTGCTGCTTACAACGGTGAGACATTAAAGGCTTTCGCCTTAATAACTTTTTCCTTTCGATACAACATGGATTTAGGTCCGGTTTCTCGGGTGAAACACAGCTCGTAGAATTCACCCATGACGTTTTCGCTTCACTAAATTCCGCTGGTCAGCTAGAGTGTGTTTTTCTAGACTTTGGAAAAGCATTCGATTCAGTTGCTGACAGCTTATTACTACAAACGCTTTCACATTTAAATATGCCTACTACACTCCTAATCTGCATAAAAGCCTATCTTGTCGGAAGAAAAAAGTGCGTGGTTTACGATAGAATCAGTTCTGGAAGTCTGGGCGTGACTTCAGGTGTTTCTTTATTTATTGAAATGCCCTAAGGGCCGTCGTGCGATCGCTTTCTTGCGCCTTCCGCACGGCATGCGGACCGCACAGACCAGACAATAGGCGTCCACCCGGTCCGGCGAGCGGAGGGAAAGTTGGTCAACTTCAACTTTCCTGCGGATGAGCGGATCCATTCGGCCAGCGGATTGCAGCGATTGGCTTCTTTTTACGTGACGTCCCAGGTCCGACTCCACCTCCGCTTCTGCCGGGGCAAGATAGCCGTCCGTCGATTGAACCGGGGAGCGAGGCATAGGTGGTGGCTGCTATGCCGCGAAGCATATTATATTGGCCGCATGTTGATATTACGAGTGTTCAGAGCGACTGCGAACTTCTCCGCGTGCAACAGCGGCGAGCGACAGTTCCCCGAGTTGAATTCAGTAATCATCGACGCTGATGGAGTTCACAAAGCGCCTCTTCAAACAGACGCAAGACCTACGCGTCGGCGGCGTCATGAAGTGTTTATATGGAGCGGTTTGTGGTTGTTGCAAGCATTCCTAATTCCTGCGAGGATCATCACGGGCAGCGGCGAGTAACAGCTGCTCTCGGTGAATTTATTTTGCTTGCATGAGCTGCATAGCACAGAGTCTAGTGTCCGCGTAGTCAAAGTGTTCGCGATCAGAGCGAGTGCTTTTACATCAAGGGAGCGAAATGTGACCTGCGAAAGCTCACTACGCACGCCGTGCTTTCCGAATGCTGCGGTGATCTTGACCGAAGCGTTCACATGACGTTGTTTCTGCTACGCATTTATTACCGTTTTGATCGCGATTCGTGCGAGCACTGGTGTTGTCGCCGCAGATAACAATTCGACGGCCGTGCAGCCAAGCTCGCGTCACGTCGCACACACGGAAATTCTCAAGCACAATGTCGCGATCCTTCTGCGCCTTGGTGCTCCATTCAATACATTTTGTGATGATGGGTGCTCGGGTTACGACTCGCCGGAGGAACTGTGTAATCTGTGTGAAAACATCGGTGCAGTGCAAATGTAACTTCGGGAGCGTCATTTCTTTTTATTTCCTGCCGGCTGTGCGCACATTTCCCTTGAATAAATATTTGCGTGATGAATGGGTGACTGAACGGGTGACTGAACACTTCCTCTAGCCATTTCGGTTTAGGTCGTGACAACATGGTATTACGCGATTACAAACAAGAATCACTGCCGTATTTAAATCACGGCTGGTTGAAAGTGTACAAATCTCTAATATGTGTCAACTCATGAGTGTTTTTAATGAGCATTTCAATTCACGTAACGCAGAAAAAAAGCGTGGCAGCAGCTTACGCAATCATAACTGTCCGCAGAGCAAGTTGAGCATAACGAGTCTTGATGAAAAACATAAAAAAACATTGACAAAACCTTTGCCATTGCTTTTTTTCTCTTTTTGGTTAGCAGTGTTAAGTCAATATTGACAAACGCTTGGCAATATGAAGTTGAAGTGGGATCTTAGTTTCCACTGCAATCAGAAAAATGCAGTGGTCGTGAAGCGCCTCACGGGCAATGAGTGTTTGCTACTGACTTTGATCACGGTCCCTTTCGATCGGGAGATCAGTGGTACGAAACTGGATGATGTGTTCACAATACTATTGTTGAAGAGCTGCTCGCGAAATCGACTTTACTGGCGTTAAGCGGTTGTTCAGCACCGCTTCCTGGGTCAGCCGCAGCAGTTTGTTTAACAAGACATTCTCGAAGCCATGACAAGGTGTCGTCGATGCACTTGTATGCGTCTGTCTGGTACCTTTATTTGCCTATGACTGCTTGCTACAGACATGATTACTTGCACACTGAAAAATGAGCCTGTGGAGCTGTGCCACAAGCTGCCTCTCTTATAGAGCGGAAGTTACGGGATCTCCCCGCTCCTCTGGGCCGCGGAAATTACGGGATCTCACCGTTCCTCCGAGCATGCCTCGACATGACTCTCCGGGGCAGCGACCGGCCAGCGCGCGTCCTTGACAATGGGGCGCCGGGCACCCGGCGCGGGGATAAAAAGGCAGACCGCAGCCAATGCCCCCTAGAACTCCGCAGCCAGCCCTCGCTAGTGCGCTCTGGGGAGGTGCAGCCTCTCGGCCCACTCACGCGGCCGTTCGCTCGGGGAAAGTGTTATTTTTTTTTCTTCGCCGAGCCCGCGATCAACTCCTCACTCTTCCTTATCCGGCACGACCGCCGCTACTGAACTCTGCAACTACAACGCTCCATCGAACAAGAAAGTTGTGAGAACTCCTTTTTTTTTGTTTTGCAAAAGACTGTCGATTAATTGAACATTGTTTTCGCCTTTTGTTTAAACCTTGATCTGGCTTAGTATTTTATGTTTTGTTCTGTGCAACGCTTGCCCCTACTTACTATATCTGTAACATTTACTTCGCTATCCTTATCTTCTGCTTTTATCGCGGTGTTTGTTCATTGTCAGTTTTTTTTGTTTGTTCGATTATTATGCAGTGATTTGGACTTCGAGCTATCAATATCCAATTGATTGAAGGAACGGTGACTTTTTGTGAACGTATTCCTCAGTCCCGCACCGACACACGTGCTTCACGGGTTGACCGGCCTAACTTTTAACTGTGTGCTCAAACTTCATAGAGGGACGACGGGTAACCATAAAGGGGATCCCGCGCCTCTGTTGACCGTAAAGACGGGGTTTTTTGACATAATTGGCGTCCGCGAACAGGACTGGTCAACCAAGTGTCGGTGAAGGAGAGAGGAGTAGGTAATTTTTTTTTTTAATATTGAGTCCTAGCACTGCATAGCGCTTCCCACCTAAGATGGCCGAAGCAGAGTTAGAACGAGTTTTTAAGTATGGTCGAACTTTTGGCTTTGAGGGTCATGAGCTGCTCAAATGGGTAGAACAGGAGCGAGCTCGTCACAGGGAAGAGCTCAATGATGAACATGCGTGGCGGAAAGAGGAGGAAGAACTAGATTCGCAGAAGGCTCAAGAACAGTCTAAACTCAGGATCGCGGAGATGGAGAAAGAAAAGGAGTTACTAGTGCTCCGACGAGACGTATCGAATAGTCTGGCAACTGACGATAGTAGGAACGGAGAGCCAAGGTCCGTAACAACGAGGGAGAGTCAAGTTGCTCGGCCCGAACGCTGCCTGCACAAGCTGATGCCGGTTTTTTATGTGGGCAGGGACGACCTTGACGCTTACCGCATGCGTTTCGAGCGCGTCGCGGAGAGTCAGAGTTGGCCTCGCGACCAGTGGACCTTTAGTCTTTGTTTAAGCGGCGAAGCGCTCAGCGTTTATAGTCGCATGTCTGCGTCCCAGTGCTTGGACTACACTAAGCTCCGGCAGGCACTCATGATTCGCTTCCGTATGACAGAGGAAGGGTTCAGAGAAAAATTCAGGTCTGCTAATCGCCAGAACGAGGAAACGTGTTCACAATTCTTGACGCGCCTCCGGAACTTCCTAGACGGATGGATAGAGCTGTCGGACACTAAGAAAGAGTACGGAGATCTCGTGAACCTCATTATAAGGGAACAGTTTCTGTCTAACTGCGCCACTCCGCTACCGATGTTTTTGAAGAAAAGAGGGACGAATCCTTAGCGGGAACAGTAGCAAGGACACAAAGGGCTGGCCGAATTTCTGAAAGCGAAGCGCCCCGAAAGGTAGAGCAGAAAACCCCATCTCCAAGAATACCGAGAGGAAGGGAACGCAGCATCAGTCATCGGACGAGAATCGCGATGAAAAGAAATGTTTTGTTTGTGCGCGCACGGGCCACCGCCCCGAAAATTGCCGGGCCGCCTCCTCCGACGGATCGGGACAGCCCAAGAAATGCCACAAATGCGGCAAGCGAGGTCTTCCCAGCTGGAGATGCTGGGCGAATGGGGCCTCAAAACGGAGAGAGGAAAATCGGGAGTCCGCTGCATTGTGCATTGAGAACGGATACCTACAACCTAAGGACGGAGGGAAGAACCCCTTCATCAACGCCGGTCTCACCAGTAAGGAATGCGCAGCCAGGGAATGCTTACCTGTCGTGGCCGGCATGATTGGGGGACGAACAGTTCGAGTTCTGAGAGCCACAGGCTGCAACACGGTGGTGCTAAGGAAGGACTTGGTACGAAAGGAAGATATCACCGATACGGAGTCTCCAGTTTACTTTCTTGACCGCTCGGTCCCAATGCTCCCAGAAGCTTGGATCGATGTCGACACCCCGTACTTTAAGGGACGACTCCGCGCTAAGTGCATGGAGAATCCCCTGTATGACTTGGTGCTGGGAAATGTGGAAGGTGCTAGGCCAGCAGACGACCCCGATCCAAACTGGCACAAGACAAAAGAAAGCGGGACTACGAAGTCCACTGGCGTAAACGTTGGAGAGTTAGCACCTGACGCCGCGAGTACCGCAACCCTTTCGGTGCCACTGAAGCTTGCCCGGTAGTGATTAGAGCGCAGGCATGCAGGGATAAAACTCTGAGAAAGCTTGAAGTCCTGCAAGGCCTCCCTAGTGTATGCCGCGAAGAGTTGGTTCAAGAGCAAGAGAATGACGCGACCTTACGCCCGTGCTTCGATCGCGTGGGCCCGCCGCAAGCGAACAAGGGAAATGGCAGTCATCAGTTTTTCATTGCTAACGGCATCCTTCAGAGGAAATACTTCGCCGAGTCCGGCTGGGAGTACACGCAAGTTATTGTTCCCCAAATGTACCGATCGGCCATTCTCAGGCTGGCACATTGTTCGGTTGATGGGAGGCCACCAAGGCGTGACGAAAACTCTACTGAAGCTGCAGACATAATTCTTCTGGCCCGCAATGCAGGCTGACGCTGAGAGGTTCGTTGCCTCTTGCGATCTGTAGCAGCGCACAACTCCGAAGGGTCACACTCCACGAGCGCCTTTGGTCCGAGTTCCCGTCATTGAGACCCCGTGTCAGAAGGTGGCGATCGATATTTTTAGCCCACTCAATCGAAAGTCCGCTCAAGGCAATCGATACATTCTGACCATGGTGGACTATGCCACCCGGTACCCTGATGCCGTCGCACTTCCTAGCGTCGAGACCGAAAGGGAAGCTCTTGTCGAAATGTTTTCCCGTGTTGGAGTGCCCAGAGAGGTCCTCAGTGACAGGGGCACTAATTTTACGTCCGAAATAATGAAAGAGGTTAGCCGGTTGTTGTCGGTAAAACAGCTTCATACCTCTCCCTACCACCCGATAGCGAATGGCCTAGTCGAACGGTTTAACGGCACGCTTAAACAGATGCTAAAGCGCATGTGTCAGGAGAGACCGACCGATTGGGATCGCTACCTGGCTCCACTCCTGTTCGCATACAGGGAAGTACCCCAAGAAAGCCTCGGCTTTTCCCCATTCGAACTCTTATATTGGCGAAATGTGCGTGGGCCTCTTGCGGTACTTAGAGAGCTTTAGACTGATGCAACCATCCCTAGCGAGCTGCGCACAACGTATGAGTACGTCCTTGCTCTACAGGACAGACCGGAGAATACCTGTAAACTCGCCCACGAAGAGCTGGAGCGCGCTGGAGAGTATTGCAGCCGCTACTACAACCTCAAGAGCCGCAAACGCTCCCTCAAACTCAGATAACAGGTTCTTATTCTCCTTCCCACAGAGCACAATAAGCAGCTCATGCAATTAAAGGGGCCCTTTTCGGTCATCAGGCGCCGGGGTGATGTCGACTATGAAGTGGAATTGGGCAATGTCCCAAAAATATTCCATATCAACATGCTGAAGAAATACCAGCAAAGGAAAAACGACCCCATTGTGGCCGCCGTCGGTGCAGTAATTTCGGCAGAAGACACAGACGCTGGAGAGATAGAGCTTCCTAAACCCTCCTAGACACAGTCTATCAAAGATGTAAACATTTCTGAGAGACTGACCAGCGTAGAGAAGAAGGTTTCTCGTTCAAACCGACAACCAGCCTTTAGAGTTTATAAAAGGAACAATGTCCGCAAACAGCCACGTTCTCCGCTGGAGTATTAAGCTTCAGGAATACAACTTCCCCGTCGAGTATATTAAGGGCAGCGAGAACGTGGGCACAGATTACATGAGCCGGCTGGAATACTTGTTCAGTTCGCACTACTGCCTAGCTGCATTGTGTTTTGATTGGTGCAACGAAATCGTACATGATGTGCCTGTATATTTGTGCTTTCTTGATTGTATCGATGATCAGTGACTTGTGGCATGTGCTCAGGACATGGATGCCGAACTAGAGGGCTGTGGTGCTGTGCGGGTTCTGATTGGTGCATATGTGGTGCGTGCGCGTCGTGAACCCTGATGAGTGGCGAACGATCCTAAGTGCATCGTATGGACCCAACTCCTTGCACCCCTCTGTGGGGCACAGTGACGTCATCACAAAGATTCAGCGCTTGCGGACGTCTAGAATATTCCGAGACAATAATCTTCAGTGGGATGCAGTGTCACAAGCTGCCTCTCTTGTAGAGCGGAAATTGCGGGATCTCACCGCCCCTCCAAGCATGCCTCGGCATGACTCTCCGGGGCAGCGACCGGCCAGCGCGCGTCCTTGACGATGGGGCGCCGGGGAACCCAGCTCGCCCTCGCCAGTACGCTCTCGGGAGGTGCAGCCTCTCGGCCTACTCACGCGGCCGTTCGCTCGGGGAAAGTGTTATTTTTTTTCTTCGCCGAGCACGAGGTCAACTAATCGTTCTTTCTCATCTGGCACGACCGCTGCTACTGAACTCTGCAACTACGACGCTCCATCGAACAAGAAAGTTGTGAGAACTCCTTTCTTGTTTTGCAAAGGACTGTCGATTAACTGAACATTGTTTTCGCCTTTTGTTTAAACCTTGATCTGGCTTAGTATTTTACGTTTTGTTCTGTGCAACTCTTGCCCCTACTTACTATATCTGTAACATTTACTTCGCTGTCGTTATCGTCTGCTTTTATCGCGGTGTTTGTTCATTGTCGGGCTTTTTTTTGTTTGTTTGTTCGGTTATTATGCAGTGATTTGGACTTCGGGCTATAAATATCCAATTGTTTGAAGGAACGGTGACTTCTTGTGAACGTATTCCTCAGTCCCACACCGACACACGTGCTTCACGGGTTGACCGGACTAACTTTTAACTGTGTACTCAAACTTCATAGAGGGACGACGGGTAACCGTAAAGGGTATCCCGCGCCTCTGTTGACCGTAAAGGTGGGGGTTTGTGACAGGCTGGCAAAGCTACATTAGGAATACAGAGGACGAGAACAACACCATTGCACAGGGTAGCAATTCTTGCTTTCTCGTCATTCCTTAGTACAGTTTCGACATGCCAACTTGCCACCGGTTCACCCCACAGTACACTATGATCAAGTTCATTGAAATTTACATAAAGCAACCATGGGACTGGAAGCAGACTTTGTGGGCATACCTAGTGCATGCTGTGCAGATAGCTTCCTGCCTCAATATAGCTTGGCCCCTCTATGTCGCTTACCCTTCATCACCCAGCACCTATGGCCCTATTTGTGCCATTGGCATGAGCTGCAAATCACCAAATTTCGTAATCTCACCTCTGCTTGATTGTTTTGGCCCAAGGTTGTTTCATCCAAATCGGCAAGCTTTTAGAAAGCATTTCTGCAATGGCCAACTTGCTCTTGTTCTTCACGACATGCACCTTGACTGCAACAACATCCCCTTATTATGTTATGAGAACAAATATTAACTGCGCAAAAAGGACGGGTCAAGAGAGAAGAAGAACCACACTGGATAAACGCAGACCAACAACTGATTTAACGCCTCCTTCCTTCAACTACAAAGCGCATGCGCATCAACCACAAAGACACAAGCCGCAATCATCTAGTGAAACCAAGAAACTCCAACTCCTTGCGGTACACGTGTACGGAAGCATCGCTAACACATTTGCATGGCCTAATCTCGCGATTTCCAAGGCTTCTATAATTTTCCGTTCTTTCTTATTCCTCGCGCGTCCGATAACTTTAGTTCTGTCGAAAAGTGGATTACAATATGTTCCTTTCCTTAAAGCGTTAAGTGGGCCTTCGGCAAGGACGGCCTAAGTTGAAACGTAAGATAAGGCTGAAGTCAGCCTCAAAAACCAACCTTACGCGATTTTAAGGGCGCCTTACGAAAAGGGGCTCCTATCCGAAAATGTTGGTGATATGGGAGCGAGGCTACTCGCGTTTTTATGTTTGAATCATCTGGAGATGCACGTATAATTTATTCCTACGACAAAAAGTGAATAAAAATTTCTCCTAACACGCTTGCAAGTAAGCATCAGAAATTTTAGGCAAACAATTTTCCAATTTTGACATTTTTTCTTCTTTTGCAGGCCACCCTGTAGTGTAGCCGTCACAATAATGTGCTTGTTGATTTCACGTCGCCTGCCTCTTTTGCGAGTGTTTGCTTCTCGACGTCGGTTCGCTCTTCTTCTTTTTGGACTTTTTCCATTTTTTTTGGCCTTTTTTGTTGCACTCTTGTTGGATTCTGCGTTCAATTATTTCTATTTAGTTTTCATTTAGAACAAAAAAAAAAGATATGGAGGCAATAAAAACGCGCATATTTTACCGAAGAAGAGCGCAACGTGCTTACTTATCTCTGCAATAAGTACACCGCTGTAGTGGAGAGCAAACGAACAGACGGAGTTTCCCTGGAAAAAAAGAAGAAAACTTGGAAGGTGATAACGGATGAATACAACTGCCGGCCCAACATCCGTTACCGAACGGAGAGCCAACTGCGCAAATGCTGGCACAATTTAAAAGAAAAGTGGAAGAAGGCAAAGGCCGCTGACACGAAGGGAGTGTTTGCGACAGGTGAGCTCCTCTGTTCTCTGTGGTCTTCTTTCGCTGATTCTCTTTTCTGTAAAGCTACTGTTTGCTGATAGCCAGGCTCCTTGATTTGCGCCAAGACTGCTCCCCAGCCATGTTAGTTTGCTTTTCGGTTGATAGCCGACATGAGAAGTTGCTTGACTGTGAGATATCATACATGCGTGTGTTCGCAATCTGCTTCGACGTGTTATCTTTCACGCCGCGGATGTGGCCACATAGTATTCAAACTATTAAATCACGAGCGCGTATCGTGCTCGTCATCGCGTGCACTACGCTGATCATCTGTAGGTAATTAAAAAAAAAGACTTCATCACTACTAATGATGAACCGGGCGTTTTTTTTTTTTTCCAGGAGGTGGCAGCGCGCCAGAAAGTCAGATGACCGACGAGCTGGAGTGAGTTGGTGCTGCGGAGTCCCACTTTTCGACGCGGTTGCCCAACCCGTTCGACAGTGACCGCGCGCGCAACGCGGTCGCCTCCCGACCAGGGTGCACACCCGACGTCGCCGCTTTGCTCGAATCAATGCAAGCGGAGCCGCTTGAGCTGTCCAACGGTATGTGTTCTGCCAGGGCAGTTGTTTGGCCTAGTTGTCTGTTATATGCCAGCGAGCAGAGATAGACAAGGAAAGGAGCTGCAGCAAAATCTCATGAGAGGAATGCATACGAGCAGATTGCTTGCTTTAACGAAAAGAGAATATGGGGTGGCTCTACGTGTTCACTGCTGGTCACACTAATGCCACTGTTGATGCATCGATTTCAGGACGTCGTGATTCAGTGCTGCTTGTGTTTGTTATAACTACTCCTTTGTGCTCTTATGCAGATTCCATCAACAATTTCCTGCTTTCACATGTCGCATATGCTTTAATTGGAGTATGTTTGTCGTGAACGAAATCATTCCGAGATTACTGGTTATATTTAGCGGAACAAGTGTCGCACACCGTCTGTGTGCGTGTTGTTTAAGCATTTCATGTATATTGGTTCTGATTGTTCTCTGCTGCTAACTTCTCATGAGTGTACTGTGAAAGCGATAAAAGTCTTGTGCATAAAATGCATATGCCTCTAGAAATACACGGGATCGCCGATGCCATCACACACTTTGCCACCCTACCCCCCATCCCCACATATGTTGCCTATACAGACCCGCAGGCAGCTCTGCGTGCCTTCCACGAAAGAGCCCTCCCCTTCCCCACCCGATCGGCCTTAGATGCCGCCCTCACAGCATTAAGCCCACGACCTGTGACCCTGCGGTGGATCCCTGGTGACATGGGCATCCCCGGCTGGCTCACCAACTTGCCTGCGAAACTAACACCGGGGGCCGGGGATCCCATGGACGAGCCCACAGATGGAGAAGGTGGTCAGGGCTTACAGAAACACTGTCAGCGAATGCTACACGCAGCAAAAATTGGACTTAGCTGATTTGCCGCCACCGCACCCATCCTTATCGATCCGTGAAGCTCTCATTCTTCGCCGAATACAGTTTAATCTCCTACATACACCAGCCAAACTTTATCAGTACCGGTACACTTCCACACTACAGTGCCCAAACTGTCCTCACACATATGCAGACATAGAACACTGACTTGCACAGTGGCACGCAACCTTCCAGTCCGCCGCCTATTCTTTCCCCCCACCCCCACCGTGGCCCATCTGGCTTGCCTAGCTGGATCTAACACTGCAACGCGCCCTCTTCGCCTTGACCCAGGACCTACTGAACGCCAAACATAAAGGCTGTTTTAATAAAAGTGTCACACCACTACCACCACCACCCAAAGGTATAATGCTTATGCTTCCTGCTGCACACTGTGCGAGCCCCTGCAAATTATGAAGCTGCGACTAGCCGCAGGACATCGGACACTATGGCAGCAAGCTTGAATCAGGAAATGGGGCATTGTTGTCATGTACAGTGCCCTGCACATAGTTGTATTGACGCCACCAGTCAGCCGTACCATTAGGTAGCTAGAAAAAAAAACCATTTTAAGCAGATCCCAGCGAAACCACTGTTTCTCTTGTGCACTTAGATGATTTCGACAAGGGTAGCCAAAACTGCTGCCAGTTGATTGTCATATGAGTCATAGGTATAAGAAGACAAAAGGCCAGCTGAAATAGGCGGGCTGCAGTATTAATAATTTATTGCATTTCATAAAGCACACACATGTTGACCAATACCACGCTTGCAAAGTACAGGCTTTGAAATTGTGCTCTCAACAAGGTACAGCGACGACTCGTAAATGCCTGAAGCTGCTTGCTAGGACAAGTGAGACCAAAAATTGTCTGTTTACACTGTGTAAAGTCTGCTTTTATGCATGTGGTGATCATGAGTTGGGATGAAAACTGACTGTTACAAATGTTTTTGCAGATATGACCTATCATCACTGGGACACTGCAGTGAGCCCCAGCGGTGGCAGCAGCCAGGTGGAGTGTGTCGAAGACACGGAAAATACACCGCCTGCAGCCGAAGCAGAGCAGCCGCCTGGAGAAGTAGCAGCTGCCCTGCAACCACTGCCACAAACACTTCCAGCCATGCTTTCAGTGCAACGCAGGAAGACCGCAAAGCAGACAGCTGTTGAGGGAGAGCTTGGCGCACGCCTTAAAGCTGTTGAAGACGACAATCGAAGAAAGAGGAAGGAGCACCTACTTAAAATGAAGCTCATGAGAGCCGAACATGCGCTTCACATGAAGCACGCAAAAGAAGCACATGAGCTGAAATGGGCCAATAAGAGGGCCAAATTAGAGCTCTTAAAGCTCCAAATGGCCGCCATAAAAAATAGCAGTCAATAAACAAATAGAATTATTGTACTCTGAAGGTGCGTGCCATGTTTGTTTTGCTTTGCCACACTATGAGAAATACTGCTGAATAATTCTTGCTCGTGTCCTGAAGCCACTTGCTGAGTCAATGGGACGTGGCTGTTGAGCTTGCAAAGCTGGGCATGGCTGCTGAGGGTTGCATGTGTCCGATTGCAGGGGAGCAGGAGGCATTTCATCACATGGTGGGCCCGGCCAAAGTTGTGTAAAGCAGCAGATGATGTGATGACGATTACAGATGTTGTTGTTGCAATCTGCAGCTTCATGTCTAGACATGGAAATCTTCTTTTCCAGATGCCAAAAGCCCTTTCGACAGAGTTCCTCGTCGTATCTGCGACTTGTTGTACCTGAATAAAGAGGCGTTCGACATTTGCCTGTAGTTGCCATGCTATATTGTGACCTGTCATATTCACTTACCTGAACTCTGGGCTGTCCCTCTGTCCAGGATCTCTCAGTGGAGTCATTAGGTATGGCCGGCAAGCATACCCCATGCCGCCAAGGAGTATGCCAGGAACAGTTCCTTCCTCATACCGAACTCTCGCATTGCTATTGTCAAAAATTCTGCTGTCATGTGCAGAGCCCGGCCAGCTTGCAACTACATAAAAAAATTGCAGTTGAGGTCCTGTGATAGCCTGTAAACATGCCAAAAAAAAGAAATGAATGTGTTACAGCTGCTTTGTTTTTACGTGCATCTGATTTTTCATGTCCTTTCCGGGACAACCATGATTAGCAAAGTTGCTTTTGTAACTATGATCAAGTGCATGATTCTTAAAATCTTGTGTACGGTTTTATACCACAAAAATTTATCTCTATTAGAGAAAATAAAGTGCGATGAGGCAAATCATGCAGCTCTCAAAACTTGGAGCCACCCGCGAAGTCGCGTACATTCATTGTTCACTGATTTGTAACTAATTTCATTCCCGTGCGCTGCCTATTCCTGCTTCAAAAGTGCCGTTGTTTCGCGTCTCCATGCTCACCCTGGAAGTTATGTACACATTTCACTTACCTGCACATTGATTGAGAAGTATCCCTTCCTGTTCCTACATAATTCGGCGTCGTCTCCGCCCGGACTTTTGATACGCACGTGGGTGCAGTCAATACAACCAGTCACCCTGGGAAACTGCGCAAACTTGTAGAAGTCGTACATGACTTGATGCATTTTTCCAACTTCGGGGAACTTGACTAGCGCCGGGTACAAAGTAGCGGCAATCCTGTTCGACACTCGAGTTACAATCCGGGAAACTTTCGGCTGGGACACGTTTACAAGGTCTCCGGAGACCACTTGAAAGGTCCCCGCTCCGTAAAAACGCAGCGTCACGAGCAGTCGCAACAGCGGCGGCACAGGGCAACCTCGTCCGTCTGTGTTCTGGCGCAGCGGGAACATGGACAGAAGCTTGACCACAGCAGCCTTGGAAAAGCGGTACCTTGCGAGGAATTCCTTTTTGTTGTACACTTCCATGGGATTCTGGCGATCCCTAAGGTTCCGCCGCAACGGGTGCGCAAAACAGTACGCTTCGTCATCGATGACATCTTCCGCGCGGCGAACAAAATCGACGAACTCACTGAAGTCGTCATCGTAGCACGCCGCCATGTTGAATTGTGGTAAGGAGCAGTTTAAGGAATGGCTCCCTTTACCTGAATTTTAAGTTGGGCTAAAGGGGACCGTTAAGGGTAAGGTCTGTTTTTGAAACGCGTTAAAGAGCAGAAAAGTGAAGGGGCGCTAAAGATAAGGGAAAGTGTGGTTTGTGAATACGGCGGTTAGTCATCAAACTTGCAAGTCTTACAGTGCTTAGGCAGATGCTGCACCCTTGAATCAGCTAAGTAATTGGTATGCTCTAATATTGTAATGTTGATGCAGCGACCAGTTTGCCCGACGTACACCTTACCACAGCTTAGCGGCATCTGATAGATTACATTTGATTTACAGTCCACGAACTTATTCCTGTGGTTATTGCCGCACACAACCTTCTTTTGCTTGTCTTTCCTCGCTAAATTGCACAAACGCGACAACTTGCAAGGTACAGAAAAAAGGACCTCTACGCCGAATTTACCGGCGACCCTCTTCGTGGTTGTTCTCTCTTGTCCCGTCCTTTTTTCGCAGTTATTCTTTGTTCTCATAATGTCGTACCAACTAGCCCCTCGCCGCACTCTTCTGATTACCTTATGATGCTTTTTAGCTTTGGTTTCAAAAAGCATGCAACTCCCTTATTTATATAAGGCTGATTTTCTCATGATTTAACTTGCATCCACTAGCTCTAAACTGGATCCAAGCTTAAACAGCCAGCCGTCGGCAGATTTCCCTTGGCAATTCTTATGCATCTTGCCTTTTCCTGCAATCTTGGACGTCCCCCAAGGCATTCACTTGGGCCTCAGTTTTTTATTACTTACATTGTGACCTTCCCTTCAGTGTTTTGTCACATGCCTTCAGTGAAAGCTGTATGGGGTCTGCCATCAAGCAATCAATACCAGCATTAAGTTCTCCAAAACAACATTTGCATGCTCTGGAAGGGCCTGTTTGTTCATGTTACTAAGAATGCACTAATATTTTTTTTTATTGTCAGCACTACATTTTCCTTACCTATAAGGCCTTCCGATAAAGGTATGTTCACTGTGTACTGGTTCAAATACTCACCTAATAATGCTTATAAACCCACCCACAACCTAGGATATCTACACCATGACGTGTCCTTAGTATCACCGTCTTCCAAGTTACTCGTGTTCAAATCCCCTGTGTGGCATCAGCTTGGGTATTCTGATGACACATGGCACAAATCTAACTTAACTAGAATCCTGGAATGATTTCAGACCAGAGCCGCATGTTTTATTCTCTCAGGCTGCTGTTGAAGCTGCAGTATAATAGCACTAAAGGTGAATCTTCAAATTTCTTCATGTCGTGCAGAAACTGCAGGTTTTTTAACTGTTTACCGTCACATGACCAACTAATCTGTTCCGACTCATGGTTCCTTCTGCCTTAGCCGCACAAGCACTGTAGTGCCTCAGTTAGCTCATGCTACTGCATTTCAAGATTCATTTTTGTTTTTGCCACAAAAGGCTGGAATGGCCGTCCACCTCGCAGGGCTTACTAAGCTCTTGTCCTTTGAGCTGGTCACTGCAGAAATCCAAGCAGTAAATGATGATGTTCATCTACTGATTTAGGTAAATCCCCCAAGGAGAAGATTTTTAATAAAGGAGTAATTACTCACTACCATCAACCCAAGTGAAGCCATAAAGCTACAAAGAAAGGCTACAAAGCTTTCCTTTGTAGCCGTATGGCTGTGCTTGGATGCTAATGGTTAATTACTTCTTATTAGTAAATTACAATCTGAGCAAGTTCCTACTTTGTATATCATTCGAGCTCAACAGTCATGTATTGTCATTTACTACTGTTTAGGCATAATAAATGTTAAAATAAATTGTTCTAATGAAGTGCTTAGTCGCTTGCTCAGTTGAGCAAACTAATACAATGCTCTCTTATGCGTAAGAACTTTCCTCACAATTTATTTCAAGTAATATCGGCGCATATTTACAAAATAGTTTTATCAGACGGTATACAGTTGTATTTAGGCTAACTTGCACACTGCACAAGCTAGGCGTAGCCAGCTGAATTCGTGCCCTGAAAAGCTAGGCATGTATTACTGTGCGTATTTGTGTCAGCCTTTCCATGGTGCTTTTTTGTTGTTTTTCAGCTAAGCAAAACATTGACTTGATAACGTGGCTAAGTGTGAATGCTACAATTTCATACTTAAGAATGTGACTTTTATATATTCAGGACAGTGTTAACGGGGCTGTTTGTTCATTTTAAACACAAGAGCCCTCACTGCTTTTCTGTTTTCCTTCGGCATTCTTTAGCCTAACTTCAAATTGGTCTTTTTCCAAATTTCTGAGGCCTGTCGATGCCTCAGTTAATTTCTTTCTTTAAAAGGAGGCTGGTAGTGAAACAGGTATATATTGCTGAAGATGTTCAAAGTCGGCAACTGCATATGAGCTCAGGAAGGAATGCTACAGCACAACTTGATGGCCCGCTGTCACTAATAATAATAATAATAAACTTTATCCATACAATATTTGCAATATTTGCTTTGGTGTGCTTGTACCATCAGCAATGAATGAAACGCGAACAAGAAAACTGAGGTGACATCTCAAAGACCCCGTAATATTAGCTCCTGGAAGGGAAATGCTAGCGCGATTGAATACCACTCCTGAAGAAGAGTCTTCGCGTCTTCCAAGTAAAGAAAACCAGAGCAAGTATTGAGCTTCCCCGGGATGAAATATTTTTATTTTGCGTTTCGTGGCTCAGCTGTCTTGTTCGCGTTTCATTCCTTGCTGATAGTACAGGCACACCAATGCCACAAGAGGGCTTCTAGGGTGTCGCCCGGCAGCACCGACAATCCAAGTACAGAATATTGCCGCGAATATTTGTAGCGTTTGTTTGTTGTGTTTATTTGTTCATGCTTCAAGGCTGCCGGTACGTCGCTTCATCGCTTCGTTTGTGACGGAAGATACGCCTAGATTTATCTCGATTGATCGAATCTAGGCGGAGGCGATTTAATTTGTGCCAGAATGTTCTAGTAGCTTTCCAAGCTGTATCTCGACGACCGCCGAGCACGCTAGTTGCTACGCCCGAGCTCGCCTGGAACCCGCCTGGAAGCGCGCACTAGTTCACGCGAACAGTTTGCAAACATGCTCTTGTGTGTCGGCATGTTCATTTTGTGGCGGCAGCGCGGAGTGGCTTCCTTAAATGGCCGTCCACAAAGAGCGATGTTTCCGATGTTGCAGCGCCTCCGCACGCGCCTCTTTGAGCAAGCATGAGTGGACGCACTGTCAATGAGCGAGGCTGAGTTTTTGCGCAAGTGGTCGACGTACTTCATCGTCCTGCGTGGCGGTCGAGTGTCGGCTTCATTACTGCCCTACTGACGTGCTCAGTGCAGCGGCACTGCGCATGTGCTTGCATGATCGCACCTTTGAGTTCAACCGTTTTGTTTTGTATTTTTGTTGCTTTCGAAAAAAATAAACTTCTCTTTCCACGCCCGAGCTCGAGCAGACCCAGCGAAGTTTTTGCGGGGCTGGCTTGCTGAGAAGTTCCGACAAGTGCAGGCGGGCCTCGGATCAGGAGGTTCCGCAACCAGCCTCCCAGCCCAGGCGCCGTGCCTTTGCCGGTGCTCGGGCAATCTTCGGGACCTTCGTGCAAGCAGCAGCCCAGTCGGCCGCCCGTGACGTCATGAGAGGCCCGGGACCTGCTGCCCCTCCGGTGTTCCGTGCGCCGCCTCCAAAGGCGCACTGTTTCCAGTTTACAGTTTCTTCCGACGCGACGGCTGACGACATCGTCGACGGCATCGAGTCGGTTGTCGGCCCGAAAGTGCTAAAGAGCCTCCAGCACCATGGAGGCATGAAGTTCTGCGTCGCCTTGGCCGCGGCTGCGGCGGCGGAGAAGATGCTTGTGGAAGGCGCCGTCAACCTGAACGGCACTTCCGTCACAGTAGCCTGCGTGGGTCCCGCCGTGGTCCACGTGACGGCTTTTCGTGTGCCGCTGTTCGTGGGAGACATGGCGCTGGCGGCGGCACTGAGCTCTTACGGCAAGGTGCTGGACATCACCCATCCCGTCCTCAAGGGCCGTCGTCACGTCGGCAACGGGACGCGCGTGGTCCGGATCGAGATGACGCAGGCGGTGCCGAACTTCCTGACCATCCAGGGCCACCGCGTCATGTTTGACTACCGAGGCGTCCGGAAAGTGTGTTCCCGCTGCGGGCAGGACGGTCACATCGGCGCGGCGTGTCGACCGCTGCGGTGCGCTCGCTGCGAAGTGTTCGGCCACGACACGGCCGGATGCGGAGCGGCTTGCAGGCGCTGCGCCGGAAGCCACGCCACAGCGGACTGCCTGCGACCACGGTCCTATGCGGCGGCCGCCGCCTCGAGAAAGGAGCCGAGTAGGGACAACGTGGCCGCAGAAACGCGGAGCACACCAGCCGTCCGGACGTCTGTTGCCGACGCGGACCCTACGAGCAGCCGCCCGAGGGAGCCCGAGCCCGCCCCCGCGACGGAGGCGCCCGTCAAGGAGAAGCACGAGGGGACGCCTTCAAACGAGGTGGAGCCGTTCGATGCTGTTTTCGCGGAACCCTTGCCGCCGCCACCCGGCACAGTTTCCTACGACTCCGAGAGCAGCGGCGACGAGTCGAGCGTGCCGTCGAACGACCTGCAGGAGGTACCGGACAAAGGCGCGCTGCTTCGCCCGACAGGCGACTTGACGTGCAGGCAGGCGTTAGAGCCGGCGACTCCTGGAGGTACGGAGAGCGCGCGCTTCCCGTCACCACCCAGCCGCACCCTCCCGTCGGCGACCCTGGCGTCGGCATCGGCTTCAGCTGCGAGCGTCGCCAAGACCACGCAGCAACCGGTGAGCGAGGCCGCAACCGCCGACGACCCCGAAACAATGGACTTTTCCAGAAGACCAGAATACAAACGTGCCCACCCTCAATCATCGGAGTCCGAAGGGACCGTTAACGAACGTTGTAGCAAAAAAGTGCCGCTCGCGTCAAGCGCCGCACATGGGAGCGCTCTTTAGGTTGTATGTTATGCCGTCGGTGCTCTTGGCAGTCATGGCTGTTGTGCATCTCCTCTCCCTGAATGTTTGGGGATTTCAATCCGTAGACAGACAGAGAGAGGTGATGCACTTTGCCAGGGCTAGGGGCGTCGACATCCTGTTTTTACAGGAATGCAACTTCCGTACTTCACTTGATGTGCTGAATTTCACCACCTGTTTTTCTGTTTTTGCTTATTTTTCATTGACTGATTCTCATATGTGCGGTGTTGGTGTCGTTTTTGTAAACCCCTGCCTGCGCGCAGGTGCTCATTGCACTTTCGGGCTGGACGGCCGCAGTCTTGCGTTCGACTTCACACCAACCAGCGGCGGGTACGTGCGTTGGTTGTATACGCGCCAGCACGGCAGACCAGTAGTTCCGATTTTTTTGAGCGCCTCGACTCATTCCTCCTGGATCCTTACCCCACTTTCATCGTCGGTGACTTCAATTGTGTTCTTAACATCGACCGTAACGTCCGCGGACAGGGTCACGGTCGCCGTTATTCCGGTGCCCCCGCGCTCCGCGAGCTCGTGACTCAGTTCCGTTTGTCTGACGCGTGGGTGCAGCTTCAGAGGGATGCCTTTGGCGCGACGTGGGAGAGAGCGCAGTCAGCCAGTCGGATAGACAAATTCTATTTTCCACCAGAGCTCGCTTCTTTTATCGTCAGCTGCGAGGTTCTCGCGTTCCCTGCCGGCACGCCGGTGATTTCCGATCACAACCCCTTGTCAGTCAGGCTCGACTTTGGTGAGGACACCCCACGTACTGTCACGTGGCGCATGGACACGAGCCTACTGGCAGACCCGGAAAGCGTGGCGTCGCTGCGTACGGCGTTGGCCGCATCGTGCAAGAGCTTCGTTGCGACTGATTCATGGGACACACTCAAGACTCGTTGGCAGGCAACTCTGGTGGCGGCCGGTCAAGACCGCAGACGCCGTGTAACCCCGCCGTGTAGGCCGTGTAACGCATGCACTGAATGACACCCTCAAGCGCATCCGTATAGTGCAAAGGGGAGCCCCCTTAACCTTTGCCATGAGCTATTACTGTGCCTACTTAAAGCACGCTACCACGTGTTACTCTGCCAGTCATCACGGGCAGCTAGTCGCGCACACCAGCTCCAACCCGTAGATGGCAACAAACAACTGTGTTGCATTGTGACTGACCCCCGACAGGCGGGAACGTCACACATGCATGCAGTCAAAGGGCAGGAGGCGATCGTAAAGAATTTCAACGCTGTAGACGTGAAAGCCTCGAAGTTTAAAAAGCAAGCTATTCAGCTACTTAAAGGCATGAACCTGCACAGACTTGCCACGGCAGTCACGAATGCGAAAAGAACTCATTTAGATATGTTCTTTTCGGCGAAAACGCACAAGCCAGATATCCCTTTCCGTTTGATTGTTACAGAAAGAAACACATGGCAACATGCCATCTCGAGCTATGTAGTAAAGTACTTGTCCGGCCTACATATTAATGACCCATATTTGGTTCCAAACTCTGAAAAACTGGTAGATGTGTTGTTGAAGTGTAACCCTGGTAGCAGCAAAGCTTTCAGCATTGATGTCACCGACCTCTTTTATTCTTTGCCTTACTCAGCCCTTATGCATAGCGTGAAGAACTGTATTTGTGAATCAAATAATGAGTTAATATTCAGAAATAGGGCAGGAGTCCCGGTGGAGTCTTTCCTTGAATTGCTTTCGTTTTACTTGAAGTCTACCTATGCCACCTGGGAAGGAAAAACGTGCATACAGAAGTCAGGTGTATATATTGGTTCATGTGTGGCGCCCGTACTCTTCGACATCTTCCTCAGTAGCGTGGACAGATGTCTTGAAAGCCGTCTAAACGACATGTGTTCTCATGTGTTTAGGTGCGTCGACGATTATCTGGTATTTGTGGAAAGTGCACGCTTCACCGACAACGTTGTGAATATTTTGAAGGTCTTCCGGGAATGTGGACATGGTCTCGTTTTCACATTCGAATTACCAGCCGGAGATAAATTGCAGTTTCTTGATGTGCTGCTATCTTTCAACCAGACTCATGTTTGTTGGCGCTATCATCAGCGATTAGTAAAACCCCTACTGCATTGCGCCTCAGGCCACTCGAAAGTTGTTAAAAATGGCATTGTACTCTCATGCCTACGTTCGGTCCTGGTAAAGTCCTGCACGCACGACATGGCTAAAAGTTTTCATGAACAAGTAAATAGAATAAAGTCATCAGGCTATCCGGACAGCGCAATTAGTTTTGCATGCGAAAAACTTATCCGCTGGGTAAAAGGTATTGCCCCAAAGAAGGAAAAGGACGAGAAGATAAAGAACAAAAAAGTGGTGATACCATATAAGCATCGACTTTCGCACAACCTTGCCAACGTGGCCAGGCGCTATGGCGTACAGGTAATCTCGGCTCCAAACAAGCTCAACCGGCTTGTACTGTGAAACATCAAAACAAGTTCACACGGTGCAGGACGCGGGTTGTTTACCAGATTCCCTTAAGTTGCGGGCTCAGCTACATTGGCCAAACTGGTCGATGTTTTAATGAGCGAGCCAGCGAGCACTGCCGGAATCTGCGGAATAACGAAGGAAGCTTTCTAGTGGATCATTGCAAAGCCTGCAGGGGTTGCCGTCCAGAGTTCGAGAAAACTATTTTTTTGAGGAGTGGGAAGGACAGATTTGAGAGAGAGGTGGTCGAAGCCTTTTACATCAGGAAAGAAGGGAGCAGATGCGTCAGCAAGCCATCCATTACGCTTAGCAACGAGGAGTACACTTTTCTAGAAAGTTTTCTGTAGGCTCTTCGTTTTGTTTTGTTGTGCACACTCTTTCCTTTGGCATTGGTTGCAATTTTTGACGATTTTTTTTTACGATGTGCGGTTTTTTGCGCGGTTTTTGTTCTCGTTTTTTACACCTTTGACGCTGACCTTGGTCTGAGCTCCGCATTCATCCTTTTTCATGTTTCTTGTTGGTCGTCGGTTATCATTCATATGGCTGCTGGTTGTTCGTTTCCAATTTTTTTTTCTCGTTTTTATACCTTTGACGCCGACTTTGGTCTCAGCTTCGCGTCCATCTTTTTTCTGGTTGGTCATCGGTTATCATTCATGTGGCTGCTGGTTTTTGGTTTCCAATTTTTAAGGTTTGCACTCTTCATCCATTTCAACCATTTTTTTACCTTTGAGACTGCTTTGGTCTTAACGCTTCATTCTTCACCTTTTTTCCACGTTTCTTGTTGGTCATCTGGTATCACTCATGAGTGTGTATCGTTTTTGGTGTTGAAGAGTTGCTTGGTCATGACCGTTTTAGTGTTGTTTGCTCTACTTTTGTTGGGGTTTTCTTGTTGGGTTTTTTTAGCCATGATAGTATGTTACGTGGTTGCTATTGCGCTTCATGTGCTAGATATCTTACAGTTATCTTTTCTACTGCCTGTGCGTGATTACACGGATGTTAGGGCGTGTTGGCCTACATAAAGGCGGGTTTGGTGCGAAATAAAATTCAGTTGTAAGTTGGCGCTGGTCCTGTCGTGTTTGTCTCTTTTGTCCACGTCTTTTGCGCCATTTTCCTGTTGAATCATGAACCAACTAGCCCAAACTAGAGTTCTTCTTAAGCTCAAGAAAGTGTGCGGCCTAGTAAGCAGCACAATAGGAAACCAGAGAGGACAAAATAAAAATAAGAAGAAGACAAGCCATACTTCGGGATTCATCGCGTGCAAAACGGGTGTGGTGTATGAACATCCCGTTTCCTGTGGCAAGACCTACATAGGTCAGACAGGGCGTTGTGTAAACCTGCGGCTAAAAGAACACGAGAAATCGCTCTCTGGGTCGAAGTCCTCGCATTTGGTTGACCATTGCCAAGGATGTAAAGAGTGCAAGACGGATTGTGTGCCGGAATGTGGGCCAGTGTGCAAGAAAAAATGCATTCCACTTTATGCGCAGGCTGAAATTCTGTCACATCAGAAAGAACGCCTCGAGCGCGAAATTACGGAGGCTTTTTATATTTCGCGACAGGGAAATTCATGCATAAGCGCACCGTCCATTTCTTTAACAGCAAAGGAGCTGGCAATCTGGATCACACGTGGAATTAATATCATTTCCTTTTCCCTCCTTTTTTTTTTTTTGGGGGGGGGGTATTTTCGTTTGCCCTTCGTGATTGTAACCATGAAGTTTCCTGTTTTTGCACTTTTTATCTACCTTTTTGCACCCTCAGCACTCTTCAGTTCAGATGTATCGCCCTCTAAGGTTTATCTTGACGATATCATGTATGTTTCTTTTTGATTTACTTCAAGAGATGGATATATATGTCATGTGTTCTTCCATTAAAGTTTTAGTTGCGAAAAAGCGCTCGTGTTGTGTCTTCTCTCTTACTTTAGTCCTCGTTTTTGGCGCTAACTTCATCATGAATAAGATTAAACTCGCCCAACTTTCCACCTAACTACAAGAAAATCAAGTTCTTTTTTGAGAAGGGCTATCGATGCTTTACTCACGCAGCCTGCCGTACTAGATATCTCGCGAGCCTCCACAATTTCCCGGGCCACCCTTTGAAGAAGGCGGTTATTCTGCGCAAAGTTTTCTTGAATATGTCGCTACACCAACTGGCCGAACATACTTCTCTACTAAGTTTCATTTCTTCTCCATTGGGCACTTTTCTGTGTAATTCTCCGCCTGCGGAGCAGTGCGCGCGCTGTTGCAGCCTTATAATCATCGCTACTTGCAGAGCAAGGTTCTATTCCTTTTCACTGCGGAAGGGCTTGTGCCCTCCGGAAATTGCAATCCTCTTTGGTGCGGTTGGAGCATCCATTGGACACTGGAAAAGAATTGCCAAGATCCTTAAATCCGAATGCTGGCGCCAAGTTCGTCTGCTCAATGACTGGCTTCGACTGATGTGCTGCAACGGTCTAGGGTTTGGCTCTTCTGGCTTGAAGCTTTTGCAGGGCTATCAAAGATCTGTGCAGGCTGGCACGAATTTTCTATGGGGCCGCCTTCTTCAAAGCCTTCCCGAGACTGTAAACAACAAGGAAGGTATGACTCCTATCGTGCTTCTTGGAGGTGCCTCTGTTCCACCTGGAATAGCTAAGGTTTTGGAGCGTGGGCCGAAGTTTGCGGTTGAGTCCCGACTTGAGAAACAAGACGCCCTTGCTTCGGTGCACAGAATAGCCGAGAAGGCTCCAGATGAAGAAGAACGGGTGCGATGCCTAGCTGAAGGTGTTCATGCTGTGTGCCGGAGGGCAGATTCTGCGTGACGCTGCGGAATTCTTCCGCGAGTCGGACTTAGCCTTGTTGCAACCCGATAAAGAAGGTGGCTTCGCCGTTATGCCGTGTCAGATGTTCGGCGAGAAGGCCATGACCGCTGTGCTGAAGAACTTCAAAGTGTGCAAGCAGAAACCGTAGAAGTTAAAGGCTGGGGCTGTGGCGTTGCTGCATGATCTAAACCTGGACAAGCTAGTGAAATCCGTGAAGGAATGCAAGTCAGTTACGTTGAATGTGTTCTTCACAGTGAAAACACACAAACCCCAGAACCCCTTCAGGACCATCATAACGGAGAGAGATTCCTGGCAGGCACTGGTCAGCAAATTCCTTCAGAGTCACCTGACCAAGCTTGTGATTGGTGACCCTTTCAAGATTGACTGTTCCGGTACTCTTGTAGAAGCACTTCGACAGGGCGCTGGCAGGCCTAACTACGGATTTTCGGTGGACATAGAGGAGTTGTTTTATTCTGTGCCGCACAAGGAACTTTTCTTGGCCGTCCGTGAATGCATGAAGTAGCTGGTATTGTGGCTTTTCAAAACTATGTGGTGTTTCAGTGGCTGGTTTTTTAGAGTTATTGAGCATGTATTTGAATTCCATGGTAGTCAGTTTTGAGAATGAGTGCTATGTTAAAAAACGCGGGATATGCATTGGGTCTTGTGTCGCTCCTGTTTTATGCGAGATATATTTAGCTAAATTTGACCGTGACTTGAAGGCTGATCTTGACAACCATAGCATTGTGAGTATTTTCAGATACGTTGACGATTTTCAAGTCCTTCTACAACTAGATTTTAAGCATGATGTTTCTACGGTTGCTGACTCAGTCTTGGGGAAGTTTTTGCTTGCTCCAAGACGCTGAATTTTACCCTTGAACTACCACAGAACCACTGTCTAGAATTTTTAGACCTAAAACTGTTTTTTACTAATGACAAACACCTTTGTTGGGCTTACATGCCGCGTTCGAAAAAAGCTTTGTTACCTTTTGATTCATCTCATTCTAAGCTCGTAAAACGTGGCATTGCATCATCTTGTCTAAGATCAACCCTTTCGAAATCATGCTCGCACAGGGTCAGAGAGAGAGAGAGAGACTCTTTAATGAAGAGCAGAGAATTTAGCCGGCGTTTAAAAATCGCTGGCATGCTACTCTGCGTAGGGAGGGGAATTTGGGAGATAAAGACAGAAGGAGAGCAGAGTGGAAGAGGTAAAAAAAAAACGAAGATAAAATGTGACCATGAAATGGGTACTAAGGATGCAATGGCGAGTATTGATGTAACCTATGGAGTGATGGAGTGCATAGTCCGTCAAATGGGCTGACGAAGTTCACTGCATGAAGAATGCATGAAGGTGACGTGCAAGTGAATTTAAAGCTTATCGAGATATCCAATGTCTTTTAAATATGTGAATAGAAAAGTCATTGCAAGTCTCTGTTGCCTAAGGCAGGCTAAGGGACCTAAAACTTTGTCCATTGTAAGGGGCACTGAGCAGAGCTTCTGCATGCAATGTTCATAGTACGCACGCTCGTTAGCATATGCAGGGCACTCAAGCAAGATATGCTCCACATTTTCTATCGCGGCACAGTGGTCACAGTGCGGACTGTCCATTTGTCTAAAACGGTATCGTAAGCCGTTTGTATATGCAGCATTAAGACGAAGTCGATGATAAAGTGTTTCCAGATGTCGAGGAATTCTGGGTCAAATCCAGTTTTGACCGCCAGGTTGAACGTTTGGAGCGAGCTGGATTTCCGAGTTCAGTATTAGTTTCTGTAGCCGAGTCATTGCTTAGACAATTTAGAAGGCCTGAGAGGGCCGTCGATGTTCCTCACCTCACGCTGCCAAGAGAAAAAAGGCCTTTTCAAGTCCTCCCATATGTGCACAAGCTATCGCACAATGTCAAAAGGGTGGCCAACAAGTTCGAAGTTGATGTTGTTTTTACAGCTCCTTTGAAATTGTCCCGCCTGTGCGCCATGACCAGCAGGTGCCAGGGGAAGAGAGCAATGAAGAACAAATGTGTCACGAAACACCAAACACAGTTTGTGCCCTCCACTGTTGGAGTGGTGTATAAGGTTCCACTGAGCTGCGGGTCTGTGTACCTAGGCCAGACAGGGCGCTGTCTCAATGACAAGCTCAGAGAGCATGCCAATTCCTTGGGCTCAAATGGAGGCTCGAACCTGTCATTGCATTGGCTTAAATGCAAACACTACATAGACAGGAATAAGAAGAAGAAGCAGCAGTGCCGCCCTCTCCTCCGTTCAACGGTGGTTATCGGGAGAGCTTCCGATAGGGTGGCCCGGGAAATTGTGGAGGCTCGCGAGATATCTAGTACGGCAGGCTGCGTGAGTAAAGCATCGATAGCCCTTCTAAAAAAGAACTTGATTTTCTTCGCGACCGAGAACCCGCTTTCATGTTGCTGGTTTCTGGGCATTTCCGTTGAGTTTGAGTTGTCTTGTGCCTATCACTGATGTTATTTTTGCTGTACCAATGTGCTCCCACACGTGTTGCAGTGGCTATCATACGCTGGCGCCCTTTCTGCTTTTTAAGGCGATGTATCGTTTCCGAAAAATACAGTTGCAAGTTTGCGCTCGTGTGTGTGTACGTGTTTCTCCCTTCCGTCTTGTGTTATTCTGCGCAAAGTTTTCTTGAATATGTCTCAATGAACCTTTGTCGCTCATTCAAGATGACTTGCTTAGTGCCGCCTCTGTCGGCAGGGCATGCGCGCACAATCGTGATAACACAATCAGCTGGTTGAAAGTTTTTCTCGGGAAAGTGCGTGCACCGTTAATACCAGTTTATCTGCATAGGCTAGGTGAGATTGAAGACAACGCGTGGAGGGAAGCGGAGGTCGGTAAGGTGACAGCCAAAATAACGTGAGTAGAAAAGCTAAGAAAAGCTAACGTGAGTAGAAAAGCTAGAAACGCTACGTGAGTAGAAAAGCAGTAGACAAGGGAAGAGCACCAGGGAAAGGTGAAATAGGTGGTAAGGAGATAGGGAACAGAGCGTGAGGATGGAAGCGAAGGAAGAGAGTAAGGCGAGAGCGTAGGGAGAGTGAAAACGAAAAAGGAGGAGGAGGCGGGTAAGGGGACAGCGAAAATAGCGTAAGGAGGAAAGTGAAAGTGGAGGCTAGGCGAGAGTAAAATGACCACGAGGAAGAAAGCGAAGCAGGTGCCCATAGTCAGAAAAGAACATTACAACAATATGCGATACGAAACTTGTTGCATAAAATAAAAGGTGGGCACTAAATGTGGCGCATTAAATCTGACATATCAATTCTCTGACTTCGACACAATCGCCCTAACGTATTGCCCATGCTCAAGAAAAGTTTCACTTCAAGCTTTTGGGAAGAGATAGAGATTTCAAAGAATGCAAGAGAGATCTGCCTGGTTGTTAATTAGCCTGGCATGCTACTCTAAATTAGGGTGAAGGAATAGGGCATTCTGTGTATTTGTGAGTGCGCGAGTTTTATGCAAACTTCTAGAAATAATGTTTTTTTTGCATTTATTCTCGCTCCGTCACATGTAGCTTGAGTCTTACAGTGTTGTATTCTCTCATTACTGCTTTCAACCTGCTTCTTTTCAGACAGAGTGCGGTTGTATGAATTTTAGTGGTTTGTACATGGCTTCGGATTCAAGCCGTGCATTAGCTTATGTTAGGTTACGTTTTGCCTTTTCTCTTTGGCTTTGCTGTATGTTTATGCACAGAGTCCTGTGAAAAATGCGGACTGTGTGAGGCTGACACCTGCGAGAGATGTCTATGCCTTTTTTCCGGCTTTCTGGGGAACTGTTCCGTGTTCTCTAGAAATAAAGATGAAAAGATAATGCGGTCGGACTGTGGCGACTGCAGCACGAGTTTTGTGGTACGGTCTCGCCGCTGGTTGTGGACAAAATTTTCAAGACAATTTTCAAGGAGCAGCCTTCCGACGGGAGGAGCGCGATTACCTTATCACTCTGTCTGTCGTACAGATTAGGCGGAAAGGTAGTTGAGCAAAGGCTCCCAGGTATGCGGACGATATTGTACTGTTTGTAGACAGCCAGGAAGATTTGCAAACAATGGTTAATTATTGTGGAGACGAAGGAGATGCTCCGAGTTTCAGTTTTAGCGCAACTAACTCAGGTGTGATAATTTTCATTGATACAACTGATCAGGTGCTTACAATACAAGACCATGAAATACCCACAGTGGCCGAATACAAATATCTCCGGGGAAGGGTAAACGAGGGGCAGAAATGCATGCAAAAGCACGAACAGTCGGTTAGGGCAAAATGGCGGAGAGATGCCTGGATAATGAAACATAAGGAATTAACGGGGTACAACAAATATGAAGTACTGAGAGGTATCTAGAAAGGAATAATGGTTCCAGGGCTAACTTTCGGGAATGCGGTTCTGTGCTTAAGGAGTGAGAAGAGAAGTAGATCAGACAGCTGTTGGAAGATAAGCACTAGCTTTTCACGGCAAACCCACAAACGAGGCAGTACAGGGGGATATGGGGTAGGCATCGTTCGAAGCACAGGAAGCTCAGAGTAAAACATTATATGAAGAATGCCTGAGGAAATTAGGCGATAACAGGTGGGCAGCTAAGGTATTTAAAAACTTATACACAAAGAGCTTTGACTAAATAGCGGGAAAGAGCTAAGGAACTAACCAGTAAGTATGCACGGCAAAAGGAGGGATAAAGAACGAGCATTAAATGACAGGTAAAAAACGCGGAATGTAAAAAGTAGAAAAATTCAATGGAAAAGAAATAGAGCGTAGAACTGTATCGTTACTGGAAAAGGCAGATCAGGGAAGAATCATCATCATCAGCCTGACTACACCCACTGCAGGGCAAAGGCCTCTCCCATGTCTCTCCAATTAACCCTGTCCTTTGTCAGTTGCCGCCACTGTATCCCCGCAAACTTCTTAATCTCATCCGCCCACCTAACTTTCTGCCGTCCCCTGCTACGTTTGCTTTCTCTTGGAATCCACTCCGTTACCCTTAACGACCAGCGGTTATCTTGCCTTCGCATTACATGCCCTGCCCAAGCCCATTTCTTCCTCTTGATTTCAACTAAGATGTCATTAACCCGCGTTTGTTCCCTCACCCACTCCGCCCGCTTTCGATCTCTTAACGTTACACCTATCATTTTCCTTTCCATAGCTCGCTGCGTTGTTCTTAACTTAAGCTGAACCCTCTTTGTTAGCCTCCACGTTTCTGCCCCATAGGTGAGTACCGGTAGGATACAGCTGTTGTATACTTTTCTCTTCAGGGATATTGGTAAGCTACCATTCATGATCTGAGAGAACCTGCCATATGCGCTCCACCCCATTCTTATTCTTCTAGTTATTTCCCTCTCATGATCCGGATCTGCGGTCACTACCTGCCCTAAGTAGACATATTCTCTTACTACTTCCAGCACCTCCCTACCAATGGCGAACTGCTGTTCCCTTGCTAGGCTGTTGAACATTACTTTGGTTTTCTGCATGTCAATTCTTAGCCCCACCGTTCTGCTCTGCCGGTCTAACTGATTGATCATGCTTTGCAGTTCTTGTCCTGAGTGGCTTAGCAAGGCAATGTCATCAGCGAATCGCAAATTACTCAGGTATTCTCCATTAACTCTTGTCGCCAACTGTTCCCATTCCAGTCACCGGAATACCTCCTGTAAACAGGCAGTGAAGAGCATTGGCGAGATCGTGTCTCCCTGCCTGACACCTTTCCGTATTGGAATTTCATTGCTGACTTTATGGAGAACTATAGTAGCTGTTCAATCGTTATAAATATCTTCCAATATTTTCACATAGCACTCTTCTACACCCTGATTCCGCAATGCCTCCATGACAGTTGAAGTTTCCACTGAGTCAAATGCTTTCTCGTAATCAATGAAGGCTATATATAGGGGTTGGTTATATTCTGCGCATTTCTCTATCACCTGATTGATAGTGTGAATGTGATCTATTGTCGAGTATCCTTTACGAAAGCCTGCCTGATCATTTGGTTGACTAAAGTCCAAGGTTGTCCTGACTCTATTAGCGATTACCTTAGTAAATACCTTGTAGGCAACGGACAATAAGCTTATCGGTCTTTAATTGTTCAAGTCCTTGACGTCTCCATTCTTATGAATTAAGAAAGGAGAGCATAAAACAAAACGAAAAACTTGCGCGAGCATAAAACAAAACGAAAAAGAATGCGGAAACCCTGGCTGACTGTGGACTTGTTTAAACGAATAAGAGAAAAAAAACAAGAAGTTTCATGATTTTCTTAAATGTCGTGATCTGCAGTTACTGGAAGAATTTAAATCCTACAGAAACAAATTGAACTCAGACCTGAAAAAGGCAAAGATCGAGTACTTTCGGGCTCAAATTCTTCGTGCTCGCAGTGACTACAAAAGGTTATGGGAGATGGTTAACGATCTAATGAACAAAAGGTGCTCAAGCCATTGTGTAACAGATATCACAGTCGATGGCGAACGTCTGTCTGATGATCAGCTTGCTGAAGAAATGAATCTTAGGTTCATTAGCACAGGGAAATATACAGGCCCACTTGCTAGCATGTCCTGCCGTACACATGCAAACAGCCCAATGAGCTCTATCTCGCTTTTTCCATGCAGTACAACTGAAATTTGCAAAATAATCGGAAGCTTGAAAATTCACGTAGCGCCTGGAGATGACGGTATAAAGGCTTTGCCAATTAACCATGTTGCAAATCATATTAGTCATGTGTTGTCCTATATAATCAACCTAATGCTTCTTACTGGGGAGTTTCCGGATGACCTTAAGATAGCTAAAGTAGTACCCGTGTATAAAGGGGGCGGTGCAACAAATATGAATAACTACCGGCCAATCTCTGTTCTAACTGTATTCTCAAAAATATTTGAGCGCGTCATTAATGATAGACTTACCAGCTTTTTTCAGAAACATAAAATAATAGCTGATGCACAGTATGGTTTTCAAGCAAATAAGTCTACGCAACAAGCTCTTATACATATAAAAGACAAAATTATTGAAAACATAGAGAAGAAACTCTTAACCCTTGGTCTATTTATAGATCTTCGGAAAGCGTTCGATACTGTGCAATATGACATATTGATAAAAAAGCTAGAGATCTGCGGGATTCGGGGCGTTGCACTAAGGCTGTTGCAAACGTACCTGAAAGACAGGTCACAGTATGTAGTCATAAACGATCGCACTTCGAGTAAAATGAAGATACAACACGGCGTCCCTGAAGGATCAATTTTGGGGCCCTTACTCTTTCTTATATATATGAATGATATAACTATGATACCAGGATCCCCCCAGTTAATCATGTATGCTGACGACACGAACATATTTTTTACAGGAACAACAAAAACATGTCTTGAAAAATCTGTCAATAATTACTTATTAAAACTTTCCAGGTGGCTTCAAGCCAATCGCATTACTCTAAATACAACAAAATCTAAATACGTAATTTTTAAACCCACAAGCGTTAGGGACCAGAACCCTATTAGCATCAGATATGAAGGTAGCCTGTTGGAGGAGGTCACGGAGCAAAAATTCTTGGGTGTATGGTTCAGCAGTGATCTGTCCTGGAACGCCCATGTTAGTTGCCTTAATTCCGATTTATCACGGGTCATTGGTTGTCTTTACAGAATCCAGCACTTGATTCCATCCTCGATGAAGCAGACACTATATTATTCTCTATTCTATTCTAGAATAAGTTATGGTATTTTAGTTAGGGGTACGACAACTGATTCTAATTACAAAAAATTAATTACTTTACAGAAGAAGGTGTTACGCATATGCGAAAATTATCATGGCGAGAAAAGGGAGCTAAGAACGCATCCACTTTTTTTAAAGTACAATATGCTGAGGGCAGATAAGGTATACTACTTTAGGTTGCTACAATGGATACATAAAAATCGTTTGTACGTCACATCCACCGACAGAGTAAACTTGTACGCTATCAGAGACCCCAAAATAGAGATACCGAGGATAAGGACAAATTATGGTCGTCAAGCATTGTCTTTTCAGGTTATCGGAATTCTCAATAGAAGAGATATAAATATTAATTACAGTAAACCCTTCTCCACTTTCAAAAATGAATGCAAAGGAGCTCTCCTCTGTAGGGATGTCACCTATAGCAATCGTTAAAATTTCTCATGCAAACATGTTGTAGTCCAATTTTTTTTTCACAGTTACTGATTCTGTTTTCGCATCTATGTACTCTTGTTTGTGCTTATATGTCCATAATGCCTTGTTTTTCAGTAGGCTAGAATAAGCCTTAAGTAGAACTTTGTTATTTGATGTAGTGTTTCATGTATGTCTTGGACTTTGTTTCTTATTTATATACTCATCGTACATTTATGATGCAAATTTTTGTCAAGCGCTTTTGTCTTTTTTTGCTGAGTGTGTATGTATTTTCCTGTGTATGTTCTTCCGTATGTATTTTCCTCTGCATAACGCTTACTTTTGTGCCTACTTTTCTTTGTTTTTTTTCTCCATATCAACAATACTATTTTGTACCGGCCCGTCGGACTTTTGTAATTTTTATGTTTGTTTGTCATGTAGTAGGGGATGAGGCCCCGTCAGGCAACATTGTGCCTTTAGCCTCAGCCCCTTCTTAGGCAAATGTTTAAGCAACAAATCATCATCATCATCATCATTTAATGGCCCTTAAAGACCCCTGGCGGGGTATTACATAAGGGGGGGGGGCGAACATCGAAGCAAGTAATGACATTATTAGGTCAAAAAAATACATATACAAAAAAGTACAGTAAAACAGTTTAAAAAAAAACTGAAAAACAAATAAAAAGAAAGAAAGAAAGAAAGAAAGAAAGAAAGAAAGAAAGAAAGAAAGAAAGAAAGAAAGAAAGAAAGATAATGTTAGCGTTCTTCCAAGCTTCTGGTACTCTCGAGGTCACAAGGCATTGCGTATACAGGGTGGCTAGTTTTTGTAGCACAATCTCTCCTCCGTCCTTCAACAAATCTGCTGTTACCTGATCCTCACCAGCTGCTTTCCATCTTTGCATTGCTCCTAAGGCTTTCTTTACTTCCTCCTTCGTTACTGGCAGGATGTCCCATTGCTGTGCTCGACTGCCTCCCTCAGTAACTTGATGATTAGATTCGCTACTGTATAGATTTTTGTAGAACTCTTCGGCTAATTCAACTATCTTATCCATATTGCTGATGACATTGCCCTGTTTGTCTTTTAGCGTATACATCTGGTTTTTACCTATGCCCAGTTTTCTCCTCACTGATTTTAGGCTACCTCCGTTCCTTAGAGCATGCTCGATTTTCTCCATGTTAAACTTTCTTATGTCGGCTACCTTGCGCTTATTTATTAACTTCGATAGCTCTGCTAGTTCTATCCTGTCTGTGGAGTTAGACGTCCTCATGCTTTGACGTTTCTTAATCAGATCTTTAGACTCCTGAGATAGCTTGCTGGTATCCTGTCGAACAATCCTACCACCTACTTCTGCGGCGCACTCTGTAACGATAGCTGTAAGATTATCATTCATTGTTTCAACACTACGGTCGTCTTCTTCAGTTAAAGCGGAAAATCTGTTTTGCAGCGACATTCTGAATTCCTCTACCTTCCCTCTTAATGCTAACTCGTTAATAGCCTTTCTCTTCACCAGTTTCCTCCGTTCCCTCTTCAAATCTAAGCTAACACGAGACCTTACCATTCTGTGGTCGCTACAACGGACCTTACCGAGGACCTCCACATCCTCTACGATGCCAGGGTGTGCACACAGTATGAAGTCTATTTCATTTTTAGTCTCACCATTGGGGCTCTTCCACGTCCACTTCCTGTTTGCTCGTTTGCGGAAGAAGGTATTCATAATCCGTATATTATTTCTATCTGCGAACTCTACTAATAACTCTCCCCTACTGTTCCTAGAACCTATGCCATAGTCACCTACCGCCTTGTCTCCAGCCTGCTTTTTACCTACCTTTGCCTTAAAGTCGCCCATCAGTACAGTGTACTGTGATTTTACTTTGGTCATTGCCGATTCCACATCCTCATAGAAGCTTTCAACTATCTGGTCATCATGGCTTGATGTAGGCGCGTAGGCCTGCACCACCTTCAGCTTGTACCTCTTATTAAGCCTAATTACCATAGCTGCTACTCTCTCGTTAATACTGTAAAACTCCTCGATGTTGCCAGCTATATCCTGATTAATGAGGAATCCCACACCTAGTTCTCGCCTATCTGCTAATCCACGATAGCACAGTACATGCCCGCCCTTTAGTACTGTATACGCCTCATCTGTCCTCCTAACCTCACTAAGGCCTATGACATCCCATTTAATACCGGCTAATTCCTCCAATAGCACTGCTAAGCTAGCCTCACTTGATAAGGTTCTTGCGTTAAACGTTGCCAGGTTCAGTTTCCAATGGCGGCCTGTCCGGAGCCAGAGATTCTTAGCACCCTCCGCTGCGTCACAGATCTGACCGCCGCCTTGGTCAGTTGCTCCGCAGCTGCTGGGGACTGAGGGCCGAGGGTTAATTGGTTTCTTCATAGAAGTTTATGGCCATGTACTACACCAGGGTGGCCAAATCCTGTTCTGGTGAGGAAGTGCGTTGTCGGTTCTGGTCACCGAAATCAGGCCGCACTCGAAGCCTGGGTATGCAATTCCATCGACACGCGGAGTTTTTTTTTTTAATCCGGTGGAGAATTGCGTGGCACCGGGATTCGAACCCCGGTCCTCTTGCACGCGAGGCGGATGCTCTACCTCTACGCCATCGCTGCCTCAGGGAGGAATCATCCAATGATAACTCAAAAGCCAGTGCCCTACTCTTTGAAGCTAGATCAAGGTGTCTTAGAACGCGCAGTTACAAAAAGAAGAGAGAAAAGGTACAAAAAGGGGACGCTCCTATCTTCCGTCAATCCATTCATCCATCCCAATATAGAGCTTTGCATCGGGAGAGGAAGTTGTCGAAAAGCTCCTCTCTGGATTGTCGGATACCGGTTTCACCTCCGCTTTTATCATGCTAGCGTGAAATGCACATGGAAGTCCAGGACACTTTGGTGGCGCCCAGGGAGCCAGTTTTGCAAAGATCTCTAAGGTCCCCACGGTAGACAAAGTTGAACGCAGGTCTGTCACATTGCTCTCGAAAGTATCGAATCAGAAACTCTTGCATGCAGGAGGCATGCTTGGTGCAGTGTATGATTTATAAAGCGTATGCACACTCGAACCGCTTCGTTTTGGGCGCCGAACTTGCTTTATTTTAGCCACAATGGTGTTTCAGTGAATACCCCCGCTTGTTAGTAAAGTGTCGGTTGCACCAAGAGCTATTAGTGTGGAAGCACTATTCCAGTGGCTAAACCCCGAGCAAGATCTTAGGATGTATGAGGGTTGGTGCCATCACTGCCGTTGGTGCCGCCATCCCACAACATTGTTTACACTCCTAGCGCCCCCGCTTGGAGACAATCCCGCCCACAGCGCGTTGCCGGCGCGCTCCGCCGTCCCCGCTTCTGACGCGCGATAGCCAGCGACGCGCGCTGCTACTGCCGCGTCTTTTCATGCGGTTGCCTTTGAGGCTGTGTTGCCTCCATTGCCTTCGCTCGTGCTATTCGGTTTAACTAACATAAAACTCTATCAGTTACGATATAAAAAACATCATGATAAGCCAAATTAGAAAGTGAATGTTCAAGAAATTCTGCTTTTCCATGATTATAAAATTTATGCAAAAATTCTTTGTCATTTTGTAAAATTTGTGACGAACAAAATACTCGATCTATTGTAGATCGGTGGCGCAATTTGATGTAAACGCCACAAGTCACATGTGCTTTCATTTCATCAAATAGGGAAAAATTGTTAAAATTGCGTTTTTTTAATGCAAAACCTATTTTAAGTGAAGGTGGAGACATGGACAGAATGAACGGCTGCAAAACACGGGAAGAGTAGGTGAAGCAACGAACTTTTAGCAGATGTCTAGTGTTAAACGATGCGGACGTGGTGGCCTCACCGCAAAGAATGGATGCTTTGAACCTTGTCGTCACTTTTGCCCAATATTGGGCGCAAGCGGCTCAGGGAATTCGCCAGCGGCGTGCCTGGCCTGCCGTAGTAGTCGACGGTTGACATGCTATGGAAGAAAAAGCTTTTGAAGCACTGCTCGGGACTTGCGGCGTAGTTTTTCTGGCCGATTTTTCGCATTCAGTCAGTAAATAGCAGTGGGAATGCTATGTTGCGATTGCGAAAAAAAAAAGGCACAAGAGAGCCGTTCTATAGGGAGTGAACTACTGTCACCTGGTATGGGGCACTACTACTGTTTCAGATAAAAATAAACTCTACATTCCTCAAAAGAAAGCAATTCGCGACATCATGAACACTCCATTTGACAGTCACACACAACCACTTTTTGCTGAATTAAACTTACTTCCTATCCCGGACATGTACGATGCTAACTTGTTCAGACGCTATGAAGCTGGCATAAAAAAGAATAATACCGCATTAGTTAAGATTGCAAACCTAAAGCTAAAAACTAGTATTCGTACTACACGACAAGCTGAAACCTAGGAAATTCCATACTCACGAACAAATTATGGACTTCAAATGTTGCGTCATCTCCTTCCCTCATACTTAAACAAATGTAGGTAGAAGTTTCTTTTTTTTTCGGTTTTCTTTTTGTTGCGAATTTTCTACTTCTTTAGTCATTGTTTAGTTTTTATTGCAGTCATTCTCTTGTTGACATTTCATGCAATATTCTATGCTATTAAGAACTGCCTTCATAGTAGATTTGTTTCATACATGCCTGTATTTATATTCCTAATAACTGTACCAAGTCGCTTACCTTCTGTGAACTTTCATTTGTCTTCCTTTTTCTTTTTTCTTTTTTTTTTCTGGGAGCTGTGTACCATTAACTTAAAACAATTTTCTCTTGCTGTATGCCACGCTGCCATGTAGAAAAGGGCCGTGGGCCTAGTCAAGCCCATAAAGAGGCTTTTTGTCCACGACCCTCAGCATTTTTTCGATGCTGAAATAAAGATTTGATTTGATTTGATCCGCACATTGAGAGCTCGTGTCGCATGCCTTGAGGTGCGTGGGAAAACTTGCGAAATCAGCTCGGTTTCAAGCCTTCACTGTTTTGTCTTAGAGACAGAAGTTATTTGTTTTGCGTGGGAAAGGTTCGAAGTCTAGTGTCACCCATGCAGCCCATATACAGTCGTGCCTCGTTAATATGAACGGTTTGATTTGCTATCAAGGCTACACAAAACAAGTGGTCCACAATAGCAATTCGTTACGAACAACACAGGGAAGCAATTTTCAGGAAGATATTGCAATTAAAATTTGTTTTTGTTCATGGGAGAGTTTAATGAAGTTGGTATTACAAAAATGCTTACCATTATGAAGTGAATTATCTTCGTTGCCATAGTTACCAGACAAATGCAACGATTTGGAAGCACGCAGTGAACCGTGGCACATAATGATGCCTTCAGCTTCCAGAAGCAGCAGCTGCCTGCTTACAACACCTCCCTGCCCGCCACACTCGATCCCCCCCAACCCCCCCCCCCCCCCCTATCATCCCCCAGAAGTGCCACCTGCCGTCCATCGCCTGCACTCACAGAAGCCTGCGCGGCAGCGCAGTGAAAAAGTGGCGGTGGAATCTGTATCACCATGTACCAGCCGCTTCCTTCAGCGAGGGGCGATGCCCTCGCACCGTCAGCCTCTACCCACGTGACGACCCATCATCACCTTCCCCAAAAATTGTGTATCAAACCTCGTCCCAGAGTAAAATCATCGCCCAGCGTCTATCGCAGCCTTCCCTGTCTCGCTCAGTATTACCCAGTGCGTGATTGCTCAAAGTCTGCCCGCTTTTCAGAGGACTTAGCGAACAATCGAGTCGCGGAGCGAATGGATAAAAGTTGAAAAAAGCGACGGTTTAGCAGACATAAAGTTAGACGCTGCCAGCTAGAACATGCAGCGCGAGAGGCTGCGGAGATGGCCGAGAGGTCCAAGATATCAGGAAACGAAGTTTCTCTGCTCGCGCCGAGCTACTTCGAATCCTACTCAAGACTGACCCTCTCCGGCGGATTCACAGCAGAGACCGTAAACATCCCATCACGTGACCTGCCATGCGACCAAATATTGGGTCATATGAGAGTCATGAGATAACGGGTCATCACCACATGGGCAGCGCCATCTGCGTGACCGTGCTCCCTTCGCGATCGTTATGGTAACTCAGGTTGCTATAATGTGTCTAGGTGCTACACTTTACTGCGGATTACAGGCATTGGCAAAGTACAGGCAGCAGAACAGCGGGAGCTTTCGCTGAGTTACGCAGCAGAGCATAAAGAACTGTTTTTTTTTCTGGTGAATAACACAGCGGAAGCTTTTGGACTAGTTGGTTAACCATGTTGAAATCATGAAGGAGCTCAAAATTACAACGAGACAGAAAGAGACGGACACACAGTGCTCTTAGTTGCGTTTGATCTTATTTCATGCGAGAAACGGAAATTTACACTCGTGGCTTTTAACCTGCGCATGCTTTCAAGGCTTCTATCAGAGAGTGGTGTACGGTCAATTGTTATCGTGTAGCCCCGGAGCCCGATGAAAGGCAAAACATCTCTTTCTCTGAAAGCCGAATTGAAGCAGCGCTTACTCAATCATCCTCAGCTAATGCTATTTCCAAAGCTTCAACAATTTTTCGGGTGATTTTGCATTTGCGATTCCAGTAAGAGTGGTTCGGTTCTCTTTTTCACAGATGTGAAGTTCATTTCAAGAGCAAATGCAAATAATTATCATGGTCAGCCTCACCACGCCCATTGCAGGGCAAAGGCCTCTCCCATGGTCTCTCCAATTAACCCTGTCCTTTGCCAGCTCCGGCCACCCTATCCCCGCAAACTTTTCTATCTCATCCGCCCACCTAATTTTCTGCCACCCCCTGCTACGCTTGCCTTTTCTTGGAATACACTCCGTTGCCCTGAAGGACTGGCGGTTATCACGCCTTCGCATTACATGACCTGCCGAAGCCCATTTCTTCCTCTTGATTTCGACTAGGATGTCAATAACTCTGGTTTGTTCCCTCGCCCTACCTGCCCGCCTATGGTCTCTTAATGCTACAGTTATCTTTTTTAAATAGTTCTCAGCGTTCACCTTAAATTTAGCTGAGCCCTTTTGATTACCCTCTACATTTCTGCCCCATAGGTGAGTGCCCCGTATGTGAGTGCAAATGCAAAATCACCCAAGAAACTGTTGAAGCTTCGGGTATAGCGCGTGCCGGGGATGCTTGCGTACGTGCTTATTCAATATTTTTTTTTGGATAAAGAGATGTTTTATCTCTCATCTCTCTATCTTCATCGGGATTCGGGGCTATCGATAACATTCATCGTTCGTCACTCAAAGGTTGAAGCCTTCTAAGATGCGCCTACAGGTGAAAAGCCAGGTGTATAAATTTCCGCTTCTCGCATGAAATAAAATCAATTGGAAGTAGGTACAGAGTCTGTCTGTCTCGTTCTGTGCGTTTGTGGTTTATGGTTTATGGGGTTTAACGTCCCAAAGCGACTGAGGCTATGAGAGACGCCGTAGTGAAGGGCTCCGGAAATTTCGTCCACCTGGGGTTCTTTAACGTGCACTGACATCGCACAGTACACGGGCCTCTAGAATTTCTCCTCCAAAGAAATTCTAGCCGCCGCGGCCGGGATCGAACCCGCGTCTTTTGGGTCAGCAGCCGAGCACCATAACCGCTGAGCCACCGCGGCGGCGTTCTGTGCGTTTGTCTTTTTGAGCGCTTTCACGATCTAGACATTGTGAATACCGTTCGGAAGGAAAGCTTCGGAATGTTTTGGATAAGGTCGTCATTTCCTGCCCCGGGTTCGCCGAGGTTCCCGGTCGATGTTGGCTTTAGTTTACCGACAAGGGAACAGAAAGCATTTGATTGAATGCGAACTTCTGGAATCACGGAGGCGCTGAGTAAAGTAATGTAGAAGATCTTCTTGCTGGGCGAGTTGGTGCATAGCTTTCTTGGTATGACGTTGCGCACACGAACAAACATACACAGGAAGGAGCAGAAGACAGAAAGAGCGCAAACTATCAACTAGATTTATTGCTTTCGCAACAGAATATATATGCAGCATACACACGTGCAAAACAGAATAGGGAGAGGGGAAAAAAAGAAGGACTGGGAGGAAGGGGATAGCAAGTCAGGCCTGCATAGGTCAGCGAAAGCTACGGATAAAATTCCTTTCCCTATCATATAAGGTGACCGAGGTATCGCTAATACAATTTCCGCCTTTTTCTCTGATGTGGAAAGGTTCTAAAAGTTCGCGGGCTATTTTCCTTTTACTCTTGCCCAGAATCTTGATGTATTTGAGCATCGGCTCACAACCACAGCATGAAATGCAATGGGCAGGCAAGTTCGCCCCGTCTCTTTTTCTTACAGAAAGAGCATGCTCCCCTGCGCGCTCATTGATGCAGCGTCCAGTTTGGCCGACATACACGCGTCCACACTTGAGCGGGATTTGATACGCCACGCCCGTGGCACATTTGACGTACTGTTCCACATGTTTTATTGTACATGCGCTCCGTGGGGCTCCTTCCTCGGTGATCCTGGGGCATAACCCAGCAAGCTTTTTTGGGGCCGAAAAAACCACCGGAACACCATGCCTGTTTGCCACTTTTTTTAAATTGTGGGCGACTTTGTGCATGTAAGGAAGCACCGTCGGCTTTGCACTCCGCAAGCGCTCAAGGCCACAGCTGCGCTTGCCTTTCTTTGTCTGGCAAGCTTTCTTTGTCTGTTGGAAATATGCTCCTCGAGCACAGAAAACACTACTTCCATTTGATTCTGCACATTCAAAGATTGTGAAAAGAGCAATTGCAAATTCGTGCCTAGAATTCGTGCCTAGCCTTAACCAAATCATGCGAGCATGAAATGCATTCCAGCTTCCATTATCAGATCACCAGGCTGCTTTCACCGGATTTCCCTGCTCGCTCATCACAGCGGTAGCCGAGAACCTTCTCCAGAAGACAAAGAAAGGCAAGCGCAGCTGTGACCTTGAGCGCTTGCGGAGTGCAAAGCCGACGGTGCTTCCTTACATGCACAAAGTCGCCCACAATTTAAAAAAAGTGGCAAACAGGCATGTTTTTCCGGTGGTTTTTTCGGCCCCAAAAAAGCTTGCTGGGTTATGCCCCAGGATCACCGAGGAAGGAGCCCCACGGAGCGCATGTACAATAAAACATGCGGAACAGTACGTCAAATGTGTCACGGGCGTGGTGTATCAAATCCCGCTCAAGTGTGGACGCGTGTATATCGGCCAAACTGGACGCTGCATCAATGAGCGCGCAGGGGAGCATGCTCTTTCTCTAAGAAAAAGAGACAGGGCGAACTTGCCTGCCCATTGCATTTCATGCTGTGGTTGTGAGCCGATGCTCAAATACATCAAGATTCTGGGCAAGAGTAAAAGCAAAATATCCCGCGAACTTTTAGAAGCTTTCCACATCAGAGAAAAAGGCGGAAATTGTATTAGCGATACCTCGGTCACCTTATATGATAGGGAAAGGAATTTTATCCGTCGCTTTCGCTGACCTATGCAGGCCTGACTTGCTAGCCCCTTCCCCCCACTCCTTCTTTTTTCCCTCTCTCCCTATTCTGTTTTGCACGTGTGTATGCTGCATATATATTCTGTTGCGAAAGCAATAAATCTAGTTGATAGTTCGCGCTCTTTCTGTCTTCTGCTCCTTCCTGTGTATGTTTGTTCGTGTGCGCAACGTCATACCAAGAAAGCTGAGTAAAGAGGACGTGGAAGATACGTATGTAAAGGTGCTTGAAAGTATCTATTGCCACTGCAGATTACAATCGTTCTAACGGTTTTAAAATTAAAGATAGATTAAAATCTCAGCAAAGAGATGTAAGAGGCACACTAATAAACTAATTAATAGAGCTTTCTCATCTCCCGGACGTATAATTTTTACGATGCCGGACTTCTCATTATGGAAGCGCTTAGTTTGTTTTGTAGACGTTCTCTCCTTTTTGCTCTGTCGTAGATTGGGTGCCGTTTTCGCATTCCTTACCGCTGCTCTCGGTGGCCATGTGCGATGGCCTCTCATTTAATCTGAAACAACAGGAAAGTGTTCCTCATTGAGCAAAAAGTGGGGCTGAACCGGGTTTTGAACCGGTTCACAACTGCTCCTATGAATCGTTCCAATTCGGGGTCACTTCGAATATGGCGAACAAAAATTGTGGTTTGGTTCGGCTCAGGATAGCGGCAATAGTACCGGTTGGGTTCCGGTTCGACGCCCTGATTATAAAACGCAGCACGAGTGGTGTGGGCGTTGGCTGAATTATCTGAGGCCTGGGAAGATGCAGCTGCTCCATGTGCGCCATTGTTAGTTTTGATCTCAGCCAGGGATGGATAAGCTTTTCTTTGCTGCTAGGTTCCATACGAGCAGAAAATTTTGCATTGCAGTCAGTAGATTTTGGCCCCAGTTTAAGCTTTACATTTGGCATGAGGTTCGCTGACGGGCCAAAAAATTTCATGTGAAAAAAAATTTGGTGATGAAAAGGAAAATTTCTTGACGTGCGAGGGCCCATCAGCAGAAGGCGTGTAGTGGTTGCCGATGTGCGTCCTTTGCAATGAATGCAGAAGCACGAACGCGTCTGTGCAGGTGCTGGCTGTGAAGACTGAGTTCCCTCGCAGCTGTGGCTTGCCAGCCATCGAGCCAGCATCGCTGCTCGTGCGAGGACCAGGGACCAGGAGAGTCGCTTCGCCACGCGTGCCTCCGCGCAGAGGTGAGTGGATCGTGCCCCCCCGTCCCGCGCTGCTGCTCACAGCGGCCTTCTCTCGTTGTTGCAGAGACCGCATCGAGGGACTGCCCATCAGCGTGGACATAATCTAGGCTATACAATTCAGTACGCGGTTATGCATCAGGCTGAAAGCGCGGAGTGCATCTGCGCTCACCTGCGCACCGAGCTAAAACAACTCTAGGAAGTGCCAGCTGTAGCAACAACACCTGCTATTTTTTAATGTTAATAGTGCTATTGCTGCGGAAAGGCATGAGGCCCAGCACAAGCGGGGAACGCACCTCATGCTACGTGAGAAATAAACACATTATTTTGACACACCCGTTGTTCTCATGGGCTCTCCCACAGAGAATGTGAGCGCAGCACCTTGGCCTTTGGGCGCTGGCCTCACCGAAGCTACTACAGAAGACATCTTTTGGGAGGCCCACCTTGTTGGCCACCGCGGTGCGCTCTACCTTGTGCATCTTGGTGATCGCTTTCTGTTTACTGAATGCGATCGAACGCTATACGTCCTTGTTCACTTCTACTGGCACCTGGAATTGTAGGCGCTGGTAATCTTTCACATGCTCCCGGCAATTTTGTGAATAGCTCCTTGCAGCCACATATAGGATACCAGACCGAAGCCAAGGAGTATGAGGGATGGTTCTTTTTTTATTCTTTTTCTTTAATTTTCTGGCATTGATAAACAGTAGATTGACAGGAAAAAACACAGACAGAAAAAAAGACATCGTGTAGAGCACAGCTCCAATAACCAGATTCAGAAGTAGGTTGCATTGACTGTCGATCTTCGTACCACACGGGCAAGTGTGCAGGGATAACAGGTGCTACAGTCAAGGCTAAGGGGGAGCACTACCGCAATGCGTGGCGCTGTACAACTTGCAAACGTTCAATGGGTCGTGCTCCACACCCGATAATACTGACAATGATTCAGATGCACAAGATGTTCGGGCAATGTTGAAATGGATCAACAAAAAACTGGAGTACCTTCCACCCCTAAAAGGAACGCTGGAAAGCGTTGAAGACACTGTTCATTTCTTGAGTGAAAGGTACAACGAGCATTAACGCTAAGAGAAACGAATGAAAGTGAAGTAAAGGAACTCAAGCACAAAATGGAGAAGGTTGAGGCCTTGAAATTTTGCAGCTGAAAAGTGATGTGGACAATGCGGAATAAAAGAGCCGAAAGCTTAATCTTGAATTTCATGGAATTAAACTGCTGCAGAACAAAAACTTGCTCCGTGAAATAAATAAGCTTACAGCTTCTGGAAAGTGACGTAGTAGCAATCGATCGCATCAATTTGAAGGCAGATTAGACCTCCGACATAAACCGTCGTTTTGCCAACCAGGCTATGAGTGAAAATTGGCGGCAAACGGTTAAAAGCTGACGTACGAAAACGACCGAATTTTTGTGCCAGAGAACTTGGCTAAAAAGTGACACGTGTTGTTGGTCGAAACAAAGCTCTGGGCCAAAACTAGCAAACGTATGGCCCAGCAACAACAGGTTGCTGGTGCGGAAAGCTGAGAGAGCAAACGCGGTGGAGATTTCCAGCTCTAGTGACCACGGCAAACTCAAGTAAGACAGTCTTCTGTACAAAATGAACGATACGGCAAACGTGCCTTGTGTGTAGTAGTAGTAATATTTTAATGGGCAATAGGCCGCCGCGGTGGCTCAGTGGTTATGGTGCTCGGCTGCTGACCCGAAAGACGCGGGTTCGATCCCGGCCGCGGCGGCTAGAATTTCTTTGGAGGAGAAATTCTAGAGGCCCGTGTACTGTGCGGTGTCAGTGCACGTTAAAGAACCCCAGGTGGTCGAAATTTCCGGAGCCCTCCACTACGGCGTCTCTCATAGCCCTAGTCGCTTTGGGACGTTAAACCCCATAAACCAAACCAAACCAATTGGCAATATTATAGAATATGACAAGTTAAGTTGCTGGGCGAGTTGGTTCCGATATTCCATGACTATAGCGCAAAGAACGGGACAAGAAGAAGGACACAGGCAGAGACACAACACAGCGCTGACTTACAACTGAAATCTTTATTATCTGCCAGCCGGAATAAGTACCTAGCAGGCGGTGAAAAATGAAAAGTAATAGACACAAGTCATGCAGCGGAAACAAAAAATTCAAGAAATAAAAACACAGACTAAAGCACACGCGTGTCAACATTCACATTCAAGGTAGCGTTTTTCTTTTCCTGACAGCAGTATAGATGGTGCGCTTATGCATTCTTCAGGGAGCCTTGCTATCATGTGTGCTTCTATGATTTCTCTTGTCAGCGAATCGCGGTTCCTACCTATCACAACGCACTCGTTGTACAATGGTACGCAGGCATCATTGTCATCTTCGTCATCAACATCATCACTTTTGCAGTTTCTACAGTGTTTCGATACGTGGCCTACGATAGGCCCACGTGGGACATTATAATCATGCTCTTTCAATCTTTCGTTGATACATCGGGCGGTTTGGCCGATGTATTGCTTCCCACATGACAACGGCAAAGAGTAGATGACTCCCTCCTGGCAGGGGACAAATTGTTTTGCATGCCTTTTCAGGCAGCCGCGTGGTTCCCTGTTGGCCGAATTTACTTTTTTGACCAGGCTGGACAATCGGATAGGTGCCGAAAACACGACGTCGACTCCCACATGCTTCCCAATTCTCTTCATGTTATGCGAGACCTGATGCAAATATGGCACAACGGCGACTTTTTTCTTTTTCTCCTTATCAGTTCTGCTGTTGGCATCACACCTCAACTTTTTCTGCAGTTTTTCTGCGACGGAGACCAGAACTTGTGAAGGGTAACCGGCCTGTGTCAATCGATCTACTTGGTTGTGGAAACTTTGCTCCAACCTGTGCTCGCATGTTTTCTTTACAACATTGTTAAAAACTGAATGGACAATTGCTATTTTCACGAGCTTCGAGTGGGCTGATGAATATGGCAGGATGGGTTTCTGACCACGGGGCTCAAAAGCCCAACATACATGGGATGAAGTGAACTGAAGTGAGAGATCTAAAAACCTGATGGAATCATTAAGTGGTACTTCGTGCGTTAAAATCATGGACTTCAGGCACTCAGAGAACACTGAAGAAACATAAAGGAACTGCTGTTCGAATTCGACGTTGTCACACTCTAAAAACACGAAATAGTCATCTACAAATCTAAAAATTCCACAAACACTGGATCCTTTGAACCGCCCGTTCAATATTTGGTCGCGCAAAGCCAGAAACATGTCACTAAGAATGGGTGCAAGGCATGAACCAATACAGATTCCATCTTTTTGAATATATACATCACCATTCCACTCAGCAAAAGTAGACTCTAGGTAACAGGATAACAATTCGAGAAAGCTGCCGGTGGAAATCCCGCACTCATTCTGGAATGCAAGGGTCCAAACTGGTCAATGAAGTGACTAACAGAAGACATAATTTCAGCCTGAGGAATACTGTAGTAAAGGTCTTTAAGATCAATTGAAAATCCCCGAAGCTTTTTATTGTAATTGCATTTTAGAAACGCTATTACTTCGTCTGAACTTTTCACTCTGAAAGGGTCGTCAAATGTTAAAACCTTCAGTTTTTCTTGCAAAAACTTCGCGACATACCTCTGCCATGTTCCAGCTTCCGAAATAATCACACGAAACGGCCACTCCGGCTTGTGGGATTTCGCTGTGAAAAACATCTGCAGGCAAACGTTGTGGGTACTGTCTAACGCGCTTGCTAGCTTGGTCAAATTTAGCCTATTCAGAAGTTTTTTCGCCTTAGTTTTCACCTTAGACATCAGAACATTGTTGCATTTGTCAAACACGGCACTAACAGCATCTGACGCTTTCGACACATACGCATCCTTGTCGAGGACAACAAAGCCACCGTCTTTATCAGCAGGTAACAATGAATACGAGTTATCTTTAAGCCACCTAACAGTCTTCTGCAAAGGTAGCTTCTTCCCGGAACGCCTGTACCTAGTTAGAACGTCTACACCTTCAGATATGCAGCGTTCCACCTCAGTTTTGTCGGCCTACCTAGAGACTTGCCTCACCATGGCCAGGAGCTCCGGTCTGGATTTCTTTGGCTCGACCGCAAACTTGGGTCCCAGGCTCAGGACTTATTTGACGCTCTCAGGGAAAGAGACGTTCTCCGCTGTGTGGATTTGTTGTCCGTTTGGTGGGCTCTTCTTCGGCAGAAGCGCAAGAAGTCTGGGAAAAGTCTGCTGCCAAAGGAGTTCTGTGGTGCGGTCTATGCACCGTGACACCTGATGCCATTGTTTCCATGGGTGGACCCGTCCCGAAGAATCTTGCACACGAAGCTTGATGTGCTCCCTGTGCACACGCACCTGCCGTTGCCATTCCGCTCGCAGTAACTTGCATATCCTCTTAGCATGTCCGCCCGAGGGCTGAACGCCACCCAGTAAGGTCAGGACTTCAGGCGGAAGGATCTTCTTGCGGACGCGAAAACCGAACGTTCTCGCTATGCACGACGCAGCGGCGACCACTGGCACGTACTGAAGTAGATCAAAGTCACATGCAAAAGAGCCCCTTGTACGAGAAATGAAATTTGACAAGGTAAGTTGCTGGGCGAGTTGGTTCCGATATTCCATGACTATAGCGCAAAGAACGGGACAAGAAGAAGGACACAGCTTTCTCGAATTGTTATCCTGTTACCTAGAGTCTACTTTTGCTGAGTGGAATAGTGATGTATGTATTCAAAAAGATGGAATCTGTATTGGTTCATGCCTTGCACCCATTCTTAGTGACATGTTCCTGGCTTTGCGCGACCAAATATTGAACGAGCGGTTCAAAGGATCCAGTGTTTGTGGAATTTTTAGATTTGTAGATGACTATTTCGTGTTTTTAGAGTGTGACAACGTCGAATTCGAACAGCAGTTCCTTTACGTTTCTTCAGTGTTCTCTGAGTGCCTGAAACCCATGATTTTAACGCACGAAGTACCACTTAATGATTCCATCAGGTTTTTAGATCTCTCACTTCAGTTCACTTCATCCCATGTATGTTGGGCTTTTGAGCCCCGTGGTCAGAAACCCATCCTGCCATATTCATCAGCCCACTCGAAGGTCGTGAAAAGAGCAATTGTCCATTCAGTTTTTAACAATGTTGTAAAGAAAACATGCGAGCACAGGTTGGAGCAAAGTTTCCACAACCAAGTAGATCGATTGACACAGGCCGGTTACCCTTCTCAAGTTTTGGTCTCCGTCGCAGAAAAACTGCAGAAAACGTTGAGGTGTGATGCCAACAGCAGAACTGATAAGGAGAAAAAGAAAAAAGTCGCCGATGTGCCATATTTGCATCAGGTCTCGCATAACCTGAAGAGAATTGGGAAGCATGTGGGAGTCGACGTCGTGTTTTCGGCACCTATCCGATTGTCCAGCCTGGTCAAAAAAGTAAATTCGGCCAACAGGGAACCACGCGGCTGCCTGAAAAGGCATGCAAAACAATTTGTCCCCTGCCAGGAGGGAGTCATCTACTCTTTGCCGTTGTCATGTGGGAAGCAATACACCGGCCAAACCGCCCGATGTATCAACGAAAGATTGAAAGAGCATGATTATAATGTCGCACGTGGGCCTATCGTAGGCCACGTATCGAAACACTGTAGAAACTGCAAAAGTGATGATGTTGATGGCGAAGATGACAATGATGCCTGCTTACCATTGTACAACGAGTGCGTTGTGATAGGTAGGAACCGCGATTCGCTGACAAGAGAAATCATAGAAGCACACATGATAGCAAGGCTCCCTGAAGATTGCATAAGCGCACCATCTATACTGCTGTCAGGAAAAGAAAAACGCTACCTTGAATGTGAATGTTGACACGCGTGTGCTTTAGTCTGTTTTTTTTTTATTTTTTGAATCTTTTGTTTCCGCTGCATGACTTGTGTCTATTACTTTTCATTTTTCACCGCCTGCTAGGTACTTATTCCGTCTGGCAGATAATAAAGATTTCAGTTGTAAGTCAGAGCTGTGTTGTGTCTCTGCCTGTGTCCTTCTTCTTGTCCCGTTATTTGCGCTATAGTCATGGATTATAGAATATGCCTTCGAGGGGAGGCTAAAGGAGGAAGACGAAGTATGTCTCCTGGCGAGGCAGTCAGACTCGCTTGAGGCCTCTTCGGGTGGTGGATATTGGGGTACGTTTGGGCGCCACACGTTGCAGGAGGGAGATGAGGCATAGACGAACTTCTTGGCAGAAATGTACAGCTTGGCTTATTTACAAACGATTTACACTTATACAGATGGACCAGGGTAACCCGCCAGCATCAAGGACGATCGGTAGCGCCAGGTGAAAGGTCGCCCCTACGAAACTCTGTCCTGCCTGACCGAGTTAACTCGCGCTACCTATAGCTGCTCCTCGTTCTTCGGAACGTGGCCAGCGGAAAGCTTGGCCCTGTCCGCACTCTTGCGACTCCGACTCTCCACTAACCCCCAAAACTCTGAAAGCTTCCTTACCTCAATAAGGAAGCCTTCACTGCAGTGAGGCGCCCTCATGTCAGTCTGAAAGCTTCCTTTCTGAGGAGCCTTCAGTAAGGTCGTCCTTGGTGCCTCCTCACAGTTGAGGCAGCTGCCAGCTGCTTTCATGAGTCCTAACTTCGCTCCTGGCCCTGGAGGAGCGCTTCACTTCACTGCTGCCACAAGTGACTCTGCACAATCAAGCGGGCGGCGAGACGCGGCGCAAGGACGCGAGCCCGGCGTGAGCGCAGTTGAGCAGGCGGGAAAAAAATGGCAGCGTGGACTGACCGCTACGCGGGCGACTACACGCAATTTTTAAAGCGAAAGCTTTACTACTTGCACTTTCAGCCTTTGCCGTGGCGCGGCGGTGCCACCATTGACCTTTAGTTGACCTCTGTGTGACGTCATGTGTGACATCACGCCGAAGAGAAGGGCGACCGACTCGCGCCGTCGCAAGCCGCGGCGGTGCCACCACCGGCGCCCAACTCCTGCGCTCTCCGCTAGGAGCGTAACAGGTGCTTTGTGACGTCACGCCGAAGAGAAGGGCGACCGACTCGCGCCGTCGCAAGCCGCGGCGTTGCCACCACCGACGCCTAACTCCTGCGCTCTCCGCTAGGAGCACGATTGTGGCGTTACGCTGAAGAGATTAGGCTCGACTCACGTCGCTAGAAAGCAGTAGCTGTGCCAACCACCAGCGGCTTAACATTGCTTCGCGATCTCGCGTCGTCCGTGTGCGACGGCGGTGCACATGAACGGCGGCCTGACTGGACTGGATTGTACTGGACTGGATTGGATTAGAATAGAATAGATTAGATTAGATTACAATAGATAACATTGGATTGGATTGGATTGGATTGGATTGTATAACAGATGCATCGCCACAAGTCTCACCACAAGCACCACCACCAGCTACACTACCAGCTGAACCATGGCGTAGGTACGGATATTGCTTTCGCAATTGCCGGGCTTAACCAAGCTAAGCCACAGCGAATTTTTTTAACCGTGCTTGTGAATACGCATTCGATGAAGTGTACCTGTATCCTCCAACAGCTAGGTCGCTTCGCGACGCGGTGAATCCAGTGGAAGTGCACTCAGAGGAAGAATTTGCGTTCAGATTCCGCACCGGTGCGGCTCGGTCACACTTGGGCATTCGTCGGCGAGAGCGAGCGAAATCCGCCGCCGCCGATATGTTGCCTTGTCCACACCTCCCGGCCACCACGTCGCCGCTCGTGGCGTTAAGAGAGATGGCTAGCAAATAGCATAAATCGACGCTGTCTATGTACCATAAGCGTGTGCATGCTTACGCAGGCTAAACGCAGGTGTTTTGAGGGACGTTGCAACATTTCTCAAATTTACACTTTTAATTCAGCTTATGCAAACAGCGACAAAATGACAGAGCTCAGCCTAGTGGCGCCATCTGGTTGTTAGTACGGAAACCATTTCTGTCAACAAACCGATCGTTGTCTTTTAAGCCTAAAAGCGGCTGAATCGCCAATCTAAATAAAAAAATAAGGCAAATTTATCACTCATACTTTCCTTAGAGGCAAGATGAGACGAAGCGAAAGACCGATGCTCCATTTATGGCCAGCGAACGGACCTAAAAACGCAGGAACGACGACGAATGCAGACCGAATCGAGGGGCCCAGCTTCGAAGGGCGCCGCCATGTTTGTCGCCGCGGGAATGCAGCTTCCTACTCGGCGTCTGATTGACCGTTGTGAAGGAACCCTCAAACCCAGACATGCGGCATGCGTTCCTTACTTGAGCAAAGGCGAGGAGAGCTTTCAGAGTAAGTTGGCTTCCTCCATCGAACATTCGGGGAAAGGCGGCCTCACGCAAGGTTAGGAAGACTTCGAAGGAACGGAAGCTTTCAGAGTTTGGGCCTAAGAGACCTCTTCCCAAGTCTCCTCTTTTGGCGCCAAAACGCCTCCTTAAATCAGTTTCCCAGGCATTCTTGGAACCATTTTTTGACCAGTCAGAAATGAGGTTCTTAGAAGCAATCAAGGCATTTTACCTATTTCTGAACAGGCCAATGACACGCCGGTACCCACGAGTTTGTTTCCTCACGAGGACCTCATGCCTTCCAAGAAGTCGATCGCGCTTTTGCGCTTTTGCACAAACTCTAAACATACAGTAACAAGAAAACAAATACACCAAAGCACAACTCCCACCAGCTGTGGCTCAAAACACAGATACAGGGTGGCATCCGAGCTCCTCTGGCCAGAAGCAGAGCAAGCAGAGCTCATCACCCGCCATCCAGCTGCACGACCGTTCGCACGTACACCCAGCGGCCTTCCACGCAAGCTTCCCTCCTCAAGTGTCCTTGAAGATTTCTTTGACACTGTTCGACGCCGCTCTCGAAAAGCCATGAAACTTGACACAGACATTGCGCCGGGGTGCGCGACGCGCACGCACTGTCCGCGGAGCGGGTCCCATTACGGCACCCCTCGCTGCCGTTGCCACTTTTACTTCTTGGGGCGGCAGCCCTCTCACAGCACCGTTTGCTCTGTTTGTTTTTGAACGGTCAGGCGGTGTCCGCCGAGGTGGGGACCATGCGAAAAGCCGCATAGAAAATCTTAAGACAAGGACCATGTCAGCGGCGCCCGGGGTGATACCTGGATGGCCACTTCCTGGCGGCCCGCAAACTCAACAGAGGCCTACACCCCGTATAATATATCTTGAACAACGGTGGCCGAATGGACAAAAAGAAAACACTTTCAAAAGATAAACAAAAATTATCACAATAGAAATAGCGAACAATGATAAACAATGCACAATATGCTCAACCACGATTAGGAGTAAACAAAAACACTTCCGTAATATGCAAATTCAGGTAGGAAAGGGAACGACGCTCAATAAGTAAGAATTAAGAGTGAGCTGAAAATTTTATACCGGAGGAAAAACAATCTCCAGTTTTTTCTTAAACGCAGATACACTATGATCCTTCTAAAAAACCTAACACTCGCCAAGAAATTGAAGAACAACAGGGTAAAACACAAAGCCGTTTCGGGACCCCTACGGATCCCTTGTTCACATGTGAACAAGGGATCCGTAGGGGTCCCGAAACGGCTTTGTGTTTTACCCTGTTGTTGAACAAGGGATCCGTAGGGGTCCCGAAACGGCTTTGTGTTTTACCCTGTTGTTCTTCAATTTCTTGGCGAGTGTTAGGTTTTTTAGAAGGATGTCATTTCCTCGCCAGACGAGTTTTCGTCGAACTCTGGACTACAGATACACTATGACTTTCTACAGCAATTTCTACAAGAGCCTGATAGGCATTACACAGGGTTATAGTTTGGTTATCTATAATTTGTTTTCCATAGTTTGTTCTAGGCCTTGCAGTGAATAGGACAACCGCACGCAAACCATACGTTACATTTCTTCAATTACAAACGTTTTGGAAAGAACTGAAATTGTGATTAACTTTATAAAAAATGTGAACAGCCAAACTCAACTCTAGGATTGAAAAATTGCGAACATGAAATGTTTCGAAAATGTTTGCTTGAGCAGATCGGCTTGAACATAATGAACGTAGAGCTCTTTTCTGAAGTGTAAACAACTTATAAGAATCGATGTATTACCGCACACTTTTACCAGTTATTCAGGAGAAAAATTTCTGAGGACTTTGAAGTGTTTTCACCTTAATTCGCGATCCTTTGCTAACAAGGAAAATGACCTGCGACTTTTCAGAATGCCTTATGTGATGAATTTAAAAAGACCAAGGATCCAAAAATTTTCCGGTATTTCAAAAATTTCGTAATCGTTTGGACAGAAATATAAAAAGGAGAGGCGCGAGAATTCTTCAAACAGCTCCATTTTTCACATTCATTTTAAGACGTAACTGGCAAAAAACATCACTCCACATTATTTGAGGATATTTCTAGTGAAAAAAATAGATGGCTTAAAAATAAATTGATTGAAATTAAGACACTAAGCACTTGAAGATACTTTTAACGAGCATTTTGATAACATCGGATGCAACAGCACACTGAGCAGTTATCTTGAGTATACTTATTACAATTCTAGTTCTATATTTCTTTATCCAGTACATGAGGGAGAATAAAACTAGCACAATTGTCAGCCTAAAGAACAGTACGGCTAAGCATATTGGCGGTATTAAAATAAAACCTATATATTATGCTGCCGGTCTTCTATCTCCATGCATTACATATATCTAACCTCCGTGTAAATTAAGGTACATTTCCTCTTTAGATGCAGGTAGCGCGCGTCATTGCACTTATTTAATATAGGTGATCAGAACAATGTGAGAAATTATCGACCATTATCAATGCTTCCTGTCTTTTCAGAGGTTTTTGAAAAAGTTAACTTAAAACGAAAAACTGAATTTGAGCAAAAAAATAATATCCAGCTAACTGATAGTATGGTTTCCTCAAGGGGCACTGATCTTGCTTTGCTAACACAAAAAGAACACATACTCAAGCACTTTATTGAAGGCAGACTTGTACTAGGCAACTTTATTGACCTGTAAACGTCTCCGGGACTCAGTCAAGGACCAGTCGGTCCTTTTATCCCGGAGAACGTACCAGTGTATAACTGGTGAATAAAATTGAATTGAATTGAATTGAACTTTATTGCATCAACCACAATGTCCTAATTCTAAAACTTGAATGCTATGGCTTTTGTGGCAAAGCCGCGTCTGTTGTCCGTTCTTATTTGGAATATCACAGACAAATAGCTGTCATAAATGACAGTCACTCTGATCCACTACTATTCTCCTCAGGCATCCCATAGGGAAACATTTTATTAACTTTTTATTTAATATATATGTCAAAATTAGCACAACTGCTAAATTTATCACATGCGCGGACGGTACCAGGATATCACTAGGCGGTGAAACTATTGACGACCTTGTCGAAGACGCTAATTTAAAGTTTGCAAAATTAGGCAAATGGACGCTCAGAAATAGTCTCCTGTTTAGTGGGCATAGAACAGAAGTCATAATAATTGAAACTAAAAACAAACGTACTAGAGCTGTGGTTTGGGCATGTTGCGTGGATAGAGGGAGAGCGCGAAAAAACGATGACGAACATTGAAGCTAAAAGGACATGTGCTTAACTACCAACAATTTATTGCGAGCGATGAGCAGGTTCTTAAAATCATGCCAGGAGCCACGTGACATCGGAAAACCACCACCAACATCATCATCATCAGCCTGACTACGACCACTGCAGGGCAAACGCCTCTCCCATGTCTTTCCAATTAACCCTGTCATTAGCCAGTTGCGGCCACTGTATCCTTGCAAACTTCTTAATCTCACCCGCCCACCTAACTTTCTGCCGCCCCATGCTACGCTTTCCTTCTCTTGGAACCCACTCCGTTGCCCTCAAGGACCAGCGGTTATCGTGCCTTCTCATTACATGTCCTTCCCAAGCACATTTCTTCCTGACGATTTCGACCGCCGCGGTGGCTCAGCGGTTATGGTGCTCGGCTGCTGACCCGAAAGACGCGGGTTCGATCCCGGTCGCGGTGGCTGGAATATCTTTGGAGGAGAAATTCTAGAGGCCCGTGTACTGTGCGATGTCAGTGCACGTTAAAGAACCCCAGGTGGTCGAAATTTCCGGAGCCCTCCACTACGGCGTCTCTTGTTTGCCATTTGTTTGCCATACAGAACTGTGTATGATACCCGCGCAGCAGAGCCTTGGAATGTTAAGAAATGCCGTACAAACTATGGCAAACAAATGTTGCAGCATACCTTACCGACACTTCTGAACCAGTTGTACTGCCGCAAGAATCTTGATGTCTCCAATATTTCTCTGAAAGAATTGCCCCAAATATTCGTGTAGTTCTTTTTTTTCTTGCTATTACCATTTTGAGTGCACCTGTCAGTTCTGCTGTCCTTTATTTTCTCCTCCCTGTGTTTGCCTTTATAGTCTCTTTGACCTAATATAGTTCTTTTTTCTTTTACAAGCAGAATGTACTGCTTACTGAACGTACATGTGTCATTCTATGTACAGAACATACGAGTTTTTTCTTACTATTTGTTTGATGTCCCATTCCGCCGCCGTCAATGCTGCACTGTAAGAGGAAGCCAGGACCTCTCAAGCTGTATATACAGCTTTTTCCCTGGCTGTCCTCGCAACACCTAGTTGCGGAAATAAACCTTCAAACCTTCAAACCTTCATAGCCTCAGCGCTTTGGGACGTTAAACCCCATAAACCAACCATAAACCAACCAACCCTGATGATTTCGACTAGGATATTATTAAACCCCGTTTGTTCCCTGACCCACTCCGCCCGCTTCCGATCTCTTAACGTTGCACCTATCATTTTTCCATCCACGACATCACCTCTTCGATATGCTCGCGTCAGTTGCTTACCCATGTCCTGGCTTTCACGCTGCTGGCACCGTGGGCGTCAATAGATTTTCCAGCTTCACTGGAGCCAGCCCCGCCAACTTCTGCCCCGGCTCCAAGTCCGTTTGAAAGGCACGCTCTACCTACTGCCGTACCCCTCCCGATCATCAAGGCAATTTCTCCGGTGTTAGCTTCTGCAAAAGAAATCGTCTGGCAACTAGGAGTGACAGGCGATCCCAGCGATGTGGCCCAGCTACATAAGGGGCGTTACTGCATACGGCGCCCGGGGCACGACATCGCCGCTCCGATCTGCTCACGTCAGTTTTCCCAGGTCAGTTACATGCGAATTGCATACTGTTTTCGTACCTGAAACCGATGCATTTATGCGGTGTCGTGCCGAAACACTTTGCTTTACCGAATCCGAAAATGTCTCGACATGCTTTCTGGCGCGTAGAGTCTTTAGTCGCATTTGGTTTTGCTAGTGTCAGGAGATGTGGAGACAAACCCTGGCCCTGAGAATGCGGCTGTGGTCACTATTGACGATGTGTTAATGACCCTTAAAATGCTAGAGGAAGGTCGAGCGAGATTCCTCGAGGACTTGCAATCCGTCAGAGTGCAGCACAGTGCCACGCTCGACATACTAAATCGAGCACATACTCTTGAAGAAAACATGGCTCAAGTGAACCGTGATGAGCTACAGCTTATTGAATTGTCCCGTGATGTTCTCTCCCTAAAAGCTGTCATTGATGAGGCTAACAATCAATCTTGAAAAAATAACCTACTAATTTTTGGTGTAAAGGATAGTGCAACTGAGACCTGGCAGCAGTCTGAGGAAAAGGTACTAGCTTTTTTCAGTTTGAATTAGGACAATCTTTGTCAGAGGCTGGCATTGAGCATGCACACCGTTTGGGAAAAGACGATGAAAATAAAAGGCGGCCGATAATTCTTAAATATTGCACTCGCTTTCAAACATAAGGACCCCGTTTTGCCGTTTGGTGGCAAGCTTAAAAGCAAGTCATTTGCTGTCTGAGAAGATTTGAGTCCTTCTGTGCGCCATGCGCAGTCTAAGCTTGTTGTCTATGCGCGCTAACTAGATGTGCCCTTTAAGGTGCGTTTCAACAAGTTATACGCCAACAATCCGTGCTTCACCTATGACGCTGCCTCTTAAAAGGTTGTAGAAACTGCAAGATAGCTAGTTGCTGAGTATTGGCCTCGCCACGCGTCTTCATATGTTCCCTGTCCGCGTCGGTCGAATCCGGGGGCCGATGGGCTAGTTTTTCTTGTTGTGAACTATCGTAGCCTAAAAAATAGAATTGACGATTTTGCCACTTTGATATCTTCAGTAAACCCTGACGTCGTACTCGGTACCGAATCCTGGTTGCATGATTCTATTGGTGACGCTGAGGTCTTCCCTTCTGGCTATGACGTGCACCGGAGTGACAGGGACACTCATGGGGGCGGTGTTCTTGAACTTGCAAGGACATGCTTCCGTTCGAAGCCGATAGCAGTGTCTCCAGCTTGCAGTGAATCTGTGTGGTGCTATATTTCGAAGCGCAGTGGTGGTATCCTAACACTAGGGTCCTTTTATCGCTCACCTGGACAAAATTGCGTCGAGTGCTACAATGACCTCTCGCGGTTCCTCACCACACTCAATAATGATGTTATCTTCGGTAGTGATTTTAACATGCCCAACGTAGAATGGAAGGATAAAAAGCCCATACTCAACGACAAGTTTGCACTGGCGTTAGCCTTCGCAGAGCTCATCGCAGTTAATGATCTAACTCAGCATGTAAATGAGCCTACTAGACAGCAACACTCGAGCTCTTCCATTTTGGATTTAGTTTTCTAAAATACAACCTCGTCAGCAGATAAGGTACTAATAATCTCTGGTCTAAGTGATCATAACTGTGTCCTTGCGCGTTTTACGGTGTCAGTTGCACGGGCTGTGCATAAGCAATCGAGGAAAGTTTATTTTTAAACAAAGGTGACTATGCATTGTTATCACGTGATCTTCTTTCCTTCTTGCCGGATTTTTTAAACAGCAGTCATACATTAGACTGAGAGGGCACTTGAGAACTCTTTAAAAACAAATTCAAAACTCTTGTTGATATACATGTACCGTCAAAAGTGGTGTCTTGCAAACGGCGAAATGATAAGTCATGGTTCGATCGGGATATCCGTGCACTGGTCAACAAGAGGCACCACCTTCTCACCTGGTACTCAAAAAGCAGTTGCTCACGTACGTTTCAAGCAATGAAGATCCTTTCGCGCGATATCAAAGCTAAACTAAAGATTCAAAAAACAAAATCTCCGCTTCTTTCGGTGAAAAATTTCAGCGTAACCCTAAGGAGCTATAGAAGTTTTTAAAATCTCATGGAAGGGAACAGGTTGGCGTTCCACACCTATCGGTTGACGGCGCTGACGTCACTGATGATTATGACAAAGCTTGTTTTAATCGCTATTTCCGGTCTGTTTTTAGCGCTCCCATTTGCGCAGAATTTCCTGGAACCACTCAAATTATTTCTATACCCAAGTCACCTATTACAGTTACATATAATGGAATTTTGAAGCAACTGCAATAGCTTAATGTTCAAACCGCTATTGGTCCTGATCGAGTTACATCTTATGTTCTGAAAGCATGCGCTGAGGTGGTAGCACATTATTTTGTGGCGCTGTATAACAAGTCGTTAGACTGTGGTTGTCTTCCCACAGAATGGAAAGAAGCTAACATAGCTCCAATCCATAAAAGTGGCTCCAAAAGTGAGGTTTCGAACTACCCACCAATTTCCCTCACCAGCGTAAACTGCAAGTTTCTAGAGCACATTATCTACAAGGCCGTTATAAAACACTTGGAACATAGCAACTTCTTTGCGAATGTACAGCATAGTTTCAGGTTTGGGCTTTCATGTTCTACACAATTGTTGGAATTCAGTCATGATATTATTTCGTGTTATGACACTGGAAATCAAATTGACTGCATATTTTTAGATTTGAAAAAAGCGTTTGACTGTGTACCGCATGCCCTTTTATTGCATAGACTTGCGTCCCTCTGGATCCACCACGCTGTAAATACATAGATTCGCGACTACCTTTTCGATAGATCCCAATATGTTGTAATTAATTGTGTTACATCCCACTCTGCAGACGTTACTTCCGGTGTACCTCAGGGGTCAGTTATGAGTCCTTTGTTGTTTTTAATTTTTATTAGTGCTAATGGCGTGAACACTTCCTGTAAAATCCGTTTGTACACAGACGACTACATCGTGTATAGCCCAATAGTCGCCGAAAATGATGTTCGCACCCTGCAGCAAAATCTAGACAGCATCAATCGATGGTGCATCAAGTGGAAAGTGACGCTGAATTCAAATAAATGTAAATATGTTCCTTTTACAACAAAACGTAACCCAATAAACTCTGTGTAGTGTTTAAATTCTACTCTTGCGGAAAAAGTTTACAATTTTAAGTACCTCGGGGTACAGGTGCCGTCAAAAGTAAATTCAAGGCAATATTAACGAAAAAAATGAATCATTGCCCGCTCGATTCATGCATCCTTGAATACATATGTGCAGACTAATTGTGCTTGCAAATTTCACTGTGCACCGACAAACATGGACCATTATGCTTTAGATTTAAAGAAATTAAATTTTTTTTGACAAAGTCGCCTTCCATTTACTTTTGACGGCGACTGTACATTTCAGAGAGGACCTTACATGGAGAACCCACACTGAATGTGTGGTAGGCAAAGCATCCAGAATGTTGAATTTCATCCGGCGTAATTTTCATAAAGCCCCAACAAATATAAAATTCAGTGGGGCACTTTGTTGACCTAAAGTGCGGTGAGGCGAAAGACTTAAGCGCCGTGTTGCTGCTTGTGTCACTGATGCGTGGTTAAGATGTTAAGCTTCGCCTCTAAGAGCGGAACGCGACAGCGTTTTGCAACGCTGCCAGGGAGTCCATAGAACGCCATCGCCCGTTTGGTTCTACGCCTTGCTTGTCGGTAAATTGATTTTTGAGGAAAGGAAATGTATCTCTCTCTCTCTCATATCTCGGTGGACACGTAAACCTCGCCGTAACGGGAAGGGAGGAAGATAAGAGTGAACGATGACACCGTATTCACTAGACGCGCCTTTGTTCATTCCAAACCATCGAGCTGGCATGGCGGAGTGGTAGCGTGCTCGTCTCGCACTCCGGAGACTGGGGTTCGATTCCCGAGCTCTGCCAATTTCCTACTCGGTTTTATTTATTTATCTGGTCTGACTAGACAGGTTAATTAGGCTAATTGGTTAAGTAAGCAATTCACTAAACTCAGTCCCACTTGCTTGGAGCATCACTATACCATCCCTTTAATTGGTTGCATGGTTAGAAGCTGAAGTACAATTGGCCCCGTTTGAAATTCACGCTTTGTGACATCACGACCGTTTGGACCAATTGAAAAGCGTGACATTTCTGTCGACAACCCCTGCTTACAACGATGAGGCATTAAAGGCTTCCGCCTTAAAAGAATTGTTGTACCTCACACACATCAGACCTATTCTTGAGTATGCTAGCATGGTGTGGGATCCATGTATGGTTACGTTATCGGATGGTTTAGAACGAGTACGGAACCGTGCAGCCCGTTTTGTCGCCAATGATTACGACTTTCGATACAGCGTTACAGCAATAAAGGAATCTCTTGGTAGGGAACATCTCAGTAATAGGCGCAGTAAACTAGAAATGTTCTATCGCATCTATTTCAGCAAAACCGGGATGTTCAGGAGCCACACTTAATATCTGCACGTTGTGATCATGCTTTTAAGGTGCGTGAAATCAAATGTCAAACAAACGTTGTGGGGACGCATTCGTCCCCTGCATTCGCTTTCCCGCAACGCACTAGTTCCGTGTGGTTAGATTCCCTGGAACGCACTCCCCTTAGTTGTGTTACTTTAACTAACAGAGGAGGGCACTCGCGTCGCAGCGGCACTAGCGCCACGGATGGCGTGTTTTGCTGCGCGCGCGCGGGGCAGAGACTGTTCTCTTCTGCTCGCAGTGCTGCCAACCCTAGGGATTTTTCCCTAGATCTACGAAATCTTGATGTCGTTTAGGGGAAAAGGGATTTTTTGTATAATCTAGGGAAATTTCATTTGCTCGGAGAATTATTTTTTTTCTCCCTCACATTATGAAGACAGTACAAGCTTTTCGTTGTTTTTTATCTACAGCTGACGAAGGCCCGAACACCGCCGCGCGCTCAAGAGAAGCCTGTTTCACATTCAGGGCAAAATGCTTTACTGCTGCAGCGCAAACCTGTTTAGAGCCATCGCGGCGGCTCCAGCAGTCAGAGCGGCGATGTTCCAACAAGTTACAAATTTTTCGCGGCGCTGCGCTGCTCAATTTTCAGTCGCTTGCATGCATATGAACCAGCCTTTACACGGACGTAGTCGAACGTGTTTGGTCCCTGACGTGGCCAGTGGCACCCGCCGATGTGATCTGGAGCGCCACCGTCTTCCCTCAACACGCGCGCACCTTCACGCTGTATTTGGAGCTCGCTGCACGACGTGGAATTTCTATTTAGTAAGCATATCTGCATACTTGTTTTGATAACTAGGAAAGAACAAGGCGCGGTGGCTCAGTGGTTATGGTACTCGGCTGCTGACCCGAAAGTTGCGGCTTCAATCCCGGCCTCGGCGGTCGAATCTCGATGGAGGCGAAATTCTAGAGGCCCGTGTGCTGTGCGATGTCAGTGCACGTTAAATAGCCCCAGGTGGTCTAAATTTCGGGAGCCCTTCACTATTTCATCCCTCATAGCCTGTGCCGCTTCGGGACGTTAGACCCTCCAAAATCATAAACCATAATTTCCAGTTCCACCACGACGAATAAAGTGAGTTGAGGTCACAAGAGGCATACAAGAGTCAGTCACTGCTTCATTGTTTTAATTGACTCAAACTGTTACGTCAGCCACCCTGTAGAGCAATCGCAGCAACTGAACAAGTAGCGTTTATATCGCAGTTTCCGTACATTCCTTAAGCAACCTGCAGACATTTTGTACATGATATCCTTTGGCTGAAGTCTAAACCGACACAACATGAGGGGAAAAAATTCAGTTTATTCCACATTCCGATGCATGTTTACTAATATCTTGCGTACAGTGAAAAAAAAATGGCTGAGGCTTAGCTAAGGTTAAGCCTAGTCAGATGCGAAGCATATTGATGGCTGGGCTTGGTAATACACGGCTTTCCTTGGTTGAATACTTGGTCATTTTAATACAAAAAGCAGAAGCCTTCGTCGTGGGGGAAGACAACGGCATGGGTACAGCGGAACGCCGACTAACCCCGAGACGCGCGTTGGGTGAGCGCCTGGATTGCCACGGAAGCCGCGTCCGCCTGCCCGGTGGAGCGAGCGTTTCACCTACACCGAGTGTGAACGCGCGTTCGAAATGCGCGGGAATGCCGCTCGAGGACATTCCGGCGTCTGTGCGATGGCACCGTTCTCCCTCTCCCAGCGCGTGACGGCGATCTGTCGTGACGTCATTGTGTCACGTGGTGTGACGTCACCATATCACGTGGTCTGCACGGCGTGCAACCGCAGCGACGGCACAAGTTGGAGCCCCGTCTCTCATCTGTCGTGACGTCATTGTGTCACGTGGTGTGACGTCACCATACCACGTGGTCTGCACGGCGTGCAACCGCAGCGACGGCACAAGTTGGAGCCCCATCTCTCATCTGTCGTGACGTCATTGTGTCACGTGGTGTGACGTCACCATACCACGTGGTCTGCACGGCGTGCAACCGCAGCGACAGCACAAGTTGGAGCCCCGTCTCTCATCTGTCGTGACGTCATTGTGTCACGTGGTGTGCACGGCGTTTTTTTTCCTTCCTCCCACTCTTGCAATAGCCCCATTCAGGCTGCAGTATATGTAAATAAAATAAATAAATAAATAACCGTCACGAAGGGCTTGGGTTACCTATTTTAATATGCTTCGCATAAAAAAGACATATACGATATAGAGCCTTTCATTTGTAATTTCCAAAGAGCGCTACGGTTTATCTTGTAGCTTCATTCAGGAGTTTTCATTTTACATCCTTTATTTCAAATTTACAGCTAATTTGCTTACCAACGTTCGGCAATAGGGTAGCTGCATGAAAAAACTTGCAACTGAACTACGCATAAATATACAATTTTACAATATACAACTCAACACTATTTTTCGTATCTGGGGAAATTTAGGGAATTTTAGGTTGCAAATTGGGGGAGAAGCGGCTCTGGAGGTTGGCAGCACTGTCTGCTCGGCATCGGGAAAGCACGCGGACGAGTCGCGCGCCGCTCCGCTCTTCGCCGCGGGCGCCTCGAGGTCCGAGCTCCCGCCACCCCGTCCCGTCCGGCCTCGGAGCTTCCCCTTTGCCCTAGCGTGGGCGAACGTTCGCTCATAACCGTGCTGGTGAGTCGGACATCCTCGATTCCTCAGTGTATTTTGTTGCTAGCTGGCGTTATTGTTGTTATAGCAATAAATGCCTTGTTTGTGTCAGCCAGTGTGTCGTTCCTTTGTTCCCGCAGAGCAAGGCCGGTGGGGTCCGCGCGGTTTTGAACTGGGTCAGCCGCGGTTAAACGAGGAGAACGTATTTATCTTCCCCAATTAAACCCCACAACGTTTATCCGAACTCTTTCTTTCCGCATGTCATCTCAGTTCGGAACAAACTCCCCAAAAATGCCGTTGACTGCACATCTGTTGAAGCGTTTCGTGCTTTTATTCGTGCTCTTATTCATTGAATCACTTAATGTTAACTCTGTATCATTAATGTACGCGTGTGTGTGCCTGATTTTGCTGTATTTTATGGCTGTTCCATGTGTTTGAATGTCTCATCACCTGACTATAGACCGCCGCCGCGGTGGCTCAGCGGTTATGGTGCTCGGCTGCTGACCCGAAAGACGCGGGTTCGATCCCGGCCGCGGCGGCTGGAATTTCTTTGGAGGAGAAATTCTAGAGGCCCGTGTACTGTGCGATGTCAGTGCACGTTAAAGAACCCCAGGTGGTCGAAATTTCCGGAGCCCTTCACTACGGCGTCTCTCATAGCCTTAGTCGCTTTGGGACGTTAAACCCCATAAACCAACCAACCAACCTGACTATAGCACTTATAGTGCGGGATTTCGTTGTACCCCACCCCTGCAATAATGCGTTCGGGTGCTGCAGGTATTTGTGAATAAATCAATAAATAAATCCAGAGCTCGTTGCGTTGTCCTTAACTTAAGCTGAACCTTCTTTGTTAGCCTCCACGTTTCTGCCCCATAGGTGAGTGCCGGTAAGATACAGGTGTTGTATACTTTTCTCTCGCGGGATATTGGTAAACTGTCATTCATGATCTGAGAGAACCTGCCGTATGCAGATGGTCCTGGCTTTACGATCAATTACGTCAGTAAATACCTTGTAGGCAATGGACAGTAAGCTTATCGGTCTTTAATTGTTCAAGTCCTTGACGTCTCCTTTTTTATGAATTAAGATAATATTAGCGTTCTTCCAAGCTTCTGGTATGCTCGAGGTCGCAAGGCATTGCGTATGCAGAGTGGCTAGCTTTTCTAGTACAATATCTTCTCCGTCCTTGAACAAATCCGCTGTTACCTGACCCTCACCAGCTGCTTTCGCCCTTTGCATTTGTCCTAAGGCTTTCTTTACTTCATCCTTTGTTACTGGCGAGATGTCCCATTGCTGTGCTCTACTGCCTCTCTCATAAGCGTTCTGATGACATTCGCTACTCTATAGATTTGTGTAGAACTGTTCGGCTACTTTAACTAACTTATCCATAATGCTAATGACATTGCCCTCTTTGTCTCTTAGCCCATACATCTGGTTTTTACCTGTGCCTAGTTTTCTCTTCACTGCTTTTAGGCTACCTCTCTTCTTTCGAGCATGCTCGATTTTCTCCATGTTAAACTTCCTTATCCCTGCTACCTTGCGCTTGTTTATTAACTTCGATAGCTCTGCTAGTTCTATTCTGTCTGTGGTGTTATACGTTCTCATGATTTGGCGTTCCTTAATCAGATCTTTGGTCGCCTTAGATATGTTGCCAGGATCCTGTTGAACCATCCTACCGCCTACTTTTACAGCGCACTCCGCAGCAATAGCTGTGAGATTACCTAACTTTTCAACGTTAAGGCCGTCTTCTTCAGTTAAAGGGGAAAATCTGTACTGCAGCGATGTCCTGAATTCCACTACTTTCCCTGTTATCGCTAACTCGTTAATGACCTTCCGCTTCACAATTTTCCTCCGTTCCCTCTTCATATCTAAGTTAGTACGGGACCTTACCATTCTGTGGTCGCTACAGCGGACCCTTCCGAGGACCTACACATGCTCTACAATGCCAGGTTGAACGCACAGTTTAAAGTCTATTTCATTTTTAGTCTCACCATTGCGGCTCTTCCACGTCCACTTCCTGTTTTCTCGTTTGCGGAAGAAGTTATTCATGATCCGTAAATTATTTCTATCTGTGAACTCTACTAATAACTCTCACCTGCAATTCCAGAACCTACGCCATGGTCACCTACCGCCTGGTCTCTAGCCGTTTCGCATTGTTGTCACCCATGAGTACAGTGTACTGTGATTTTACTTTGTTCATTGCCGATTCCACGTCTTCATAGAAACTTTAACAACGTGGTCATCATGGCTGGATGTAGGCGCGTAGGCCTGCACCACCTTCAGCTTGTGGAAAATGGGGGGACAGACTTCGGCCCTCGCACACGCACATCGCGGATGCAGCGTTTTGTCTCGCTAACCGCGGAGGAGTTCTTGCTCGAGAGACAAAGGGAGGGTCGACAAAACGTGAACACTCATATGCTATTTAATACACTTGTAATTAATACACAGAGCGGGCCAGTGCGCTACAGAACATCGACGAGGTATTCCTCGGAAATAGAAGCTTACGTAACAAGGGATTCCGACTTACCAGCTGGGGCAGGGACGCGACTTTGGAGGTATCAGCGGCGAACGTTTGTACGCGCCGACAAAGGCGGCCGGGTCTTCCTGTGCGCGCCGCATTCTTGTCGCAAAGCCATCCCGAATATTTTCTGGGGGAGGTGAGGAGAGCGCGCGTTTTCTGCGCTCGTTTCGCTGCCTGGAACCAGAAGTCCACCGGCAAGGCACAACAGATCTCCGTGCGCCTGCCGCGGAAGGTGACAAGAGCGTGCGGCCGCAACCGCTCCTGACGATGGCCAGACCCCGAAGAGAATCTCTCCGGCTCCGCGGAGCTCTGCGTATCCTTCGAGGTGGCATTCCAGTCGCTGCTTCCGTTTCCCTCGTGAGGGAGATTTCCTCCTCACCCAGCCAGTGCTGTCCTGACGCACGATGATGATGGTCGGCCGCGCCGAAAAGCGAAGGGGCGGAAGCAGTCTTGAAGCGAAAAGCTTCACTAGGCTCGTCAACACCGCGCTTGGCGTGGGCCACCCCTGGGCGCCGCCGCGGCGCGCCCTTCCTCCCCCTCGCCACCCCATCCCTTCTCCTCCTCGCCACCAGTTTACCATTCGCCCCTGCTAGCGGTTCTTATCGCGTCCTTATCGCGTTATCGCAAGGCGTGCGATAACGCCGGAGCGGCGGCGGGGGACATAAAAAAGGCTGCGCACCGCGGTGCGCGCTCCGTCGTTACTTCTCCTCCTCTTCATCGGTTAACCGCTTGGTTCCAAGAGAAGGTTCTTTCGCAAGGCGTTGCGAGAACGCACGCGTGAGCGGCGGCGGTGGCCGTAGAAGAGGCGCAGACATTCGCCATGGAAGGAAGAAAAGAAGACCCAGAAGTGGTAGCGAGGTAGTTGGCTCAAAATCTACACCGCTACCGTGGTGCTCCCAGTGCATTGTGCGCGAACTGCGACAGCCATGACGTCAAACAAAGCATAGCTGCAGCTTTTCGCTTGTATATCCAGGCTTAACCGGAGCTAAGCCACTGCCAATTTTTTTTTCACAAGAATGTACCTCTTATTAAGACTAACTACGATAGTTGCCACCCTCTCGTTAATACTATCAGACTCCTTTACGTTGCAGCTATATCCTGATTGATGAGGAATCCCACACCTAGTTCTCGTCTGACCGCTAAACCACTATAGCACAGCACATGGCTGCCCTTTAGTACTTTATACGCCTCATCTGTCCTCCTAACATGACTAAGCCCTATGACATCCAATTTCATGCCCGCTAGTTCCTCCAAGAGCACTGCTAAGCTAAGCTCACTGGATAAGGTTCGAGCACTAAACGTTGCCAGGTTCAGTTTGAAATGGCGGCCTGTCCGGAGCCAGCGATTCTTAGCACCCTCCGCTGCGTCACAGGTCTGTCCGCCGCCTTGGCCAATTTCTCCGCAGCCGCTGGGAACTGAGGGCCGAAAAAAATCACGCAAAAAAAATCTTCATATGAAAGCATCATCCATTCACAATAGCAGTAGCCTTTCAAATGTTTGGCACATTGTTGCAGCAAGATTTCGACACGCAGCAGAGCCGGTGAGCCAAAACCAAGACCAGTAGGTTACTAGAAAAGAATGCAAGCAGGCAAAACTAATAAATTCTTGAGCCTCAGCAGTGTAAAAAATAAAATGTAAAGTCATGAGTAAAAATTACGAGGAACTTTAGCGGCTAAAGTGTTGAAAGGCGAAAGCCTGAGTGCTGCATTCTGCGAGGCGATTGTTCACTTCATATTCTGTTGGTGCATTAATTAACTGCCAATTAATGACACTTAAGCCTTCAGGAGCGGAACGCGACAGCGTGTTGTAGCGCTGCCAGGGATTCCATGGAACGCCACCACCCGTTCGGCGCGATGCCTTGCCCTTTGAACGAAACGCTTTTTGAGGAAAGGAATTGGAGCTGTAATTCTCTGTCATCTCTGTGGACACCTGAACCGTACCGCACAGGAAGGGAGGAAGTGGAGTGAAAGAAGAAAGAGGGACCGCAATGAAGAAAATGAAAATTGTATTTGAGGAAAGAAAATTATGCAGTAAATGTCTCAAATATCTCGGTGGACACAAGTCGAAAATTGTATTTGAGGAAAGGAAATTGTGCAGTACTGTCTCACATGTTTGGGTGGACACCCGTCAATATTCTCGCGCAGTGACGTCACGACCATTTCGACCAATCTGAAACGCGGACAAATTTGCTAACACGTTTTGGTCACGACAGTATGAGCCATTAAAGGCTTTCGCCTTAAAATGTATCTATCTCTCATATCTCAGTGGACACCTAAACATCGCCGTAACGGGAAGGGAGGAAGATGGGAGTGAACGAAGACACCGTATTCACTAGACGCGCCTTTGTTCATACCAAAACATCGAGCTGGCATGGCGGAGTGGTCGCGTGCTCGTCTCGCACTCCGGAGACCGGCGTTCGATTCCCGAGCTCGATCAATTTCCTACTCAGTTTTATTTATTTATCTGGTCTGTCTAGAAAAGTTAATTAGGCTAATTCGTTAAGTAAGCAATTAACTAAACTCAGTAGCACTTACTTGGAGAATCACTATACGATCTCTTTAATTGGTTGCATGGCTAGTAGCCGAAGTACAATTGGCCCCGATTGAAATTCGCGCACTGTGACGTCATGACCGTTTCGACCAATTGAAAAGGGTGACATTTCTGTCGACAACTGCTGCTTACAACGATGAGGCATTAAAGGCTTCCGCCTTAAAAGGCCACAGGGACAAAAACGTATCATAAGGTGAAACGCAAAAGATAACAGAGACAAAGCACTCCTAGCAACGATAACAGAACGGGGCGTAAGCTGAATCCGTAATGCGCAATCATAAGAACAAACGCGACACAGTTTTAACGAATAGTAGCAAAAAAGGAATAACGGAAAGGCAAAATCAATACATGAACACAAAAGCTTTGTTAGAATGAACAACGTTCCTGGAAACCAAATTTCTTGTCAATCAGTGAAACAGAATGCAGAAGGGTTGAAATGCGGGCCAGTTGGTACATTGTAAACGAAAAAAAGTTTATTAGAAAATACATAGTCCGAGCAAGGCCAGCAGAGCATGCGCAACAGGATCATCACAAACTTCAGTTGTTAGTCCAGTCGTTGTGGTGTGTACACTCTTCTTGTCCCTCGTCTTGTGTGACTGTTTTTTTTTTCGTTTACAGTAAAACAGAAGGTGCGCTGACATACTGGTCCCCGGGTTTGGCAATCTGCAGCGCCTCAAAGATTACCCCTTCAATTTCAGTCCGAGCGCGTGCTTTGATTCGCGTACATGTGTACAGTGGCTCACATTTTTGGCAAATCTTGTAGCGGTCATCCAAATGGCTGCCGGCCTGGTTTCGTACAAGGAAGCGGTGTTTCATTTGAGGTTTGAGTTGTGGGGATTGAGCTTCTTGGGCTACCCGAGTGTGCGCCCGCTTCCGCCGTTTCGTTCGTTAGAGAGACCCCCCGTGGGGTGTCCGCGAGCGGAATGCGGGCAGCCGCGCTGCTTGTCCTCCCTTGCAAGGGAAGCTCTTCTGAGAACCGCAGTAAATCACCCTCCCTTCCGTTCTTCCCGCTTCGACCTCGAGTCCCCATTGGGTCACACCGAGTGACAGTTGGGGGCGTTGTTTCGGCGAGAGGTCCCGAGCGGGAAATGAGCGGAGAGATCGCCACCGACTCGGGCAGCAGAAAGGTGCGTAGAGTTTGGCTCCCGGGTGCCCCGGCCTTTGCCGGGGGCCCAAGAACGCGGGTGCTTTAACGTGCGCGTATAGTATGTATGCTTGAGTCCAGGCCCGAACCTCCGGAGTCGTGTAGCCCGCCTGTGCGGCGCCGACGCGCTCCGGATTCGGTAGGGCCTGATTTGGCTGGTTCTCCGTCATCGCCGGCCATTGCTGGTGACGACGCGCGATGAGCCATCGATGTGCGACCTGCGTCGTCAAGATGTGCTCCGCGTATACCCCATCCTTCCTCGTGTTGCGCTGCGCGTGATTTAACCCCTTTGGTTGGCCGCGCGGCATGCGATCGCCCTTAGCTGTGCTGTCCCACTTGTATGTAGTCTTTGCTTTGCGCGCGCGGCTCCGCGGGCCCGCTTTCGGGTGCTGCGGCGGGGCTATGGGTTGCACCGAGGTCTGGGGATTAGTGCAGTGTTATGTAATGCAGCTTTCTGTGTAATAAACACTTGTGCTCTCAAATAACTGCGCCTTCCTTCCTTCGGAGCGAGAGCGCAGGCGCGCACCAAACGCTGGCAGTGCCCTCAGCTTGCTCCGGCCCGAACCCGCGGTATGTGGGCGAAGTGCTACCTAATTAGCACACCGCCACTCCGGTGATGACGATCCCACAGAGTATGAGTTTATTTCAAACAAGCATGTTTACATACATGTTTGAGGTGTATGGGAGTAAAAGCCGCTCTAGAGCAGCTTGACAAAGCTCCCATTACCCTTCTATACTCGGCAGTGCAAGACAGAAAACACAGATTACACTAAAAAGATAACAGATAACAAAAATCAGCCAGAAGCAGTGCAGTACAACCAAAATTGTGCATATACAGCAATACAAGACATCATTATATGTTCACTTTATAATGGTACTCATGCAATAGATATACAGGTGCATTAGAAAAAAAGTTCTTTTAACCTTTTAAAAGAAAAAGAATAGCTGGTAATATTTTGTTGTGTAACTTTAAATTTATTTAATGTGTATGGCAAAGCATAGTAAAGTGTTTCAAAGCCATAGTTTGTGCGCGGATGCGGAACGTGCCAGTGTTCGTGGCATCGTGTTGTGTAATTTGAGGGATTTTCAATTAAGTTAGCGATGTCTCTAAATAACATATTGTTTTGTTTAACCTGAACTTTATAGGACCTAAGAATGCGAAATTCGTACATTTTTTCCGATCTCCATGATGTGGTATGTTGAGAAATAGGAGCTAACGTGTGACATAAAAGATACATTCACTATGGCTCTCATCGCAGCCTTCTCCAATTTCAGAAGTTTATTTTTACATGTAGACGTTGTGGTTCCCCACACCAAATTACAGTAGTTAATTTGAGACCCGAATAAAGCATGATATATTACGATCTTTCTTTTAGTTGGTAATGTGCGCTGAAATTTTCTTAACGCTCCTACAACACGAGCTAGCTTAGTGGTTATCAGGTCCACGTGATTGTTCCATAGCATGAATTCGTTGAAATAAACGCCGAGTGTTTTTACAGCACTCACTATTGCTATTGTGTTATTACGAAGTGTCAAGGTGAGGTCAGTCGCAAGATACACATTTCTAGCTGTGAATATGACGGCTTTAGATTTTTCTGTGTTGATGAGCAACGCATTTCTTCTGGACCATGCATGCGGTTTCTCCAGTACATCGTTTCCTCTACGTATTAAACATTCTGCGTTTGTTCCTGAAATAAATATACTTGTGTCATCGGCAAAAATAATGTAATCGACTTCATTGTCTATTTGTACCAAGTCATTTATGTAGATGTTGAACAGCAGGGGCCCCGATATGCTTCCCTGAGGGACACCATGACTAACTGATTTAAATTGAGAGCGATAGTTACCCAAGTGAACAGATTGAGTGCGGTCAGTCAAGTAGCTGGAAAATAGATTAAGCGGCACGCCACGAACGCCATATATAGAGAGTGTGGGAATCCTGGCTTTCCGCCGTCGCCTTTGCGCGGCTGTGCCGGCCTCCCGCGTTGTTTCTCCTCTTTCCCTTGCTCCCGCCTCAGGCGGTGGAGAGGCGGCTGGGTGACTAATCACTGTCATTTAGCCACAGCTCCGCCCCGGCTCCCCAAGGGCCTTTGCCATTGGCGCCTTTTTGGCGGGAATTCGGGACCCGTTTTGGGCGGCCGCGCACCGCGCGACCGTCCGAGCGGGGCCCAGTGAGAGAGATCCCTCCGAGACAGCGTAAGGTGCGTACGTTACTGTTTGTCCGTGCCGGCCTTTGCCGTTCGGACCAGTGCTTACTCGATCTCGCCCGCACGTGTCCTCTGACCTGCAGCGGTTCGAGCCTGTCCAGCGGGGTCCAGCGACCTCCGACAGGCGTACCTTGCGTTGATTGCCCACTCTCTCTCGCAACCGGCCCAACGGTCGACACGAGAGAGAGATCACAGCACTGCCGCGGGGACATTCTCCTGCAGCGACGTAGAAACCCACAACTAGCGCCCCACGTTGTGTGCCAGTTGTGGGTTTCTACGTGGACACAGGCCACCACCCACCGCGGGTTCGAGCTTTGCGCGAGCCAAGGGCCCCGATCAGCCGTCACCACACACACACTGGGACACCGATGCGGTGCACTCAACCTCCGCTGGGAGGAGAGCGATTCGCCGCAAAGAAATAGGCCTCCAAGTTCACAAAGGAGACGTTTATTCACGTCGTCCTTCAGCAGGTACACACGCACTCAATAGTCACCCCGTCCCGGGGGCGCGCGAGGAGCAAGGCTCCGCTGCGCGCACGAAGCGACTCGAGCAATGCGCGCCGCTAGCACGCCGCTGCAGGAGAATGTCCCCGCGGCAGTGCTGTGATCTGTCTCTCGTGTCGACCGTTGGGCCGGTTGCGAGAGAGAGTGGGCAAACAACGCAAGGTACGCCTGTCGGAGGTCGCTGGACCCCGCTGGACAGGCTCGAGCCGCTGCAGGTCAGAGGACACGTGCGGGCGAGCTCGAGTATATGCACTGGTCCGAACGGCAAAGGCCGCCACGGACAAACAGTAACGTACGCACCTTACGCTGTCTCGGAGGGATCTCTCTCTCTGGGCCCCGCTCGGACGGTCGCGCGATGCGCGGCCGCCCCAAAGCGGGTCCCGTATTCCCGCCAAAAGGCGCCAATGGCAAAGGGCCTTGGGGAGCCGGGGCGGAGCTGTGGCTAAATGACAGTGATTAGTCACCCAGCCGCCTCTCCACCGCCTGAGGCGGGAGCAAGGGAAAGAGGAGAAACAACGCGGGAGGCCGGCACAACCGCGCAAAGGCGACGGCGGAAAGCCAGGATTCCCACAAGTTTCTGTATCAGAGTTAAGTGCTGCATCCTATCGAAGGCTTTTGAATAGTCTACGAATACACCGAGGGTCAGTAGTTTGCGTTCGATGTTATTTAAAATTAATTCTTTTTGTTTAAGTAGCGATATTTCAGTGGATAAATTCTCTCTAAAGCCGAACTGCTTAGTTGATAGAATATTATGTTTCTGAAAAAAAACTGTTGAGGTGGACGAAAAGTATCTTCTCTAGCCCTTTGGAGAAGGCCGGAAGTATTGACACTGGTCTGTAATTATTGAGCACATTTTTGGGACCACTTTTTTGTATGACAATTACTTTGGCTTTCTTCATCGCTGACGGAAAGACTCCTTAGTTTAGTGATAAGTTAAACATATAAGTTAGGATCGAGGATATGGCATCAAGTACAGTCTTTGTCAAAAGTAACCAGGCTGGACAGTTTGCTTCTCATTTGTATAGTAAAGCCTTTAAGGCTTTCCCTGAGATCGGAAAGTTCTTTGAAGGTGAGGAGAGAGGTTCTCCTTACCATACAGAGATTTAGATGTTGAGGGCTGGCATAATAGTTTAAATACACGGCGGAGAAGCAAAACCATGCAGCCTGGTTACTTTTGACAAAGACTGTACATACAAAACAGGTTGTAGTTTTAAGCCATATATGTCTTCACTTTTGCTCTTTTTCATGTTGTTGAATACTGATAACACTTCTTCATTGCTTGTAGGCAATAGGGCAATAGAGTCGCGTACATAATTATTTATGTACTGAAGCGCACTAGGGTCATATTCACTATCAACTAATGTAGTAAAATACTCATTGAATTTGTTTGCTAACTCAGCGCCACTATACAGAATTCTATCAGTTTCAAGAGTTTCGGGTGTTTTATTCGGAGTTCTGTTAAGTAGGCGATTAAGCTTTGTCCAGACATGACTTTGATCAGTTGTAGCATTGAACATGGAGATGTGGTAACTATCCTTTGCCTTCCTTAAAGCCGCAGTCACTTTGTTGCGCTGTGCCTTGAAAATTGAAAAATCGCCAGGATCTCGACTTTGCAAAAACCGTTGAAATAATTTTTTTTTTTTTTGGAGATCAGATGAAGGATGGTCGACGTTATCCAGTGCTTACGAGCATTTTTGGGGGGGTTTACTGAATTATAGGGAATCTTATCACGATATATGGAGATGAATATCTCTAAAAAGGAGTCAAACGCCTCCTCTACGTCTGTTTGTTGGAATACTCGATTCCAGTTTGTATTCATGATGGCAGTCCTAAATGAGTCAAGTGTCTCGGCGGTGATGAGTTGAGTCATCATTAAGGTAGTTTGTTTGCGATATGTACTTAGCCCAGGAATTTTATACACTAAAAACACGGGAAGGTGGTCACTCATATGATAGTTTATAACACCACCAGATAAGACTTCAGTTTCAGTGCTAGTTATCAAAAGATCTAGAACTGTTGAAGATGTGGGTGTTATTCGAGTGCGTGAATTTACTACATTAGTCAATAGATACGATTCAAGAAGGACAAAGAATTCTTGAGTTTTATTGGACGCCTCCTGGGTATTAATATTAAAATCGCCACCAAGTAGTACATGATAATTGTTTTCACTTGCGAACTGAAAAATTTGTTCCAAGTAATTCAAAAATGTCTCAACACATCCCTGCGGCGGACGATGGTGACGATGGTGACGATGGCGACGATCTTCCTGAAGGATGGTGATGTCAGTGTGATCAGTAATTGGGTGGTAGAGAACACAATCATTAGCAAATAATCGAACATTAGACCTGATGTTAGACGGTAAATCATTTATGTAGATTAGAAATAGAAGTGGTCCTAATACGGTGCCCTGGGGAACGCCAGACAAGACAGAAGAGAGGGATGACGAGTGTGAATTAGCGTGGACGAATTGATAGCGGTCAGTTAAGAAAGCTCGAATCCAATCCAGAACCAAGGGATGCAGATTTAGGCGTGAGAGCTTATGTGTTAGGCGCCTATGGGGGACTTTATCAAATGCTTTTTCAAAATCTAGGAATATGGAATCCGTGGGAATGTTACGATCGAGGCATGCATGTATATCATGAAGAAAGAGAACAAGTTGGGTGTCAAAGGAGAGGCCTTTACGGAAGCCGTGTTGGTTAGGGTGAAAGAAGTTATTCGATGATAAGAACCGGGCAGTATGCGAATAAATTATGTGCTCCATGATTTTACAACAAACACTGGTTAATGAAATTTGCCTATAGTTTAGTGGTGAAGATCGTTTACCTTTTTTGAAGACTGGAATGACCTTCCCGATCCGCCAGTCGCGTGGTAATGAGCACGAAGAAAGCGACTGCTGAAAAATTAAAGATAAGATGATACTGCAAAGGTCTTTGGTGTTTTTGAGAACTTTAGCGTTTATGCCGTCCACACCTGCGGATGAAGAATTCTTTAGTGTGTCTATGATTTTAGCAATACCGCAAGGGTCGAAGATGATGTTTTCCATAGGAGGATGGAGAAGGTAAGGGGCTTCAGGGGGGTTATCAAGAGGTTCCTCTGTGAATACGGAGCAAAAGGTGTGGTTTAGGATATTTGTAACGTCTGATTCGGGAATGGAAGTTCCAGAATTATCTGTCAATGAAATTACATTAGAAGTAGAGGGGCTTATTGCTTTCCAGAAGCGCTTGGGATTATCGTGCAGCATGTTAGGTAAGGTGGTAGAGAAGAAGATATTCTTAGTTCGAGCTACCTCGGTGTCATAAATAGTAGCGACAGTGTGATACTTGTTCCAAGCCTGGGCCGTGCCTATACCTTTAGCTGCACAAAATAGTCGCTTCTTTTTGTTGCCTAGTCTTTTAAGTGTGTTGTTATACCATGGGGAATTTGGGCGTTCTGTTATGATGATAGTGGGAATATATATGCTGATCAGGCGTTGCATTTCCGACTTGAAAAGTAACCAGTTAGCTTCAAGAGAGTGAACCAGAGAACCAGTTAGCTTCAGTTAGTTACAAGAGAGCATGATAGCCGTGAACTCAAATGTTTAGTTATGTAAAAACACGTGAAAAGCATCTATTTTGCCACGAATAGACTGGGTATTTACATTGAGCAAAGATGAGCACTCAGGAACACGAGCTACTAGGTTATTTAACACGTTAGTTGTGAAGAACATTCCAGTCATAGACTTACAAGCTACTTGGAAAGGGGCCACTCTACTCGGTCAGTGCTCGCAAGTCATCGTCGCTCTGAATGACATGAGCAGTTTCTCCGGTTGCCTTCCTCACTAGAACCTTGCCATTTCGACACCACACATACTGATAACCAAAACGGTCCGCCCATTTCTCGGCAGATTGGAGCAGCTGCCGGTTTAACTGCGTCAGGTTTTCTGTGATTCCTACTTTAGATTCCAACTTTCTCAGGTCCTTATTGATCTGTAGCCATCGATCTCTCATGTCTTGGCGAACGAAGCGTACTATGATTCCAGGGATTTTTCCGGGCTTAGCAGGAAGCCTGTGCACAGCGCAAACGTCCTTCGGACGTAGATCAGATAGACTAACAGATTGGGCAACCTCATTGACTTTGCAAAGCAAGTCCTCATTTTCAGATTGTTTAATACCGTGAATCACTATGTTCTGTCGCCGGCTTCTGTACTCCAAATCATTAATTGCCATTTTCAGCACTTTGACCTCTTCAGTGTCATTACGGGATTCAGTTGCCTCAACACGTTTCCGGAGTTCTTTCAATTTTGCGTCATGCCGAGACATGACCTTTAACACCTCATCATATTTGTCAGACATCATCGTGATGGACTTCTCAATGCTGTCTACTTTCTCCGGGAGGCTTTCCATCTTAGTTTATCATGTACGGCAAGTATCATTGCGTACAAGTACCCTTCAGTTCGGTCTTTACTTGAACATCTTAAACGAGAGGAATAGCATTGGACATTTCCATGTGTCAAAGAATGTTGCAGCCTTGTTCTTAGCCGCCGCTTCAGTTATACCTGAGCACTTTCCCTGGCGATAGGACCTATCGCATTCCGAGCAGTTCATGACCGGGCTGCTCGCAGATAGCTCCTTCAAGCACCTAGGGCATGTCTTATCAGATCCTGTCATTTCACAAGCTCAAAAACAAACAAACACAACAGTAAAACACGCAGCAGTTTGGCAGGGAGCGGCAGCAGATTAAAGACGGCTAGGAGTGCGGGTACAATTAAAAATGACCAACCTGTAAACAGTAGAAACAGAGCGTTGTGAGACCTGTGCCTCCTGCCGCTGCAGCTGCCAAAGTGAGCAAGGTGGGCGTTGATGACCACAGCAGGGTTGGTTGGTACAATCACGGTTTGGTGACGCTAGCAGCGGAAGATGCAAAGCACGGAAAACCAGGACGAGCGTGTTCGCGGAAAGGACGCAGCAGGGATTGTCGACAGGTTCTCAGGAAAATTCTTCAGCAGGCCTTGTAATACGGATGAAGTCGTGAGCACTGTAAACAGTAGAAACAGAGCGTTGTGAGACCTGTGCCTCCTGCCGCTGCAGCTGCCAAAGTCTAGTAACCTTTCTAGTAACCTTTCAGTTAGACATCTGCCGGTTCGGACGATGTAAAGATGTCCGCATTTCAAATGGATCTCATATAGGCAGAACGCACATGGTAGGTACAGTCTTTGTCAAAAGTTTAGAGCCCAGGGGGTTCACTTCTAACCTTTATATTGGGACTCCAGGAGCATTCGTGGAAGTCCTAACTATTGCAGGAGGCAGTACCAGAAATCTTCTCACATTGAGGAAATTTGGAGCGCTAGAGATTCATTAAGAGCGACACAGTGTGGCTCAAAAGAAACCCCCCTGGGCTCCAAACTTTTGACAAAGGCTGTACATTCCGTGAAACGATCCACGTATTTCTTTGCGGACGGCTTATTCTTTGGTTCGGCCAGCAAGCTAGAGGCCTTCGCAAGTTTGCAAGCGGCCGAAAAGACAACATTACGCCGCATAGCTTCCTTACCCTCTTTAAAATGATGGAAAATTCAGGGGGGCACTTTGTTGAACAAAAGTGCAGTGAGGCGAAAGCCTTAAGCGCGGTGTTGCTGCTTTTTCACTGATGTGTGGTTAAATGCTAAGCTTCTAGGGCTCTGTTTTACTCCTACGTAACGCGCGCGCGCGCAGCCCTGCCACGTCACGTTGGCCAATACTCCGACGCCGCTTGACCACCGATGTGTTCGACGGCTTCGGCGCGCTCTGACGGTGCTGGCGTCGAAATGGAACATGTGCCGATTTTGTGCCGGATGCCGCGGACCCAGAATAAACCTCGCTCGTCGGCTGCGGAGCGCGCAGCCGCTACTCGGAGGCAGCAGGCAGGACGAATGGATTTCTGTCATGCGCGCTGCTTGTCGCTCACCGCTGTCTCGCATCGATGCGGCTGGAGTATGGGCGGCGAATTTCAGCCCGGCGCAGCGTCGCCAACGTGATGTGTCCGACCACACCCGCCGCGCTTGTGCGCGCCGAGAACGTCGGAGAATCACAGAAGAGGAGAACGCGACAGCGTCTTGCAATGCTGCCAGGGAGTACACAGAACGCCATTGCCCATTCGGCTCTACGCCTTGCTCATCGCTAAATTAATTGGTTTTTGAGGAAAGGACATGTGTCTGTCTCGCATATCTCGATGGACGCCTGAACCTCGCCATAAGGGAAGGGAAGAAGATGGGAGTGAACGAAGACACCGTATTCACTAGACGCGCCTTTGTTCATTTCAAATCATCGAGCTGGCATGGCGGAGTGGTTAGCGTGCTCGTCTCGCACCCCGGAGACCATGGTTCGATTTCCCAACTCGACCAATTTCCTACTCGGTTTTATTTATTTATTTTACTTGGAGCATCACTATACTATCCCTTTAATTGGTTGCATGGTTACTAGCCAAAGTACAATTGGCCACGTTTAAAATTCGCGTACTGTGACGTCACGACAGCTTCAACCAATTGAAAAGCGTTACATTTCTGTCGACACCTCCTACTTACAACGACGAGGCATTAAAGGCTTCCGCCTTAAAACCAAATTTTTCGCTGGCGTGCTCTTTGTTTCAAACGTAGCGTATTGCCCCAGGACGCCTGATACGCACTCCGCGATTCATATATACGCATACAAATATATACCTATAATGCATTATTTCTACTGAGTGATTTCGGTTTCGGTTTATGAGCGCCGGGGTGTGCTGTGACGTCATGATCAGGGAAGAGCATCTACCCTTGTCATGCGGGCCCCAAAATTTGTGACACACGGACTGTTGCGTCGTCTGCTCTCGTACACACTCCGTGCATACCAGAGCCTTTCAAAACACCGGCAAACTTAGTCGGTACTATGATATGCTGAGAAAAGTCAAGCGAGCAAGGGACGACCCCGAGTTGTGAAACTAAGCGGTTCACTTGGGCGGATCTCGGCGTACCGTGTATGGTAACGCGGTTTGCGCGTTGTATTTCACTTTGCCACACTACGCCGAGACCGATGCTCGGCAGACGTCTGTGTCGGTTGCCCGTAGCTGACAGCGCGTCAGTCGACCGATCCTTTGCTTGCATTACAAGTACACGATGTCTCGCTTCACCAATGGCAAAATTCTTGTGCGAAAAGCGCAGGGTGCACGTGCCATTGAAATCAAAAGCCAAGATGACCTTGACAAACTGTAGAGGGACTCACAGTAAACTACTATCGCGAATATGACCAAGAAATACTACCTACCTTCAGAACTTAATCAAATTGCAGGTAAACTTCCATTCGGGACTCTTAAACACACACTCTGTTAGAAACAAGTTCTCTTGCCTAGAGGAATTCTTTGGTGGATTTTCTTTTCAATTTTCTTGCATCATGCTGACTGGAACCTGGAGCTCGGGTGATCATGACGTTTTTATGCATACTGTCGCGGAAGTGGAATAGCGCTTCTACTTCATGAGAGTTTTTCTGGCCATTTGCTTGAACCCTACAGCACAACTACTGCTCACTATGAAATACTTTCTTTGTGTATTGATCACATAGTCCTATCAGTTTGCTACCGCCCACCACATGGTAATGTTCCAGCTTTCCTTAATTTCTATGACAACTTTCTTCAGTTTATTGCTGAGAATAAATACACTTTATAATCGCAGGTTGTGATTTAAACACAGACATGAGTTGTACTAATGAAAAACCAGCCAAACACACGGGGACAAAGGAGAGACGAGGCACACACAACGACAGGACTAACAACTGTGCTTTATTGAAAAACAGCCAGTCTGCCAGGAAACCTAACAGCGCATGCGCAGCTCAACGGCAGCGCAAAACAGGTACAAAAGACTGCGATCCTTGCGAGATAGTAAGGCTGCAGTGTCAACGGGACCGGTAACCTATTTCCTTCTGCATCAACGTGATAGACGCCGTGCTAATACAATTATCACCTTGATTACTTATGGGATATGCTTCTAGGATTTCCCGCTCAACCTTACCCTTGCCTCTACCGAGAACATTGACATTCGAAAACAACGGGTAGATGCTCTTGCGGCTCATGACGTCACAGCACACCCCGGCGCTCATAAACCGAAACTGAAATCACTCAGTAGAAATAATGCATTATAGGTATATACTTGTATGCGTATATATGAATCGCGGAGTGCGTATCAGGCGTCCTGGGGCAATACGCTACGTTTGAAACAAAGAGCACGCCAGCGAAAAATTTGGTATTAAGGCGGAAGCCTTTAATGCCTCGTCGTTGTAAGTAGGAGGTGTCGACAGAAATGTAACGCTTTTCAATTGGTTGAAGTGGTCGTGACGTTACAGTACGCGAATTTTAAACGTGGCCAATTGTACTTTGGCTAGTAACCATGCAACCAATTAAAGGAATAGTATAGTGATGCTCCAAGTAAAATAAATAAATAAACAAAGCAAACCAAAAAAGTTGCTGTTTAAGACAAGGTGTCAATGTTGTTTTTTCTGCTCCTTGCAAACTTTCAAGCCTTTGTTCAAGTGTACCGCCGCGGTGGCTCAGTGGTTATGGTGCTCGGCTGCTGACCCGAAAGACGCGGGTTCGATCCCGGCCGCGGCGGTTGAATTTCTTTGGAGGAGAAATTCTAGAGGCCCGTGTACTGTGCGATGTCAGTGCACGTTAAAGAACCCCAGGTGGTCGAAATTTCCGGAGCCCTCCACTACGGCGTCTCTCATAGCCTTAGTCGCTTTGGGACGTTAAACCCCATAAACCATAAACCATAAACCATAAACCAAACCATTTGTTCAAGTGTCGCGCGTGGCAGAACTAGACCTCCTGTTTGTTCGACGCGGCATCAAAACTGCTATGTTCCATGTGCGACATGAATGATTTACAAGATTCCGCTGACATGCGAAAAATTTTACATCGGCCAAACTGGCCGGTGTATTAATGAAAGGCTACGAGAGCACCATAACTCTATGACTCCTTCTGACGGAGCAAACTTGCCTCGCCACTGCCACGATTGCGGGTGCTACCCGTTGTTTACGAATGTCACTTTTCTCGGTAGAGGCAAGGGTAAGGTAGAACGCGAAATCCTCGAAGCATATCACATAAATATTCAAGGAGATAACTGTATTAGCACGGCGTCTATCACGTTGATGCAGAAGAAAATAGGTTACCTGTCCCGTTGACACTGCAGCCTATCTCGCAAGCATCGCGGTCTTTTGTGCTGGTTTTGCGTTGCCGTTGAGCTGCGCATGCGCTGTTAGGTTTTCTGGGAGATTGGCTGTTTTTCAATAAAGCACAGTTGTTAGTTCAGTTATTGTGTGTGCCTCGTCTGTCCTTTGTCCCCGTCTTTATGGCTGGTTTTACATAAGTATGTACTAACTAACCCAGATTTCAACTCTCCTGTACTAATTATCACCAGAAAGAATTTAATACAATTATGCTTTTCAATGGATTTGTTAACGTGATTAATCAACCCACTCAGGTAACTACGCAATGCAAATCTGTATTAGACATCTTTATAACCAATTCTGCATTATCTACCCTTCATGCTGGAGTCCTGTCTTGCTATATTAGCGATCATCTTCCTGTATTACTTTGCGCAACGAAAGCTGGCAGCACAATGAAAACGCAGCAAGCATTTTCGTACCAATTAATTACAAGTCAAACATTAGACACTTTCTATGAAGCGAACTCCGGTGCAGACTGGAGTGATGTAGCTAAACACCGTGACGCAAATGAGGCATATAACTGTTTTCTCTCAATGTTTAAATGCATTTACAGCATCCATTTTCCTCTAAAGCAGCGCCGACAGCATCGGAACATACATAAGCCATGGATAACGCCTGAACTTTGTCGCGAAATTAACGCTAAGCATAGGATGTATCAGAAATTTCTTACTACGCGTAAACCTTTGTCCTACGAAAAACGTGTTCAATAAACATAGTTGGAGTCAGCGCCCGTCCTGTCATGTCCTCTGTGTATTTCTCCTAAAAGTTAGCGTTGCTTAAATTTGAACGAAAGAAAACCTGAAGACCTGAAACATTTTAAGCAGTTTCGAAAAAAAAAATTAAGATGAAAGTAGCGCTCGGCGCGAATAGCGTACCATTTTACGTTCCTTCAGGTGAAAAACGGGCGCTTTGATGTACTGTGGTCTCGGTTAAACATATTGTTACATCGCGGCCAGTCGCATGCTGTCCCACTGAAATTGCAAGTGAATGATGGTCTTTTGTGCTGCAGCCAACTAGCTAATGCATTTAACGATTTCTTTACAAATATGGGTTCGAATGGAGTATCATCTGAAACGGTCAAATATGTGCGTACTATGAACGACAGGTCGCTTTTCTTTCACCCTAGTAGCGCAGAGGAAGTGACAGGCCTATTAAAAAACATGAACAATTCTTCCCAGGAGGACACAGGGGCGCAATAAAAGACACGGACAGAGAAGTAGACAGGGACGAGCGCTTACTATCAACAGTCATATATACACGTCATATATACAATAAATATATACACACGTCATATATACAATGTCTCTTATGCAGCGCCCAGTGCGAGCCTTTTCCGTGCTTCATAAATAATTAAAATCTTCAACATTCATAAATATCTGTTAAGTTTGAGAGTTAAAAGAGAAACACAATATCGACAACTTGCATAGGATCGCCAAAATGCAAGCAAGAGACGGCGCTTATAAAACAAATCATAAATAAACCTGGCTTCTGCCCACTCCTCGCCTAAATTTGTTAAAAGAAGGGCTCTGTTATCTGCTTCCGTCTTTGCTAAACGAGTATGAATTGAATAGCTTTGATTTATTTTTGTGCACGTATAAGGAGCTTCGTGCTCTAGTTATGCTACAATGTGTTCGTGCTCTGCACGAACACATTGTAGCATAACTAATATTTTGAGCAATGCTACCTACCTCTGAACTCCATGAGTGCCGTAACATATCCATGAATACATATAATTTTTTTTTATTTCTTTTGTGATACTTGAATGTTTTCCTGGTGAGCGTGTATGTCGGCGTTTCTTTCCTTTTTTCGTCTTTTGCTCTGTTTGCAATATTATTTAAATATGATTGTTATCGCTTGGAGTTACCAATGCTGACTTACATTATTGTATATTAATGCTGTACTGTACATGGGTTACCTTTCTTTTTACATGTCTGTGTGCTGGTAACGGATGCTGCCGCTGTGCCAAACTGGGTGCTGTGGGCCAGTCAAGCTGTGAATGGGAAGCTTTTTCTTGCAGCTCCCCTCCATCTGGAAATTTCTAGGTGGCAAAACAAACTGATTTGATTTGATTCGTTCGTGCCGTCAAATACCCGGCGCTGTCTTCACTTCGCTCCGCCCACGCAGCCGCGCTGCGATACTGCTCCGAGTCCCGTCGCTGCTGGCTACGATATCTGTTGTTCGCTTTTTCCTGATATTTGTATAGCAAGCAGCCTGTGTATTCGCTAAGTGAACGCTTGAAGATAATTGTACATGATTCAGTATATACCGCGCGAGTACGTAACTTTCCAAGGAATGCGCCCATGACGACGACTGCACCTCGGCGCTACTTTTGTTTAAAGGGAGACTGAAGCACTTTTTCTGAAAATTGGGCTGGCAGCGGCATCCTATAGTTTTTCATGCAGTATACTGGAATATCGCATCCAAATAAGGCAAAAACAAGCGCGAATTGCGTTCTTTAGCCGAAATGTGCAGCCTGTGCCGCGGGGCACGCCGCGCGGCGCGACGCCGCCCGTGATTGGTCAAGAGAGGTCGTGACGTCACTTTGAGGACTGGAGAAGCTGCCGATGCGGATCCGGCGCTGCGTTGAGGGCAGATCGCAGCTTTCCGTGTCGTTGTAAAAGCGAATATGGCGACTATTTTTTTTTTACTGACCACCGAAGAAAAGGATACTACAGTTTGCTCATTCCACGTATCGCCTGAAACCGAAAAAGACACAAGCAAAAACTACTATGCCTAGCACAAGCATACGCCAGCGTCAAAGACGCGATGCAGACCATGCGTAAAAGGTGCCAGCACAACCTCGGCTCGTATTCTCGGAATGGAAGGGGTGCGAACAATACTCAAGTCAATTACCACCACCGGACGCCTCCTGGCTCGCCCGGAAGAGCGTCATCCTAAAGAAAAGGCCCAAATCACTGTGTACAAAAAATCCCGTTCTCAGTACCCGGCGTTGCAGGTTGGGGCAAGAAAGTATTTCAAGGAAACGATGAAGGAGCACAAAGTTGGTGTCAAAATTAGCGAAGCGCAGTGGCCAAGCACTGCGAGGCATGTGACCACAAGATAGTGACGCAATCATGGTGCGCTGGAAACCAAGCCAAATACGCGCACAAATGCGCTTCACTCCTGGCGCGTTCAGCAGATGCCAGAAAATATTAATCGCTGCCTCGGAAACGTTCGCCCTTCCTAGATTTGCAGTTTAGGTTCAGTGAAGTAGTTGCCAACTATATGTGTGTTTAAAAGCCAAGCTAGCTGCAACTCGCCCGCTGCCACAACTTGATGAAGAAACCGAGTAAGGTTGCGGTGTTTTTTTGCAAAAACTCGGGTGGCATTCATTTCTGTCATAAATTTGCATCCGAAAGCAACGTCGAACGCTTTCATTTTAATTGCTTAGCTAGGATTAAACGAGACGCCGCATATGAAGAGCTTCGATGCTTGCTTGCTTTGCTTTATTGTGCTTTGCTCTGCTTGCTTGCTTGCTTGCTTGTTTGCTTGGACACGTCGAACCGAGTATAAAATCACTAACCGAGCCTTGCTGAGCACGTCTCAGGCGGTCTGGCCGCACCTAAGCTAAGGAGAGCGACACATGCTTAAGCCTCTATAAGGTTTCTTCAGGGGCTAAGTGAGCATGTTTCTACTTTTAAAAGAGGCGCTTCTTCGGAATGGTGACACGCCTCTTATGCGCGAGGAAATCAATGGAAGTGTGCCACGGTTCAGCCGCGTCTTTTCGACAGAAATCTCCAGAGATCACACTAGGACAAGCTCTGCCTGTAGCCGCTCTTACGAAAGTGTTTCGAGCAGAGTAAGATTGCTTTAGTCGACTTGAATTCTTCGTCACAGCAGCGAGCGGTTGCGCTGCGAGCTTGTGATCTTGCGGAAAGCGGAAAACAGTGGAAGACGACACAGTCGCGGCCGTAGTTGTTCGTGGACACGAACGCAGAGTGGTACCTGTTGAATCTGATTCTCAAGGTCGGCTGACACTTTGTACGTCATAACGCACGCAGTACGAGGAACAACGCATACAGCACGAGAAACAACGCGCGCTGAAAGCGCGCTCGGGTGCGCCGAAGCATCCCCGGCTCCTCAACATGACGTCACGCTGGCCGACATGGACGAGGTTTCCCTCTCCGCTGTTCCCCTCTCCGCTGTTCCCCTCTCCGGCGCTCGCGCGAGGCGCGGGAAATTTAAACATCGCATTTTTAATTAGTGACTGCGCCACTGTTTTAGCCAAAACCGAAAAAATAATTTCACAGACGTGATCAGCAATGACACTACTTCAAAACCCTAGAAGGTTAGCTGATTCGAAAACCGCCTCAGTATCCCTTTAAGTAATTCTGCATCCGTATACAGGCAGCAGTTGCACGTTCGTTCGGCATGAATCGCAAGCTGCGTTCCACTTACGTTAAACAATATCTTCTCTTTTGCGCCGGTTGCGCGTTTACTTGTTTACGCAGTGCGATAACTCTGCAAGAATCGCCGAAGAATGCGTGCGCCAGCCTGGGGAACGCTTCATAGCCAGGTTGTTGGCATCGCGTACGACCGGCGTTCCTCGCTCGTTGTCACTGCTTTTTCCGAAGTGGCGAGTGCCATACAATGGTTTATCTAGAAGCACGTTGTAGGCCCATTTGTGATAATCAAAATGGCTGAAGTTGTTGTCCTGAAGTGCTGGGTGCCTGCAGCATTGGTAGGCAGGCTGGATTACACATCCTGGCAGTGGCACTTCCCACTCGATGTATTTGCGTGCTAAGATGTAAGCAATACTCTATTTTAGGTCACTGTTGTCAAAACTATGCTCGATGGCCATTTGTATTCGCTAAAGCTTCCGAACTCGCTCTGCACAACCGCCTACATCACACATACGAACCACGCGAACTCGCTACGCCCATTCGTACCGCTGGTTAGTGTCGAAGGGTGCACATATGAAACGTAGTCGCTCGTTTCGCTTATTCGTAGTGCGGAGAACGTGTGGGCAAGAGCAACTATAGTCATCGCCTTATCGACGTAAAGGTTTCGCTCGGTCGTCGAAGCTGGTCCCGACTGGTGCGTCAGCGACGGACTATTTGCTGATGAGCACACCGACCGCCGAGTCGCCGTAGCAGCGACTAGCCGATGTAGCGCATCACCGTTCATAGTGCGTGCCGTTACTGTGCAGTGACATCACTAATATCGTTCCCATGCCTATACGTCAGCAACTACCACGCTAGCGATGGGTCTCGATCGTGGAAAAGGGCATTTAGGGACTCTTTCGAGCATAATAAAAATATATTTGAAGCTTTGGTTGCATCCAATATTTCGCCGTGGGTGACCTTACGTACAGAGAAAGCCCATGAGAAGCTTTTTATAGCCTCAAAATTTGGCGTCTCAACGCCTTTAAGTTGTGCGCGAGCTTATGAAGGTACAGAGTTGCAGCTAGCGGCTTCTTCCTTGTTTCGTCTTGCTTGTTACCCTCCTTGCCTGTGTCCTTGGTTTGGTTTGGTTTATGTGGGTTTAACGTCCCAAAGCGACTAAGGCTATGAGAGACGCCGTAGTGAAGGGCTCCGGAAATTTCGACCACCTGGGGTTCTTTAACGTGCACTGACATCGCACAGTACACGGGCCTCTTGAATTTCGCCTCCATAGAAATTCCACCGCCGCGGCCGGGATCGAACCCGCGTCTTTCGGGTCAGCAGCCGAGCACCATAACCACTAGGCCACCGCGGCGGGTCCTGTGTCCTTGAACTTTTGAAGCAGGGTTTCCGAAACGCTACGCCCCAGGTCTGGAGTGGAGCTTGCGCTGTAGAGACGTTCGATCTGTGCTGCAGCACTGGGTTGCATAGTATGCGGGCAACTTTTTGAAAGCGCTGCTTGGATAGCAGAAGACAATACCACGCTTAACCAACTTCGAGTGCGCGCTATCAAACGGCAGAAGCCCTTTCTTCAAACGAGGGCAGTACGTCCAACAGGGGTGCTGAGGTTCAAAAGCGAATAACCAATCACGAAACTGAACATAATTACCTTTCGGAGTCTCCCACATGAAGTTCAGCCCTCTAGAATGCATAGTTAAAAGGGTGAAACCATCGGTTATGGTCCGGTCTAGGGAGTGAGCACAGCTGATTTCAAAGATAAAAGGAAATCGTCCACATACCGGAAGATATGAATTTTTCCCGTTTTCATTGGTTTCAAGTCATCCACTGGCTTCAGTTTTGGCTCACCGGCTCTGCAGCATGTTGAATTCTTGCTGCACACGTGCCAAACAGTTCATAGGCTATTGATGGATATTTTGATATTACGATTTGTTTGCTTTGTGCGCTGTTAATGGTTTTGCGGGATCACATGGCTCCTGGCTTGCATTTAAAAACCTGTTCGCCCTTCTCAGTAAAGTGTTGGTAGTTCGGCGCCTGCCCTGTTAGCTTCAGTGCTCGTCCTCGTTTTTTCGGGCTGCTGCCTGTAGCTAAAAACAAACATATATCAGTCAGCAGATCTGTCTCATTAAATACAGCCTTTATTGAAATTACTTAGACTGTTCACACAATGGGCGTTATTTTTGAAGAAAATATGTCATGGGATGCCTGCGTGGACAACATGGTAATTAAGCTTGCACAAGATATTGGCTTAATATACCAAAATCGTCATATAATTCCACTTAAAATTATGTTTCCCTCCAGACTTTACTGGCATTTAATTTTGTCGACTACGACACATGTAAACTTGCAAATGCTTCACATGTTGTAGAGAAGGTTTTTTAGGGTACTAGAAGGTTTGCGAATTTATTCTCACACACAGCACCTTATTCATAAAAAATAAATGTTATGCTGGTTACCAAATTCTTTTACTATATCTTATGCAAGGCACTTAAGACGACAAAATCAATAAGAGTTCCTTTTTACAACGTTTAGCCAACTTACGGGAAAACACTACTGTCTGCCAGACACGTTACGCTGACCTTGGGAAGTGAGAACCTAAAAATAGCGTATGGTTTGCAGACAACACAAAATAAATTGCCGAGGTTACTAAATAGATTACACCAAGAAAACCTACAACTTGGAAATATCACAAAGAACTTCGGCAGCATTTTTAAAAAATTCCAGGGCGTTTTGATTTTTTTTTCAGTTTCCTAGTTTAGTCTTTACGGCTTTGTTGACTCCGACTGAGTCATTAGAGAGTTTTAGTTGACCGGAGCGACGGCCCCGCTCCGCTCAGGCAGCCAGCGGAAACACAACTGCGCATGCGCAGCCCGCTTGGCCCTGAGCGGGCGACCGGAGCGCATCTCCCGTTCCGCTCACTGGGGACCCTAGCGGAGCGAACTCAGCGAGACGGCCCCCGGCAGCGGAACAAGATGGCTGCCCCCAGGGAGTCAAGCATGCTGAGCTCCTCGTCGGCTTTTTCCGCCAGCGGTGCGAATTCATCGCAGCAGAGGCTGCGAAAACGCTTCCGAATCGATGAAGATTTGTTGCTTTTGCAGGAAGTAGTGGCACAGAATCCGTTTCAGTGCCCTGAAAATTGGACAGCGGTACTGAGCAACGTGATGTTTGCTGCTGGGCGCGAACTAACGCTTCGTGCTATCAAAGACCGTACGGAGCTGTTGGTGGGCTACTTCCGCCAAGAAGACCGAGCCAACCTTCGGAAGTAAGTGGCATGTTATGTATGTGTACTGAGCGTATCTATTCCCGCGCTAACACTGTCCAACTACTGCCGCATTTTTTTTCTCGCGCGCACCGCGCATTTCTTTCATCGCAGATCCGGAACGGAGGAGCAGTATACGTAGAGAGAACAGCTGCTCCAAGAAATCTCGGACATGGTCCGAGATGTCGGTTACGTTCTGTGAACGGTGCCGAGAAAGGCCAGTTCCGCATTGGAAGCGAAACGAAACCCCCTCTCGTCCGCCGGTGCAAACCGCCAAGCCCAAGAAAACCGTATCGCAGGGTGCGAAAATATTGTTATCGACGATATGCCTGAAAAAGATAACAGCCAGTTTACGCATGGTGAGTGTCTCCATGTTTTCTCCCGTTCGTTGGTGTTTGCCTCTCCTGGAATTGCATGCATGTCCATGGTGGAGGACTGCCCAGCGTTGAGTTAAATCAAAGAATGGAGATGTACGATTGCTTACTTGTTACCCGGACATGAATTCAAACCGGGGTAGATTTTAAAACATTGGCAAGTACTAAGAGATGGGAATTTAACTTCAAAATAGTGCATGTGTGAAAGCATAGGGCAGCCTTTTTTTTACGGCGGGTGGAGCGATTTGTGGAGTTATTCATAAAATTTGGGTATTAGTCACTCGAGAATGATTTAATAAATCACAGGAGGAGTGTTGCATGTTTAGAGCTAGCAGGTGGCCCCTGTCATAGCTACTTGTGTCAATGCAAATGAAAAGTGATTTTAAATTGTGTTCTTAAATTTTGTTCTGGCTGTTTACCTTCCTATCGCAAGCATAACATGGGTGTATTTCTGCATGGCAGCTATGCATTTACAGCAGTCATGCTCCTGTAAGAGCCTTGTCAGAGGTTGACAGAATAAGCAAACAAACATGCCAAGTGTCTGCAATTTTGTATGCGTCTGTGTACTATTAATCTCATATGAAGTCACTGGCATTTATTCTTGTGGATCTCTGTGGGTGCGTGTATTAGTGTTGAAAATAATTTTTAATACATACTGTCGTAATTAACGGGCATTGTGTAACCTTCACATGGCACACACCGAAGTGCCAAAACTCCCCACAATATTATATGCTTATCGCATTGAAAACATTGCAACAAAAAAAGTCATGTTGTGCCAGTAACATCACCTGTAATTAGAAGCATCCTCCAAAGTTTCATTTCTACTCCATAAATATATAGCCACATCTTCATCACCTTAGTGAAAACATGGCACTTACCCTCAATGGGAGGTAACCAAATTCAAACTTCTGTTTTTTCTTAAGCAGTGAGATAATGGGGCATAATTGTGACATGTTTGAACTTCATTTATTTATTTAGAGATACTGTCAATCCACTGGGGATTTTAACAGGAAGGGCGCTGGAATAAGGCACATCAAAGTATAAACTACAACAACGTCATAAATAATGGACACAAAGAGTGAACAGGAAGAAGGATTGAAGGGCAATATAAAACGACTACAGTGTCGCACTTAATTAAGGTTCAATACATAAAAGTCATGGGTACAGCAATAGGATCGTCGGATTGTACAGTTAGTTGAAGACAAGATAACATAATCAATACATGGGATATATATGACATTAGAAACGAACAAGCACTGGTAAGAAAAATAGCAAGGCAATAAAAAGGAAGTTGTCAACAAAGGTTCAGAATTGAAGTGTGTTTACGAGTGAAGATAATTTTCTACCGACTGAGTGAAGATATCTAGTGATGTGCTGCGGGTAATGGAGTTGTCAAGGGTGTTTCGTTCTCTTATTGTAAGTGGAAAAAAGGAGTATTTCAGGCAGTCAGTACAAAATGTGTGCTCTTTTAATGTTTCTGAATGTCTGTGACGTGTAGGTCTTGTCTCTGGGGCCATCAGGTACCTAGTTTTATCAAGGTTAAGCTGATTATGGAGTAACTGGTAAAGTAATTTTAGTCGTGCAAGTTTAGCTCTATTTTCCAGATTGAGAATGCCGGCTGTCTTGAGTAGTTCGGTGGGTGAGTCAGTAGGCCTGTATTTGTTAAACATAAATCTTACTGCCTTTCTTTGGATAGCTTCTAATTTTCCTATGAGATATTTAGTATGCGGAAACCATGCAACGTTCGCATATTCGAGTACCGATCGTACGAAAGCGTTGTATGCAATTAGTTTTGTTGGAGGAGGAGCTTGTTGAAGATGCCTTTTGAGGAACAGGAGTCTTTTAACGGCGGCTGATGTGACATAGGAGATATGTGAATCGCATCTGAGATCATGGGATATTATTATACCGAGGTATTTATAGCTGTTAACTCGAGTGAGGGGGGCGTTGTTGACAACGGAAGTGTAGGACGACTGATCTTTTTTTCTGGTTATTGTGAAGAGAGCGGACTTATTAATGTTAAGGGCCATCTGCCAGTCTTTATACCACATAGATACGGCTTCTGCAGGGAGGTTTAGGGCCATGTGGTCATCTGGTGTGTTAATTTCGCGGTAAATTATACAGTCATCAGCAAAGAGTTTAATATTAACATTGACATATGAGGGCAGATCGTTGATAAAGATTAAGAATAAACCGGGAGCTAAGACGCAACTTAAAACTTAAAAGAATATTAACGAAATTAACATTCCGGATTGGAAAAATGAAACTTAAAACCAAAAATAAAGTATTTCAGATGCATATAACAAACTAAGGGAACCTGTCAGTTGCTGAAATGAAATCCTACTAATATTCACAATGTCTAGAACAGGAATATTAAGGTTGCTCTGACAAATACACTTGCTTTTGTTTCATTTCCAGGTCAAAGAGACTTGACCATGGGTGGAAGATTAGAGAAATTAAATGCAAAACTAACACTTATCAAAACGCATTTTTCCCATCTACCATTCATGACTGGAATCGCCTGCCCCATGAAATTGTTGAGTGCCGTTCAGAGTCTATGTTCCGCGCGTTGCTGTCGGATGGATGAGTGCGCAGTTGGCTTTCTTTTTTTTTTCGTCATGTCTTTTTGTTGTTTCATATTTCATTCATTTTGTACTTGCTGTGTCATGCCTTGTTGTATTGCTTTTTTTTTCTTCCTCTTTTTTTTTATAGCCTATTCTTCTGTTATGTATCCTCATCCCCCCTGCAATAATGCCTTCGGGCGCTGCAGGTATTTCCAATAAATAAATAAATAAATTTCCAAAAGTTCAACAAGAGTCATCTGCATCCGAGCAGCTGCTGCTGGCAATGTATGACGGGGAGGAAGCAGTATCTCCCAGTGATACTGCTGCTGTCCCACAGCAAAAACCACCAGACACCATTGAAGATGATGGCAACCCGCTGCCTCAGCAAGCAGAACGGCCCAGGCAGCGACCAGCGAAACGACGCTTAGGGCAAAGCAATCCAAAAGGTAAAACAAGAAACACATCAGAGAACCTATCAACAAATCTGCTTATTGAACTGTAAAATTTATATGTTCCGTACCTGCTCATAACCAATGCATTATAAAGTTAAGCTTAGGTGAACACAACACAACTAAACAGGACAGGCGCTATACTCTGGGCCTTTTTTTGGTAATGCAGCGGAGGTTAGGCAGGAAAGGGAAAAAGAGCATTTGCCCCTGTGCCATTGGGGTGGGACTTGTTGATCAGGCTAGAGGTGAGGAGGTGGGGGGAAGTTTAATAGCCAGTGCAAGGTTTATAAAAGGCCCGTCTCTTTCCCTTTCCTGCCTAACTTCTGCTGCATTGCCGAAAAATGCTGTCCTGAGTGTATTTGTGACTATTCAGAGCCTCTTTTTTGTTGGCAGTGAAGCCACCTGTGCAGATGCTACAAATCTTCGAGCGAGACGATACACTCCAGAGACACCTCTGTGGGAAGTTATACGAAGTTATCGCTTAACATAAACTGCAGCTCCTTTTAAGATAAGATAAGATTTTATTGTGTACAAATCGGTTACATAAATTCAGTATACAGGCGAGGGTCCCAAAGTCAAGCGACTGTCACGGGACCCGCGGTAGATTAATACTAACTTGATTAAAAAACAAGCAGCATCACAGACAGGTACAATTAGCAGTAATAACAATGGTATTTTAAATAAGTAACATTTATATAATGAGAATGAAATAGATTAGCAGGACAAAAACAAACAGACAAGCAAAACAAGAATAACAACCCACTATAAATAATATTGTACAAAATACAGCGTTGTGAAAAGACAAAGAAACAATTGAGAATACAAGGATACAGTTGTCAAGAAACAAAAAACAAAGTAGAAATTTCTAGCAAATAATTAAGGACAAGAATTTTCTAAAGGGAATAGAAGCAGTTCACTCCACATTTTGCTGCAAAAGCAAACATTTTAAATTCGATTTAAACATAGACAAAGACATAGGCGATTTTAAACTGAGGGGTAAATTATTCCACAGGGAAATGCATGCAAAATGAGAATGACGTTTTCCATAATTAGTAAAAACATGGGGAAGCAAAAAATGTTTTTGAGCCGCAAATCTCGTAGGGTTACAATTTTTCAAAAAACATTTGTCGATAAATTCAAAAGAAAGTGCATTGTTCATTAATCTAAAAAACATGATGGCTAGGTTGTAATCAAATAAATTTCTAACGGATAAGATATTATATTGACGAAGCAAAGGGATAGCAGTAACAAGGTATGAACTGCCGGTAATGATACGAATAGCCTGATTTTGAATGTGCTGGATAGAGTGCAAATGACAGTTGTATGTGTTCCCCCATACTACAATGCCGTAATTAATGTGAGCATGAATAAAAGCAAAGTGATAAGTGTGCTGATGATGGAAAAAAATGACGAGCCTTTATTAATGCACGAATTCCAAATGCAGTTTTTTACTTCACATGGTCCAAATGATGATGAAATTTCAGTTGAGAATCGAGTTGAATACCCAGGAAAGTCACGTTGTCGCAAGGGGAAATAGAAATATGACCAAGCGATAATGAAGGCAAGTGTGCTGTGATTTTTTGTTTTGTTCGAAGAAGCATAAACTTAGTTTTAACAGGGTTTATAATTTGGTGATTATCATGGCACCAGGACATAATGCTAACCAAAGAGGCATTTAATTTGGCAGATAGCGAGATTATACATTTATCACAAGAAGAAATTGTAGTGTCATCCGCGTATAATACACAATGAGTGTTAGTAAGAGCGTCAGGCAGATCATTAATGTAGATTAAAAAGAGCAAAGGGCCAAGAATCGATCCCTGAAGGACACCTATGTTAGTAACCTTAAAATCAAAAAATGAATAGCTACGAACACCACGTTATGTCTATCTAATAAATAAGTTTTTAAAAAGGCTAGGGCGGGACCAGTTATGCCATAAGCTTCAAGTTTGGTAAATAAAATACTGTGATTAATCGTATCGAAAGCTTTAGTGAAGTCTAAAAATACTGAGCCAACAAGTTTACCACTGTCCAGTGATTGTTTAATATAGTCAGTTAGGCAAAGCAACGCAAGATTGGTAGAACTTTCCGATCGAAAACCGAATTGACAATTTTTTAGTAAGTTAAACTTACTTAAGTAATTATTTATTCCTAGGGTAAACAACTTTTCAATAACTTTACTAAGCGATGAGAGTATAGAGATGGGTCGATAATTATTTACAAGCTCTTTGTCACCTTTTTTAAACACTGGAATGATTTTAGCTTTTTTGAGAATATCAGGAAAAATTCCAGTCTTGAAGACCAGATTGATTATATAGCTGATTACATTAGAGAGAAGAGGAGCTGCTAATTTCAAATGACGCACACAAATGCCGTCCAAGCCAGGGCTCGTGTTTTTTAGTTCAGAAATAGTGCGGTGTACTTCTTCAGGGGTAACTGGAAAGAGATAGAATGAATGCGGTGTACGGGGCATGCTTATCTCTGAAGTAGGGTGCAGATGATTGTAGGATGATAAAAAGTGATTGCAGAAAGCATTAGCAATATCTTTAGGTTGGTTGTATGATATGCCATTGAAAGTAATTTTAGATATAGGGGCATTCAGAGAACGCCTGTTTAAAAATTCGTTGAATAGTTGCCACTGTTTCTTGGAATAATTTTTGTTTAAGTTGAACGCTCGCTCATAATAACGTTTTTTTGCAAGGCTTAATAGAGAGTTCAAAATGTTGCGGTATTTTCTATAGCGGGCTGCAAGCGCAAGGTTAAAAGGCTGTTTTTTAGTTTTTTATACAGATTATCTTTTTTGCGAATGCTTTCCAGAAGTGCACTAGTCATCCAAGGGTTAAATGCGAATTTGTATTTCTTTATACATTTGACAGTAGAAGTGCTAGAGGAAACGGCCTGAAGGAAAGACGTGCAAAAGTACTCAAGTGCCAGCACAGGGTCGCGAAGGTTGTAAACAACTGACCAATCGGTAGCAGATAGCGATTCAATAAAAGTTGTTTGGTTTGGTTTGGTTTATGGGGTTTAACGTCCCAAAGCGACTTAGGCTATGAGAGACGCCGTAGTGAAGGGCTGCGGAAATTTCGACCACCTGGGGTTCTTTAACGTGCACTGACATCGCACAGTACACGGGCCTCTAGAATTTCTCCTCCAAAGAAATTCTAGCCGCCGCGGCCGGGATCGAACCCGCGTCTTTGGGGTCAGCAGCCGAGCACCATAATCACTGAGCCACCACGGCGGCAATAAAAGTTGTGTCATTAAATACAGACGTAAAGTACGAACGGTTGGGGCAGGGTGCTGTGGAGTTAATGGATACGAAAATAGGAAAATGGTCAGTAATTTCGACGTTTACTACTCCCGAAATGAGAGGAAGCGATAAGTTTGAAAGTGCATGGTTGATGAGCGAATGAGTGCCATGAGAGGCAATTCTTATAGGGGACTCAATTAGGCATTCAAAACCGTAACCAGAAAAACAATCCGTATAAGCTTTGTATGTTGAGGAGCTGGTGTCGAGAAGATTGATATTTATGTCTCCCATAATTAATACTTGTTTATTTTCGCTGGATAGCTTACGAAGGATTGCATCAAGTGAATCAATAAAATCGGACTCAGAAGATGAAGGAGATCGATAAATGCAGCCTATGACTAGTTTATTGTTATGATTACCAGGAAATGATGAACTGTTACAGGCGATTTGAGCGTTTGCAGCTCATAGAAACAGCAAGGACAGTCTTTGCAGTGGTCTAAAGCTTCTGTTTTTTAAACAGTGTTCATGTTGTCTCTAGTGTTCAGTAATAGTTTCACGCACACTTCAGTGAAATTTTACAGGCTACAGGTTATGTTTAAGCGACCAAGGACGAATCCACTTCTCTCAAAAGTGAAGATGCCACATCATGAGCCTCTCGTGGCAACTATTGGTATCTTAATAATCGAAGGCTGAGAAGAAATGTCATCCTCACTTGGAAGAAATTTGAAACACCGGCGAAGCAAAGAAATTCATGCAACACAGTTCAGAAGCAATCTTGGGCGAAAATATTTTCTCAAAGGCTGTTTGTTTTCATGTTTCTTCTGCCACTTAGTGCTGCTGTGTGGCGGTACATCAATTTTCTTTCATAGCTTGGACTTTTATTAGGTTATAAAATTCTTTGTTCTTTCTGCTGGTAGAGCATCACCTCGTACCAAATATTTATCTTATATCCTAAAACGGTTCTAGGTTTGAGACCTGGTTCTGTCTTAAAAGCAACTTTGCTCCATCCCGTAGCAGTACTGGTGAGAAGTTGGATAAATTAAGTGGGCCTTGAGAAGCTATGGCAGCAAGCTCAGGCATTCCACCACCAAGTGCAAGTGGGGGGGGGGGGCGTTGACCAACTAAAGTGCACCCATTCTGGATACCTCGACACACATTTATTACCATTCTCACTCTGCACTTGCCACAATTTCATGCTCAAAATTTTTGGATTTGCGGTGCAATAGGCCCACTGGTATTTAAGGTCAAAACTCAGTGTGCATGCAACAGTGATGTCAAAGAGTAGGTCGCCACTGGTTTTGGTAAGAGCGAGACCTTATTACACAGTGAAACACACTTTATGAAAAGCAGAAGTCGAGTGTTGAATGGTATGAATGAGCTAAACGAAAGGTGTTGCACAGCAAAAAGTCAGCACAGTCTCACCAGGTGACTTAACATCAGGAGTCAGTGGAGACCCCAAACTGTCTCTCTCGCACAGCTGCAGTGAACTACCACTAAGCCACATTCCTTTGCAACAGTGTACTATTACATTAATCACCTTATTCAGTCCTGCGTCTTCACACACTTTGACACAATCTTGGCGTTAATGACAAAGACATGGCGTGTGCTCATGAAAACTGCAGCTGATCACCGTTGAACCACTTCCTTCTATACGCTATGCCGTCACACTGATCGCCACAGTTTGAAGCCGTGCATTCACACTCAATGGCACAGTCATGTTGTTCACAACATAGTACTTGACGTGTACCCATGAAGAGGCTGCAGCAAAACACCGCTTAACCACTTTCCTTTTAATGACACACAATGACTAGCACCATGCTCAAAAGCACGTCTCCACACACTGAACCAATCATCATAGTAATATAGACGACATAACTTAGCACATTCTCAGGAGGAATTGGACAGAGTCAGGAGAGAACTAAACAAAAATTAGTCTGCCACTCCTTGCAATTCCTCCTGTGGTCATGCATCGAATGGTCATCATCTCTTTTGCTTTAGTCTTAACCTTGGTCCAGCACAATGCTGTAGCAAACCTGGCATTAAACTAAATTTACTGTCCACCATAGATGTTTTCTTTCATCTGCTAGCATTAAATACAGTAACCTATTTTAGTGGAACAACTGCAGCCAGCTTAGTAAAATGTGTTTTGCACAAAGCTGAGTTCATGTTATCCACACGTGATGAACACCTTGTATGCTAGCACTCATGACAGTGTTTGATATGTGTACAACTCCTAGAACTAGAGTCTAAATGGCTTTTGTGATTATTTTTGTCCATTTCATAGGGATTCGTGGACTTCACTTCCAGGGGATGGAGCTGTTAACAAGGCGAGAAGACTACGAGTTTACAATTAAAATGAAGGAGCTCGGAAATGAAAAAAGTAAACTTGAGCAAGAAGACGTGTGCCTCGCACTAGAAAGAGAGCACCTCGCGTTAGAGGAAAGAAAAATAAAACTGCAGGGGGAAAGGCTTGCACATGAAGCCTTATGCAGGGCACAAGAGAGAGAGCGATTCCTTCAGCAAGTGGAGAAAATGCTCACGGACCAAGAGAAAAGGCTCTCTTCTCTCATTGAGAACAAGACACTGCCATGATTGTTTTGTTATATTAAAGAAATCAGTGCAGAAGACTGTTCAACATTGTTGTGGTGTCTAGTGCAACAGTGACAAAGAAATTTCAAAACAGGTACTTGCTTCCAGCTTGAAAAGCAGTGCGTTTTCTGCCTCTAACCGTTTCCTTACCACATTCATTTTCCAAAAAAAATGCATGTAATATTAGCAGTAAAAAGTACAGCAGGACTGCGAAAGTAAAGACAGGTAAAGTGCGCATGCATATGCAAAAAAACACATCCGCTGTATTTCAGCTATGCAGAGGAGCAAGATATTGCTCGAGTAGTGGAGGCTCTAGTTCAAAGTAACTGGACACTTGAGAGCCGTACAAGCAGGTGTGGCAATTGGCAAGTATTGCACTCACTTTATACATAACTTTTGTCTAAAAAGTTTTTGATTTTTTTTTTAAATCCAAGAAAGCGAAGTTGCTGGCAATTTTCCCAAAACACCACTCTACTGACTGCCGCACAGAACTCATGGCCTTATTAAAGGCCAACTGTTGGCCTGTCGCTTTTGCCAGAAGGCTTCATCAAAAGAGGCCTCAAAGGGTATGCTGGGTCCCCGTAAATGAAGTAGCTGCGGTCCTGGACGAGCTTCTCGAGCTTTTCATATGTGCGGCTCTCCCTCAGGATCCCTAAAAATAAAAGTGAAGTTAGTAAATATAACGGTTTCTCGTTGTGATAGCTTTGCACTGTCTCAAACAATAAAAGACAAAAAATGAGGTCTTTCGGCAAAAAATGTCATAAGGCAAGAAAATTAAATATGCTCATTTTGTAAGAAAATTTTTGATACATGATGATTTTTTTGTTGTGTTCTATGGCACTTAAGAAACTAAGCCCAAATGCAAGGTTTTGCATCATGAAGATGATTTGTTCATCAAGAGTAGTAAATAATAAGGGAGTAATTACTCATTGGCATCCACCCGAGCGCCGCCATACGGCTACAAAGGAAAGCTATACAGCTTTCTCAGAAACTTCGTAGTTAAAGAAAAATTCGTCCTGGTCCGGGGTTTGAACCCAGGACAACCGCTACACCGGGGCAGTCGCTCTACCAATTGAGCTAACCAGGACGGCAAGCTTATAGTAGGGCGAGAGCGAATTGATCAATAATTCGTAGTCAAGGGTTCGACGGCATACCGTCTGGTCAGGAATCATAACTCGAAGTGGGAACAGTGTTGGTCAAATGTTTAGGGGAATCCCCCAAGGTGGAGTAGATTTGTAATAAGGGAGTAATTACTCATTGGCATCCACCCGAGCGCAGCCATACGGCTACAAAGGAAAGCTATACAGCTTTCTCAGAAACTTCGTAGTTAAAGAAAAATTCGTCCTGGTCCGGGGTTTGAACCCAGGACCACCGCTACACCGGAGCAGTCGCTCTACCAATTGAGCTAACCAGGACGGCAAGCTTATAGTAGGGCGAGAGCGAATTGATCAATACCTCGAAGTGGGAACAGTGTTGGTCAAATGTTTAGGGGAATCCCCCAAGGTGGAGTAGATTTGTAATAAGGGAGTAATTACTCATTGGCATCCACCCGAGCGCAGCCATACGGCTACAAAGGAAAGCTATAGAGCTTTCTCAGAAACTTCGTAGTTAAAGAAAAATTCGTCCTGGTCCGGGGTTTGAACCCAGGTCCACCCAGGACCGGGGTTTGAACCCAGGTCCACCGGTCCTGGGTGGACCGGTGGTCCTGGGTTCAAACCCCGGACCAGGACGAATTTTTCTTTAACTACGAAGTTTCTGAGAAAGCTGTATAGCTTTCCTTTGTAGCCGTATGGCTGCGCTCGGGTGGATGCCAATGAGTAATTACTCCCTTATTACAAATCTACTCCACCTTAGGGGATTCCCCTAAACATTTGACCAACACTGTTCCCACTTCGAGGTATTGATCAATTCGCCCTCGCCCTACTATAAGCTTGCCGTCCTGGTTAGCTCAATTGGTAGAGCGACTGCTCCGGTGTAGCGGTGGTCCTGGGTTCAAACCCCGGACCAGGACGAATTTTTCTTTAACTACGAAGTTTCTGAGAAAGCTGTATAGCTTTCCTTTGTAGCCGTATGGCTGCGCTCGATCGGGTGGATGCCAATGAGTAATTACTCCCTTATTACAAATCTACTCCACCTTGGGGGATTCCCCTAAACATTTGACCAACACTGTTCCCACTTGGAGGTATTGATCAATTCGCTCTCGCCCTACTATAAGCTTGCCGTCCTGGTTAGCTCAATTGGTAGAGCGACTGCTCCGGTGTGCGGTGGTCCTGGGTTCAAACCCCGGACCAGGACGAATTCTTCTTTAACTACGAAATTTCTGAGAAAGCTGTATAGCTTTCCTTTGTAGCCGTATGGCTGCGCTCGGGTGGATGCCAATGAGTAATTACTCCCTTATTACAAATCTACTCCACCTTGGGGGATTCCCCTAAACATTTGACCAACACTGTTCCCACTTCGAGTTATTGATCAATTCGCTCTCGCCCTACTATAAGCTTGCCGTCCTGGTTAGCTCAGTTGGTAGAGCGACTGCTCCGGTGTAGCGGTGGTCCTGGGTTCAAACCCCGGACCAGGACGAATTTTTCTTTAACTACGAAGTTTCTGAGAAATCTGTATAGCTTTCCTTTGTAGCCGTATGGCTGCGCTCGGGTGGATGCCAATGAGTAATTACTCCCTTCTTACAAATCTACTCCACCTTGGGGGATTCCCCTAAACATTTGACCAACACTGTTCCCACTTCGAGTTATTGATCAATTCGCTCTCGCCCTACTATAAGCTTGCCGTCCTGGTTAGCTCAATTGGTAGAGCGACTGCTCCGGTGTGCGGTGGTCCTGGGTTCAAACCCCGGACCAGGACGAATTCTTCTTTAACTACGAAGTTTCTGAGAAAGCTGTATAGCTTTCCTTTGTAGCCGTATGGCTGCGCTCGGGTGGATGCCAATGAGTAATTACTCCCTTATTACAAATCTACTCCACCTTGGGGGATTCCCCTAAACATTTGACCAAGAGTAGTAAATGGGAGAACCTTCATGACAATAACCTAAAGCACGTTTGTACCATCAGAACATTTTCAAGATCTTTTTTTTCTTTCGCACCTCTTCGAGCTTGGACAACACTGATAGGCAGGAATGCTAAGCATTGAATACATTTATCAGTGTATTGAACTTACCAGCATCATGCTCGCTTCCAGGATACGACCCGTCGAGTTGGCAAATGATGCCGTTAGGGCACATAATGGCCTGATACTCTAAAACGTGAGTGCGCTTATGGCCCGAAAAGAAAAGCTTTTGGTCTCTTGATGGACGACAGATTGCTCTTGCCGTACCATCAATAAATGCCTAGCAGTTTTCCAGTGGTGCCCCTTTAGAACGGACGGCCTGGAAAGAAAAAAGAAAGGACAAAAGGCCTGTTATAAATATTCGCAAGAAACTAGCGTGAGAGCGCTACCTGGGAGAACGTTTCTAGAGCCGAAAGGTCCAGCCATGAATGGTTGTTCGTGTCGTCCAGCAGGTGTTTGGAGTTGTCCTGAATATGGACGAGGACTTTGTTTGTAATGCTCGAAATGACCGAGTAATGCCGTCCGAACAGGCGTTCCAGGGCACACAGCCGGTTCGGGTAGGCTAATCTACGCAACGTTGTGCAAAGGGCCTTATCACCGGGTACCGGACCTCCCTGAGCCGAGTATAAAACATCGGGCAGCAGCAGTGCACTCCGAAGGCTCCACAAGTGGCTTTTCTCGAAGCGAAACAGCGTGCGAAAGACTCCGTCGTCTGTTTCTTGGATGTTCAACAAGCCATGTGAAGAAAGTGGGCCCCTTCGTTCCACGCTGAAGACCTCTAGACATAGAATGTCTTCAATCTCTATCCACTTCAAAGTGGACATTAGAAACGGGTCTTCGAGGATGTTTCGCGGCCTTGGCATCGTCTCTTTAAATGTAGCAAACCCAGAAGTAAGTACGTACGCACGTACACATACAATCGCTCGTGAGATCTACATCAACGGCGGGAAAAACCACTGATCTCCACTAGGGGATCTGGATGCCGCATCGGGCACCGGAAAGTGAAGCCACCGGAAGTAAGCGGCCTTGTCCCGGAAGTCAGCCTTTGGCAATGCATGAAATCGGACCTCAGCAAGGTTTTTCAGTTCCAGTTTTGTTTTCCTACTTAGCATTTCGTCTTTTTGTCGTTCTCGTCTTTTTACATGACAATGCCTACCTTTTCCGCCGTCAACTGAGCGAGGAGACCAGCGAAGTCTTCGGAAAAGACGTTTCAAAAATAAGGAACCATTGCATCGCAATGAGACGACACTAGAAGACGACATGACGTCGCTACATGCAGCAAGTATGGAGCCTCGTCTACTCGGCTCGGTGTCTTCTCGTTTGCGTACCTTCGCCAACTCTGCTCTTTACTGGGATGCTTGTTCCCACGCTCAAGCCCAAGTTATGCTATAAATGGGGGATAAATGTACGAAAGAACAGGTTGAAACATTCACCAGGCAGCTTACTTTGCAGCGACAATTTTAGCGAATTATGTTTAGACTGAACCGGGGCGAGGGCTAGGCTACTATCTTGCGAGGTGTCAACGGTGTTCGGTTGATTCACATTAGCGCCTCCAAAAGGTATGGTACTGCTTTTTCGACGGAGCGTGTCATGTACTGTTTCGTATTGGAGCAAGTTAAGCCTGAATGGGCTTTAATTCGTGGTGCTTGGTGCAGTTGACTTCTAACAGCGCTTCTCACGCGCACTGCAGCATTCGTCTTTTTTGTCAGTCGTTCCTCTCGCGCTGCGCCTTTTCTTTGCCGCACGAAAATTCGGTTTTATGATGACCTAGCCTCATCGTCACTCCACTACTTCTCCTTAACGCTCGGAATACAAGAACTAGACAAGGACATAGTGTTTAATGCACGTACTCCTTTGCCGCGGCAGGGTGAGACCGGCATGCCTGTTTTCTTCTGTTTCTCTGAAATTACAGGGTTCTGAACACAATGCTCACATTTCTCGCGTTCAGCTTGCTTGTTCCTTTCATATAACAGCAGACATTACACGAGAACAACGCAAAAAACTGAGAATGAAAGGGCGAAAGACGCGACTTTTTGCATTGAAATACATAGCAGACAACCGACTTCCGGGACAAGCCTTCCAACTTCCGGTGGCTTCACTCGCGCTCGTCTCGGAAAGCAGGAATGCGGCATCCAACCACCTAGCGGAGATCAGTGGGAAAAACTAGTACAACCTTGGCTAGAGCTGCGGTTTGCTTTCTTTGGATATGGAGAAGACCCGACCTGTTGAAGTACATCAATATTTGTTAACAACATTTCTTCTGCCTAAATTATTTTCAGGTGCATATAAAATAGTACAATAAACAGTATGTTTTGCAGCACAAATAAAATATGATGACAGTATATAGTTTATAAGATGTAGTGCTTCTAGTTTAGTTGCACAGAGGGCGCCACGAGAGTCCTCCGCTAAGGGAAATTTGTTTCACGCGCAACTAAAAACGGTTTCGGTGCCAGCGCTCCGCTCCCGTTGACCGTGCTACCGCGAGCGGAGCGGGGCCGTCGCTCCGGTCAATTAAAACTATCTATTGCTTAGTGGTGCCTACGACAGCTCACAAAATTCCCTGCGTGCAAGTGGAACTGATTTTGTAATTGCTCTTAGCTTCAGTTCAACACGCTTCTGTATGTTTTCATAGCGATTACTTTGTGAAAAAGAAATTACTAAAGCATTCATGTTATTCCTTTTGCTCTCTGTCAGTTAAGAGATATATCGTTTCCTTGCTTATGTGACGCTGTGAAGTGCATCACGGAGCTTGCGGCTTTTTCGAGCTGTCGATTGTGACAGCTTTTACTGCAGGCCACCCAAATCATGTATTTATACGGCACCAATAAAGCATTATTATTATTAATGTTATTAATTCGTGGGCAAAGAAATTTCTTTTCCGTATAGACTGAAGCAAGAACATAAAAGACAAAGTTTTACTTGTAACCATTAGAAGTGTGAAGGGGATACTCCGCAGTCATCGCTTGAAACTGGAAAAAACCTCTGTCTTCTGTTTTCTACAGCTTCTGCGACTGCTTACGCACCAAGTCAGGCGCAGGTGCACATTTAGGTACTGCTTGTGGCAAAGGTTGAAAAGTAATGCAAAGAAATAATGTACTGTTTGGGACAAAAGTACCCACGACGCCAACCAAAGCGCACAGCTTTGTAATCGGCAGCAGTTGCAGACTAAACACTCAGCGGTGAAAGTAGGATTCAGGTTCTCTAATGCGTGCTAGTCGCCGATAGATAAGCCCAGATCGCCACCTGTGCGGTCGCTGTCCGACGTTCTTGGACAAAAAATTTGACTATTAGAAAATTGTAAGGTAGTGTTATGAAAATATTGTAGGTAAAGTTCCTTGCTTCTGATGTGTAGCAAAACCTTTCTTCTAAAGTTTTTCCATCGCTCGTGTCGAGCAGTTGAAACTGCAATAGAGAACAAATTTGGAGCGCTTTTGATGATAGCAAAAACGTTAATAGACAAAAATTCAAGCCTGCCGACAGGAGATCTACAGATATAATGAATCTTACAGTGAAATATTACAATCAATGAAATAATTACTATCACCAACACAATCTTTCCCAATAAAATATGCTTTTCTCCAGAATTTATGCTGGAGACTTGTCTCCAAAGTACGTGGAAGTGGCTACAAGACAGTCTCGAAGGAAATAGACAAACTGTAAGGATGTCCAAATTTAGGCATGGTTGCAGCGATGGGCGTGTTTGAGGGTGGCGGGAAGTGTGGCGAGGGTAGCGCAGGTGGCCGCATGTGGAAGGCCGTACATCACTGGAAAGCAGCCTCGTTGGACAGTTGATGTCTCATCAGCCGGATCGCACTACCGAGCCGTTGTTGTGGTCGTCATATGGTCTGAGCGGCTGTGGGGCGAAAAGACACAGCGTCAGCAATGGCAGAGTTTGTGTGCTTATCGCGGCTGTGGCGAATGAAACTTCGAATGAAACATATTGTGAATTTGTAAGCTCGGTCAACGTCCACACGACGTCCGTTCGAAAGCATTTCCTTCAGTTAACGCTTTCAGCTGTGGTGTCGTCAAATGAGGACAAAACGACTATTTTTTTAATGCCTTAGATCCATGCAAGTCATAAAGATCAAAAGTAAAATCATAAAAAAAAAATCCTTTATTATATTCGTCCTTTTCGTTGGGGTGAATGACGCCATAGCATGTACATGTTCGGGTGTTTTTCTGCCTTAACTACTTTTTTAGGCGCGCTCATCATTATGGAATGTGCTACTTAAAGATTACTGAAGACTACAGCCTCAGTAAATCTGCTCTCCAATGAAAATAATAATAAATTATTTTTTATATTAACCAGTCCGAGCATCCCCATCAAAATCCTATGCTAAAGTACAGCAATATTCTTGGCGTACATCGAACTCGGGTTCAGAGGAACAAGCGATATATTCAACTGTGCCCCTTAAGTGCCGCTTCTTCTAACGGCGCTCTTCGAACCTTTTTCATACGCTGAGACGCATCGACTGCGCAGCCTTGGGCAATTTCTGACAGTGCTGCCGCTGTGAAACCGCGTGACGAGGTGAATGTGAGTAGTATTTGAGGGTGACCTGCTGTATCATGCATTGATTTTCCCCGCCACATCGCTGTCCTTGCGGTGGCTCTCATCTGACATGCCTCGCCGCCGAAATCGTTGCCGAAGCCAATAATGTATACCTTAGTTTTAATGAGATTATTGCATATATATTTTGCCATGAACATATATATATGAGCATATATATGAACATGAGCATCTATTCTTGCCATGCCATATTATGATAGGCTGTGGCTAGTGCCAGACTATTTCCCGCTTCAGATTCCATGCGAGGCAGCTAGCCTTCACAAAAATTTTGATGAAAATTCATTGAAGTGTTCTTGGTCAATGTGTGCTCAACCTGGCATCGTAGAGGATGTGGAGGTTCTCGGTAAGGTCCGTTGTAGCGACCACAGAATGGTAAGGTCTCGTATTAGCTTAGATTTGAAGAGGGAACGGAGGAAACTGGTGAAGCGAAAGGCTATTAACGAGTTATCATTAAGAGGGAAGGTAGAGGAATTCAGAATGTCGCTGCAGAACAGATTTTCCGCTTTAACTGAAGAAGGCGAACGTAGTGTTGAAACAATGAATGATAATCTCACAGCTATCGTTACGAGTGCGCCGCAGAAGTAGGTGGTAAGATGGTTCGACAAGATACCAGCAAGCTATCTCAGGAGACTAAAGATCTGATTAAAAAACGCCAAAGCATGAGGACGTCTAACTCTACAGACAGGATAGAACTAGCAGAGCTATCGAAGTTAATAAATAAGCGCAAGGTAGCCGAGATAAGGAAGTTTAACATGGAGAAAATCGAGCATGCTCTAAGGAACGGAGGTAGCCTAAAATCAGTGAGGAGAAAACTGGGCATAGGTAAAAACCAGATATATGCGCTAAAAGACAAACAGGGCAATGTATCAGCAATTTGGATAAGATAGTTGAATTAGCCGAAGAGTTCTACACAAATCTATACAGTAGCAAATGTAATCATCAAGTTACTGAGGGAGGCAGTCTAGCACAGCAATGGGACATCCCGCCAGTAACGAAGGAGGAAGTAAAGAAAACCTTAGGAGCAATGCAGAGAGGGAAAGCAGCTGGTGAGGATCAGGTAACAGCAGATTTGTTGAAGGACGGAGAAGAGATTGCGCTACAAAAACTAGCCACCCTGTATACGCAATGCCTTGTGACCTCGAGAGTACCAGAAGCTTGTAGGAACGCTAACATTATCTTAATTCAGAAGAAAGGAGACGTCAAGGACTTGAAGAATTACAGACCGATCAGCTTATTGTCCGTTGCCTACAAGGTATTTACTAAGGTAATCGCTAATAGAGTCAGGACAACCTTGGACTTTAGTCAACCAAATGATCAGGCAGGCTTTCGTAAAGGATACTCGACAATAGACCACGTTCACACTATCAATCAGGTGATAGAGAAATGCGCAGAATATAACCTACCCCTATACATAGCCTTCATTGATTACGAGAAAGCATTTGACTCAGTGGAAACCTCATGTGTCATTCAGGCATTGAGAAATCAGGGTGTGGAAGAGTGCTATGTGCAAATATTGGAAGATATTTATAACGCTTGCACAGCTATAAAGTCAGCAATAAAATTCCAATACGGAAAGCTGTCAGGTAGGGGGACACGATCTCGCCAATGCTCTTCACTGCCTGTTTACAGGAGGTATTCCAGGGACTGGAATGGGAACAGTTGGGGATAAGAGTTAATGGAGAATACCTGAGTAATTTGCGATTCGCTGATGACATTGCCTTACTGAGCCACTCAGGGCAAGAACTGCAAAGCATGATCAATCAGTTAGACAGGCAGAGTAGAACGGTGGGGCTAAGAATTAACATGCAGAAAACCAAAGTAATGTTCAATAGCCTAGTAAGGGAACAGCAGTTCGCAGTTGGTAGCGAGGTGCTGGAAGTAGTAAGAGATTATGTCTACTTAGGGCAGGTAGTGACCGCAGATCCCGATCATAAGAGGGAAATAACTAGAAGAATAAGAATGGGGTGGAGCGCATATGGCAGGTTCTCTCAGATTATGAATGGTAGCTTACTAATATCCCTGAAGAGAAAAGTATACAAGAGCTGTATCCTACCGGTACTCATCTATGGGGCAGAAACGTGGAGGCTAACAAAGAGGGTTCAGCTTAAGTTAAGAACAACGCAGCGAGCTATGGAAATTAAAATGATAGTTGTAACGTTAAGAGATCGGAAGAGGGCGGAGTGGGTGAGGGAACAAACGCGGGTTAATGACATCTTAGTTGAAATCAAGAGGAAGAAATGGGCTTGGGCAGGGCATGTAATGCGAAGGCAAGATAACCGCTGGTCCTTAAGGGTAAAGGAGTGGATTCCAAGAGAAAGCAAACGTAGCAGGGGGCGGCAGAAAGTTAGGTGGGCGGATGAGATTAAGAAGTTTGCGGGGATACAGTGGCGGCGACAAAGGACAGGGTTAATTGGAGAGACATGGGAGAGGCTTTTGCCCTGCAGTGGGTGTAGCCAGGCTGATGATGATGGTCAATGTTGAGAACCTCTACTGGATTGTTTTTGTAATGCAATTGCAAAAACATTGTTTCGGACTTAAAATTTTCTAAAAGTTGGCCCATGCTTTATTATCAAAGTCTGTTGATTCCATACCAAACACGTTCTTCCACACGAGAGCGTTACTGTGTGTGGAAAAGTTTATTATGGGTGTACGGGAACGTGCCCCAACGTTTTTCTCAGCGAACACGAGCGGTCGCTGGCGACCTCATCGGCTTCCTATAATCTTGTCATCCATTACCGCGCCTGTGGCAAAGAGAATATTACAGTATGTTCCCCAGAGTTAGGGGCTGACGATGTTTTCCACAGGCACAGAAATCAGCTGTGCCTCATCGCACATCCCGTGTGTCGCCAAACCTTTGCTGGCGTTATACCCCATCGAAAGATATTATCATGCCAGGATTATTGTTATTTCACCCACGTCCTTTGACTTGTCTTTGCTGTTTTGTGTGTTTTTTATGCCTTGTGCGTCTGCGCCACTGGGTTTGAAGTGTTTATAACAGAGTTCAATAGAATCAGCACAACCTTAGACTTCAATCTGCCAAATGATCAGGCAGGGTTTCGTAAAGGATATACAAGAGAGGACTATATTCACACTATAAGTCAGGTGATAGACAACGGCGCAGAATGCAGCCAGCCCCTATATGCAGCGCTCACTGATTACGAGAATATATATATATATATATATATATATATATATATATATATATATATATATATATATATATATATATATAATGACGGCACAGCTACCATAGTACTTAATAAAGTCACCATTGAAATACCAATAAGGAACGTGTCAGGCAGGTACACACGATCTCGTCAATGCTATTCACCGCCTGTTTACGGGAGGTATTCCGAGGCCGGAATTGGGAAACGTTGGGGATAAGAGTTAATAGAGAATGCCTAAGTAATTTGCGATTCCCTGAGGACATTTCCTTGCTAAGTCACTCATGAGATGAGCTACAAAGCATGATCCATGAGTCAGACAGGCAGTGCAGAACGGTGGGTCTTAAAGTTAACATGCAGGTTACCAAAGTAATGTTCGCCAGTCTCGCAAGAGAACAGCAGTTCACATTTTTTAGCGAGGTGCTGGAATTGATAATCAAATACGACTACTTGTGGCCGCTGCTCCGGATCATGAGAGGGAAATAACTAAAAGAATAATAATGGGGTGCCGCGCTTTAGGCAGATTTTCTCAGATCATGAATGGCAGTGATCTCATGGGGAAACTATACCACAGCTGTACCTTACCGGTTCTAACCTAAAGGGGAGAAACGTGGGGGCCTTGTGCAGAGAACTTTGGAAAGAAAAATGATAGGTGTAGCTTTAAGAGGCTTGAAGCAGGCAGAGTGGGTGAGAGAACAAACGAGGGTTAATGACATCCTAGTCGAAATGGGTTTGGGCAGGGCTTGTAATGCGAAGTCAAGATAACCGCTCGTCCTGAAGGGTAACGGAATGGATTCCTAGAGAAGGCAAGCATCGCAGGGGATGGCAGAAAGCTAGGTGGGCGGATGAGATTAAGAAGTTTGCGGGGATACGGTGGCCGTAGCTGGACAAGGAGGGGGCTAATTGCAGGGACATGGGAGAGGGCTTAGCTCTGCAGTGGTCGCAGTCAGGCCGATGATAATGATAACAATGAGTCTTCCTAAAAGAATCCAGTTCATAGTCACCGCTGCGTTTGTGCGCGTGATTCTTCCTTAGTCCTCGTTTCCTCGCACTGTTCAAATATGCTTCCCTTCAAAGGAGCGTATGCTTCTCTATATACTTTTGTAAGCAGTCAAGCATATCATGCTCTCACAACATATATGAAGGCCAGCTTCTGGCCGAAACGTCGACCTAATAAACGTTTCGTCGATATGAAGCGATGTTCCTCCTTTTACTTAACTTATAAACAGCAGTTTTGGTTCGCAATATATATATATATATATATAGGTGTCGAAATCATAAAGTACTTGACTGCTTACAAGAGTATAGCCACCCTCCACCCGCCAGGCACCGCCACCGTCGAGGCTGCGTTCAGCTCCCCCGCGGGGCCAGTTCCTCGTCCCTGTCAGGAAGGCTCGCCCCGCGACTTCGTAGGGATGGCGTCTGCTAGCGGCTGCCGCTGTTCGTAGAGGCAGGATTTCGACTTATTCATGCATGGGGCTGAAAAATTCTTTCCAGGAGTGAACGTCAGGAAAGGAACGAAGCTTTTTGAAGCAGGCCACGTACACAATGTGAAAGAGGTGGTGTCGTGCGACGCGAGCGAAGTAGCAGCCCGGTGCATTGCGCAGATAAGCATCACTGCGCCACCGAAAACGATCAAATTAACGCTAAGAAATATTTCTATCTAACGCCTGTCAGCGCTGCACTCTCACTCAATTTTTTTTATGTAGCTATCTTCCAGTAGACAGCTTGAAGCCGCGAGCTGCAGTTGCCAGGCGGGCAAATGTAAACACGCTGCTGCCGTTACAGTGTGTCTAGAGCGATTTGAAACGCTCTCCAAAACGAGCCACCCGCAAGCCTTGGGTGTTCCTGCATTTAAAAAGGCTTACCCTGAACTTTCAAAGACGGCCAAATGGCATAACACTGAAGGTAATTAGAAAACTCCAGTTTCGGAGCGAACGGCGCAAACCCGACTTCATAGCATTATCGTTTGCCGCACCTTCGTGGTTCGATGTGGAATACCGTGTTCAAACTACGCCTTGAAATTATGTGCCCATTGCGTAATCTGCCACTCATATTTTCTCTTTTTTCAGCAACTGCCAGGCCATTATCGCTACAACACGTGCGTCAGTATTTTGGTGATAGGAGATATCCAATGAACGAGCTTTTGCAAGAAGAAGAGAATGCAAGCTGTGGCGAAGCGTCTGTGCGCACTGAAACTCCTGCGGAAAACATATACCTTTCCAACTGGGATTCTGCAGAAAAGAAGTATCCCGGCTATTTCATGCAGGATTCTTGCAGAGAGCTTGTGCTCAAAAAGCGGAATTTCATTGCAAGCTTTAATTTCTACGCATTTAGTACAAGTGCCCCCACTCTTCGACATTAGGATATATAATTATTGTACTAAATTATCACCCAGTCGTTCAGACGTGGAGGCAAAGATTTATCAGGAGCATGTTGCCGTTGCCCCTGAAAACGTGCCTTTACTGTCGAAAAAGACGCTGGACGACAAGGCGCAGTGGAAGCGAGCCATGGCCGGGCTAAAGGGGTGACGCGCGCGCTCTTTCTTACGGCCTGCGCTTCGGGGCTAGTTCTCACCTTTCACCGCCGCCTAACCCTCCCTAGGGTGCCTCGATGCGCGCGCGCGCCCAGTTCGGCTGACTGAACCAGACAGCCCCCGCGTTTGTGGAGACTGCAAAGCAGGTGATATCTCTTTGCGCTAGCTTACATTCCCTTTATCATGGGCCTCCTGATAATGAGTGATTCCCTCTCCCCTTGTCCCGGAATTCATACGGCCGAAAAGCATTAAATTATCTTTCAGAAGCTTCGAAGGATGAAAATTTGGAAGAAACACTTCAACGCAAATGATGCGAATAACTCTTCGGTATACTTTTTATTGAGCAATGTCTGCTGTATTTCAAACATTGATTTCAGCAAAGTCTGGTACAAACTTCGATTAAATATAATCACTCAGAAGAGGCATTACTGCGTAAATAAGCAGTTCGTAGAGGGATATTTTTTTTTTCGGAGATCCCGAGTTCGTATGTGTCAAGGTCATACACCGATGAGCTTCCTGGACGGCTTGTGCACATACTTGGAGGGCTTAATCTTGTGCGTCGGTGATTTTGTTTGCGTTGTTGATGAGAAGTATTCGCATGAATTTTTCGGCAATTAAAGTCGCTGATCGCTTTGCGTCGCTGTCGTCAACACACTCTGGACAGCTTAGTACTGACGCGCGTTCGAGCTGAGGCTCGACGAGTAGTTGAAGAACTTCAAGCGTATTCGTTCTTGGCAAGTCGTTTGCCGCGCGCTGAAAAAAATTCACTACATTGTTTAAGAGTGCAAGAAACTCTGGCTTTGGGTAGCATAGCCCGTTCCTGTCTTGGCCTTGCAACAGTGCATACAGAGGATCATTTTTTTTGCACGTTGTTGTACCAAGCATTTCACAGGATCCGCAACCAAAATCTGTTATTAACTTAGCAATGTAGCCGCCAACGTATGACAAGCCCGAGCAAGTCACCGACCTTGGTGTAGCGGCTTGACATTTGCTTAGGTCTTCCAACTCATCATGAAACTTTTCAAAAGGTAGCAGCCACTTGTTCAGCATCAGTACCGGCCGTCTCGGTTTCGTTCGGGCTTAATGACTTGGCCTTCACAATCCGATCAAGGGCAGCCGTAACGGCCCTGGCATCCAGTTGATCGTTGCTGCCGCACATTTGTCGGATTCTTCCAAAAAGTGCCTCAATTGGATCACTATTTAATTTCTTCGTCTGCACATAACTGACGCCATTTTGCAGCAAGAAGCGTGTCGTTTCCACAGTGGACTGCGTTGTGAACAGCAAGGCTTGAAATATCTCTTCTGTGAGTGCGCCGTTGCCTGAAGCGATTGAACATGACTGCACATTCCTTATGTGTACACTAAACTCGTTTTCTAACCACAGCAGACGATGATCGTACGTATTACAGATCGGCGCCTTGTAGCCACTTTTTGCATAGGAATTATCATGTATATCAACCATTCCTTTAACGTTTTCATAAAACGAATGGTGGCACTTGGTTCTTAAAAATCACTCAGGACCCTGTCTCCACGGCTATTCTCTTGCAGATGCTGTAGCGCCGCACAAACCTGCGGTGAGAACGCTTGAACAGCACGCAGCACGTTTTGCTTTTCCAGGTTCGAAAGATACACATGTTTCCGTGTTAAGTTTCGAGTGAGTTTAATAGTCATCAGCTTCTGATACTCGTACAGCTTCTGAACGTATGTACCAGTAATAACATCAGAGCCATCCATGAGCTGCCTTTCGAGGAACTGACTGCGGATATTTTTTATGACATGACACGGGTCAAAGCTAAGGAAGATGACCCGCTCGGGGTCATGCGGATGCGTCACAACCGTACGCAAACAGCCATTGCCCATGTGCTTAAACATTGTGGTGTTCGCCGAGTAGATATCGGTCACAATGCGAACGATGACAAATCCACACGACTCGACCGCGGCAATCACTTCCTTCGTCCATTGGTAATGGTCTTTTACACTCAGCTTCTTCGTAAAATAATAAGAGCAGGGTATTTTATATTGGCTGTTAGTGCCACACAGAACAAAGCACAATACCCTGTTCGCTAAAATTCCCTGCGTGCTCGACGTGCTACTGTCGGGTCTGTCTTTAAGACCGAACACGGCATCTCCTTTGCGATCATAGATGCATTTTGGCTTTATGCTGGCTTCATCAATAAATAATGATTTCATATGCTGCCTGCTGCTCAGAAGTGACGCCTCATGAACAAGTCTGGCTCGCATTGCAGCACTCATTCCGGATGTGGTCGGACTTGGGCCCATGTATTTCTTGAGGGTGCATTTTGCTGGCAAATTCGGCAGCCTTGACTTTCGAGCATGATCGTAGCCCTTCGGTGAGAGAAATCGCCATATGATGCATTCTCGAATAACTTCTTCAGGATACGTCTGATGTTGCTTTCCGTATCGCTCTATTTGGTGCAGCAGGAATACCGCCTTTTTGTCTCCATTCTGGGAGTCCGCCACGATTCTTCTGACCGAAGCATGATGTTTGCTTTCGCGATAGAATGCAGTGCGTTGCTCTTCCATTGCGAGTTTTTCGACTAACTTCTGGCTCTTAGAACGGTGATATGAAATTTGAGAGCGAAGCTTTGAAATCACAGAAAGGTACCGGCTTGCTCGCTGCCCATCGTTGGTTGTGGTTTGCGTACTAACGCTTTGAGTGCGTTCGCTGAGGAAGTCCGGCAGATTGCATTCCACAGGCAGCGATTCAAGCTGCTCAGCTTTCCGTTTGGTTTGTTTGGGCGCAGGAACAGCCCGAGCAGTAGGTTCTTTGCGGGGCTTTTTCGCGGGAGGTGCCAGGTAGGTCGGATAGCCTTCGAAAACGGTGGGGACAGCACCAGGCAAACGTTTCTTGATGCGGCACTCTGGAGCGTAGTCGGTCGATAGAAAATGCCGGCTACACACGACCGTAGACGGCGACTTATCGTTGATCGTAAAATCCTTCCTTGCAATGTTTTTCTGCCATTTGGCGCACAACTCTCCGTCACTTGGAAACTGATGAAATGACACGCCTTGTAGAATGTGGCAGCAGCGAATATGTGCATTGGTGTCCGGTGAACGTTTGCGGTATTTACAAAACACGTGCGATGAACCCTGTCCGTCCGTTCTTTCCGGCCGGAGGCAAGGCGTATACTGAGAAGAGGTAGGGTTGGGTCGCAGCGCCCCACGCGGCGAGCGGAGCAACGAGCCGTCAAGAATCCACCCTATTGTTCCCTCGCCGGGTGCGCAGGCCGTAAGGAAGAGCGTGCGTCACCCCTCTAGCCCGGACATGAGCGAGCAAGGATTCTGCGCATAGCTCGAACTAAGGTAAACGATTCTTTGCAGCGCAAAATTTGGGCTCCTTCCTAAGGTGTGAATGCGGGCGAGTTGCGGCTTGGCTTTTTAAGCCCACATATTGTTGACAGCCAAGTCAATGACCGGAAATCGTGGGTGCAAGAAAAGAGAAGGGTTCCCAGAGAGCCATTAGCATTCTTCCGTGTCTGCTGAATTTGCCTTGAGTCAGAAACCTGTCTAGGAGGTAGTGCATGAGTCAAGTAAGCGTCTTCCCCACGGGTTTGACCATTGTTTGTCCAGAAACCGCGCGCGCGCGCGTGTTTCGCGTCGTGAAGGGTGGGCCGTCTCCCAATGACCCGTTGGAAATCCAAAAAACCTTGTCCGAGGCGAATTTATATATGTATTATTGCATCCTACAACACAGCAATGTGTCCTGCTGTTGTTATGTACCATTCTGTGCTCGGGAAGGAGGCGCGCAACTGCTTCGCGACAGCGCGCGCAACACAGCGGAAGCTGTCGGACTGCCCCCGCCTTCCTGACAGGGACGCCCGCGCCGCCGCCAGTGGCGCTCGCGTCGCGCTGGAGTTAGATGCGCAGGGTGCCTATATAGCGAAGTATACGCTTCGTTAAAGGAAACATATTTATTCGACTCGACGTTTCGATTGGAAGACCGATCTTCTTCAGAAGTGATTTTACTTTGTTAATGCATCCCCTTTTATAGGGGTGGGCACAGTACATGTAAGCGGAAAACACAAAGCACATAGCAGGAAAATACACATAAAAAATTATTAGAGGCAGTAGGACGCACACGGGAAAAAAAAAGAAAAAGAAAAGAAGAGAGTGCGAGGAACAGGTACTCAGTAAGAAAATACAACGGCCTCTGCTTTGTTAAGCACCACAGGCTTGCTTATTGACAGGCGTGTCCAGCTCGGAGGTGCTCGACAGGTACGTGGCCGTGCAGCAACTTTCGTAAAAAATGCGAGAACTTGTTCCTTCTCCTGGCCGCGAGGGCAAGAAAAAAATAAAAAAATATATCTGACCCTCTCTGTTGGAGGATCAGAACCCTCCAACAGAGAGGGCAGACAAGAGAAAACGAGAAAACGAAAAGAGCAGGGAAGAAACCTCGGAAGAAAAAAAAAACTGAAATAGGTTAAAGAAAGAAAAAAACCTTTTAAAGCAGTGCTTTTTCTTCGCACCCAGCAATAATGCACCCACGCCCGGTTGAGCGGAAGTATTGGAAGGAATGTAAAAAATGTAAGCTTAGATAGTAAAAATAAAAAGAAAAAAATTATGTGGCATTCGTGGGACCACAAGGTGAGCACACCCGTGGGGGGGGGGGGGGGAAGGAACGGCACAGGTGTGGCATGCAGAAAGGGGTATGACCTCAGACGACATAGTCAATGGCGCTTTGTTTAATTTCGTAGGCCTCTGACCTCGGAAGAGGTGAGGGTGCGTAAGTTTCATTAATGCCATTTTGCACTGTTAAATTTAAAAATAAAATAGGATTCTCGTTGCTCGCGCTCACGAGTGTTTTTGAAGCCACTTTGTAGTATTGTTACTTTAAGTTTGTCAAACTCGTGGCCTTTCTCGCGGAGGTGTTTCCAAAGAGGGAGGTTGGGGAGGGATTGGGTATGTGAGCGGTGGCTATTAAATCTGAATCGGAAGAAATTGTCTACAAGCGGGGTACTGCGCACAAAAAGACAAGGACAAGAAGAAAGCAGCGCAAGAAGCGCAGTACCCCGCTTGTATTCACCATGATTGACCGATTAGCCCAACAACGTACGCTTTTAAAGGAATTGTCTGTTTGGCCTATGTATTGCTTTCGACAGTCGCCACACTCGAGCATGTAAACCACGTTGCTGGAATCGCAATTTAAGTCTTCCCGGATAGAATGCTTGAAATTTGAGTGGGTGCTTTTAGCCAGTGCCGTGGTTTCCATGTGTTTGCAGACTTGGCATCGGCTTTTTCCGCACGGTGTGCAACCTACAGCTCCCGGTTTATTGACTGTCGAATGGACAACATGGTTTTGCAGATTTTTTGGTCGTCTGTATGTTACGTGGGGGACCGTTGTGAAAATTTTTGAAAGCCGGTCACTCTGTTCTATGATATTGAAGTGTTTTTTTAGGATTTTGTTTATGTTCGGGAGATTATTTGTGAAGGTTAGTATGAGATTACAGCGCTGTGATGTTGGCTGAGATTCCTTAATGACATGATTAATATTAGTTGCTTCTGCCTTTTTACTGGCATCGTTGATTATAGAAGACGGGTAATCTTGTTTGTTTAGAGTGTCCCGCATGCGATTAGCATTTTCGTGAAAATATTCCGAACGTGAGCAAATTCGTTGAATCTGATGGCCTGTGAGTATGGGATTGAAGTTTTGCAGTGGCGTGGGTGGCAGCTGTTGAAATGAAGATACTATTGTCTGTCTGTGGGTTTTTTATAAACACTAGTGATTAATGTACTTCCTTCTACTCGAACCAGAACATCCAGGAAGTTAATTTCATTGGTTGAGTAGGTGTGTGTGAAAGAGATATTGGGATGGATTTTGTTGAATGAGGCGATAAAATGGATGAGTTCGTCCTCGGTTTCTGTCCAAATTATGAATATGTCATCCAGAAAGCGTTTGTAAAAAGCTGGTTTAGTTGGATATGAGGAGAGAAAGTCTGATTCAATTTTGTTCATAAATATGTTGGCGAAATTTGGAGCCATTTTTGTGCCCATAGCTGTACCGCTAGTTTGAAGATAATATGAGTTGTTGAATTCAAAGGTGTTAAGTTTAAGGACCAAATTTCCAAGTGTCTCGACGGCACTTGGACTAGGGGTGTCTAGAATTTTGTATTCCTTACATGATGCGACCATTGCCTGAATTCCGTCGTCATGTGGGACGTTAGTGCAAAGTGATACCACGTCCAGGGTAACTAGGAAAGCGCCTTGAGGGAAGGTGACATTGGATAATTCTTTCAGGAAGTGATTAGTGTCGCGTATGTAAGATGGGTGTTTCGGAGGTATATGTTTGATGAGCGAATCGATATACTCTGAGATCGGTTCTGTTATTGTGCCAATACCAGAAACAATCGGTCTCCCTGGATGATTCTGTTTGTGTATTTTCGGGAGCATGTAGAAGCGCCCCGCGGCGGAATTTCTTGGCGTGAGCGCCTTACCTACTCGCGGTGGTAATTCACCTTCATCTGTTAGTTTATTAATAGTTTTCTCTACGATGCTCTTTTGCTCAGCGGTCGGGTCTGATGGGAGTTTAGTATAGAATTTTGGGTTGTTGAGCTGGCGGTTGCCCTCCTGAATGTAGTTATCTGTGTCTAAAATAACTATGCCTCCACCTTTGTCGGCGGGCTTAATGACAATGTCGGTTCGTTTGCTAAGTGAGCCTAAGGCGTTACGCTCTTTTTTTGTGAGGTTAGGTGGCCCAGATTTTCTTGTGTCAATAGCTTGAAGAATCTCCTTTTGTACCGCTTTTATATATAGGTCTAGATGTCTGTCCCTACCAGTTTTGGGTGTTGGGGTTGCTGAGGTTGAGGGTACCGAACATTATTTGTGTTCGGTTTGTCGAAGAAATATTCCTGTAATCTGAGAGTTCGCGAAAAGTTATCTAGATCCTGGAGTAACTTGTACTCGTTATACTTGCCATGGCTTGGGTAGAATTTTAGACCACGCGACAGAAGTCACATTTCCTCGGGGGTGAGCTGTGAGCTTGACAGGTTAATTATATTCTCCGGAAGGGGTGGCTCTTCGGGTGTTCGGTCTAATGTGGTTGGATGTTGGTTTACGGTTTCGTTGTAATGGTCGGGTGTGGGTATGTGGCTTGCTAGTTGTAATGGCATTGTGGGCTCTGTACAATCCTCGACAAGGATGCCATCACGGGAGAATTTAGTAAGTTTTTTCGTCCAAATTTGCTGAGTTTTGTTAAACTTGAAGACCTCAAGCTCATCTACCTCGGATGTTGAGAGTATCATGCTTTGACGCGCCCGCCTCTCCTCGATTGTTAGTGATGCCAACGTCTTTTCGAAATGATCAGTTATTTTTAACAGGTTTATGGATGCCTTAAGTAGTTCTGCGCTCCATGCTAGGCGATGGGATTCCGAAAGGTTGCTAATGGATGGGGTTAAAGATACAAAAAGTCCTTTCGGCACAGTTCTTGATTTAAGGTATATTTGAAGGGATTTTACGTGGAGCTGGTGCTTGATTCGTTTCTCAATAATTTTTCTTACCTTTAAAAAATTTCGAGAGCGTGTGGCACAAGTATGGAGAGAGCTGGTGGGCGCGTGAGCTTGGTCGGCCCGACAGTATTGCTTAAACTTCAGCCGTTGGGCTGAGCCACAGCGTCGTCTGAGGTCATACCTTTGTTTCGGCGTGGTGGCGTCATTCCCGAGGTCCTGAATCATGACGTAAGCTTGCCGGGATCCAGGGGCCGGTGTTGTTGGTGCAGAGGTGGGGGCCATCCGTGATCCGGGGCTCGTTGGCGTGGCAACCGGTGACGCCTCGGCCTGTACAATGGGTGCCAGCAGTGGGGACGGGGCATTTGCTGTTGAGCTCTGGTTCTCGGGTGTGGGGTCTCGCGCCGCAACTCTGCTTGGTTTGGCGGCGAATGAAGACACCGTACAGTCCGGGGCTCTCTGTGTTGGGGTTGGTAGCAAAGCTGCCCTAGGGGGTCTGGCGTCGGCTGAAGATCTTCGCGGCGGATTACGTGAGGTGTTTTTCAGAGGAATCTTCTGACGGAAGCCTTGCAAACCAGGTGTCTGTCCTTGCTTGATGAGATTATCTGCTTCAGCGATGGTCGGGAAATCTGGCACTGCAGGTCCACTGGAATGATGGTTTGTTTTGCTTGTGACATCAAAATAGCTCGAAGCTATTCGGGTGCTGTGCTCCATGGTGGACGGGAGGATCTTCTCTGAGGAAGTGAGGCGATCCTGCCGTGGGACCAAGCAGTGTCGTCTGGCAGTGAGGAGAAGGTTGTAAATGTTCCAAGCGAGTCGAAAAATGTTTCCTTTAACGAAGCGTATACTTCGCTATATATATATATATATATATATATATATATATATATATATATATATATATATATATATATATATATATATATATATATATATATATATATATATATATATATATATATATATATTGTAACGGCCTTTATTGACAGTTGTGAAGGCCGGTTAGAGCGAGCAAGGACAGGTCCGGACCCGGAACAGTTCACGCTCTCGTCTCGCGCCGCGCGTCGGCTCTGCTGCTTCAGCTGCCGATCGTCGTCTTCTCGTCTCGCGCCTCGCCTCGGTTCTGCTGCTCTGACTGCTGATGATCTTCCTCTTTACATTTGGCCCCGGGGGAAAAGAGCCATCCTGGCGATTTAGGGGGTCAACACGACGCAGGGGTCGTAGTGCGGCTTCAAACGCGAAACGTGGACGGTCTCGCGCCCACGTCGTCGGAGATCGGGTGATGGCGTCACGGGCTCAACTACGTAAGTGACGGGAGAAGTGCGCTCAAGGACGCGGTAGGGTCCCTGGTAGTTCGGCAGCAACTTGCTAGAGAGACCTGGTGCAGCAGAAGGCACACGGAGCCAAACAAGGGATTGCGGCTGAAAAGTGTCGGTGCCATGGGAGTGGTCCAAGCGGTATTTCTGGCGCCCTTGGTAGTCGGACGTGAATGACCGGGCGAGCTGGCGGCACTCTTCAGCGTGTCTGGAGGCTTCAGATACTGTTGTGGTTTCTGACGAATCGGGATGATAAGGAAGAATAGTGTCGAGCGGCGAGGACGGTTCACGGCCGTACAGAAGGAAGAATGGTGAGAAACCAGTAGTGCTCTGCGTAGCGGTGTTGTAGGCATACGTGACGAAGGGGAGGACGACGTCCCAGTTAGTATGGTCGGCCGCCACGTACATTGACAACATGTCACCTAATGTTCGATTGAAACGTTCAGTCAAGCCGTTCGTCTGGGGATGATAGGCAGTAGTGGTGCGGCGAGTAATGTTGCATTGCTGCAGGAGAGATGAAACGACGTCTGACAGAAACACCCGCCCACGGTCGCTCAACAGTTCACGCGGTGCTCCGTGCCGAAGTATGAAATGGTGCAAGAGGAAGGTGGCAACATCCCGCGCTGTAGCAGCTGGGAGGGCGGCTGTTTCAGCGTACCGTGTCAGGTGGTCTACAGCGACGATAACCCAGCGGTTTCCTGCAGCAGTGTACGGAAGGGGCCCATACAGGTCAATGCCAACTCGGTCAAATGGCCTGGATGGGCAAGGCAAAGGCTGCAGAGGGCCGGTCGAATGATGATGACCGAGCTTGCGGCGCTGGCAATCGGGGCAGGAACGGACGAATTTTCGAACGTAGTTGTACATGCCGCGCCAGTAATAGCGGAGGCGAAGCCTGTTGTAGGTCTTGAAAGCACCGCCGTGACCAGCTTGCGGGTCGCTATGAAAGGCTGCGCATATTTCTGAGCGTAAATGTCCAGCTATCACTAGGAGCCATTTGCGGCATCAGGGAGATAATTTCGGCGGTACAAAATCCCATCATGAATAGTGAAGTGGGCAGCCTGACGGCGGATTGCACGCGGTACCGACACGACTGAACGGTCTGAAAGATAACGTACAAGAGAAGTGATCCACGGGTCCTTGGACTGCTCGTTGGGCATATCGTCCAATGACAAGGGGGCGCAGTCGATGGCGGGAGGAGAGGCACATTCATTGGCTAGAGGTGAACGAGACAAAGCGTCGGCGTCGTTATGCTTCCTGCCAGAGCGATAGATCACACGAATATCGTACTCCTGAAGGCGTAAGGCCCATCGGGCGAGACGGCCATTTGGGTCTTTTAGGGAGGACAGCCAACATAGGGAATGATGGTCCGTGACGACCGCGAAAGGCCGGCCGTATACGTAAGGTCGAAATTTCCCGATTGCCCAAACGATTGCCAAGCACTCTTTTTCAGTGACGGAGTAGTTTTGCTCTGACTTCGTCAGGGTGCGGCTCGCGTATGCCACAACATACTCCGCACACCCCGGTTTCCGTTGAGCAAGAACAGCACCGATACCAACGCCACTGGCATCTGTGTGGATTTCAGTTGGAGAATCAGGGTCAAAGTGGCGCAGTACGGGTGGAGAAGTAAGTAGACGGCGCAACGTGGTGAACGCTTCGTCACAGGCAGGACTCCAGCTTGATAAGTCGCTACTGCCACGAAGAAGGCCAGTCAGAGGTGCGATGATAGAAGCGAAATTTCGGATAAAGCGTCGGAAGTAAGAACATAAGCCGATGAAACTGCGAAGTTCCTTCATCGTAGAGGGCTTCGGGAACTCAGAGACAGCACGAAGATTTGCTGGGTCAGGAAGAACACCCTGTTTTGACACGACGTGGCCCAAAATCGTCAACTGGCGAGCAGCAAAGCGACATTTCTTTAAATTGAGTTGAAGCCCGGCTGCCGCGAGGCATCTCAAAACGTGCTCTAGGCGAACGAGGTGCGTCTGGAAATCTGGGGAGAAAACAACGATATCGTCCAAGTAACATAAGCAGGTTTTCCATTTCAGGCCGCGCAGTATGGTGTCCATCATTCGCTCAAAAGTGGCAGGGGCATTGCATAGTCCGAAGGGCATGACGTTGAATTCATACAGCCCGTCAGGCGTCACAAAGGCTGTCTTAGGGCGGTCATCGTCGGCCATCGGGACTTGCCAATACCCCGAACGGAGATCTAACGATGAAAAGAACTCAGCTCCCTGCAGGCAGTCAAGTGCGTCGTCAATGCGGGGCAGCGGATAGACGTCTTTTCGGGTGATTTTGTTGAGGCGCCGGTAGTCAACGCAAAAGCGGATAGAGCCGTCTTTCTTGGTGACAAGGACGACGGGGGAAGCCCAAGGACTGTGTGATGGTTGTATGACGCCACGCTACAGCATATCATTCACCTGGGTGTCGATAACCTGGCGTTCGGTGGCCGAGACGCGATATGGGCGTTGGCGCAACGGCGAATGGGCGCCTGTGTCGATCCGATGGGTAACAGCTGAAGTGCGGCCCAAACGGTGGTGAGAGAAGTCAAACGATGACCGAAACTTATCTAGCAGGGTCGCAAGCTGGGTCTTCTCCGGTGGCGAAAGATTCGCGTCGATTGAGCCCGCGAAGACGGCCTCGGGAGCGGGATCAGGAGACGGTGGGGAAGAAGTAAGTGACGACACTTGCAGGCGGCAGGAGTCGTCCTCAGAAGGGTCCCAGGCGACGACGGAGGCGAAGGGCTGGACATATCCCAAGCATTCACCGCGAAGAAGAGTGGAGGGGCACAGGAATGGATTCGTCAGGGGCAAGGCGCTGCAGCCGGCTGAGACGGTAAGCACGGCAAATGGCAGGGGTAGGCAGTGGCGAGAAGCGAAGGAGTCGGACGGGATGAAGATGACAGGGCCGTTGGATGCAGAGTCGCAATGAACAGAGACGAGCACAGCAGAGCACGGCGGGATCATGACGTCATCAGCCACAGTCAGCTTGGAGCACAAGTTAGTGGAAGCGTTCACCGAGTCGTCGCTGAATGGAAGAAGGGCGACTTCGGAACGAGTGCAGTCGATGACAGCGTCATGTAGGGAGAGAAAGTCCCAGCCTAAGATGACGTCGTGAGACGGCGATGGGAAGACGATGAATTCAACAATATACAGAACGTCCTGAATAGTAACTCGGGCTGTACATGCCCGCAAAGGCGCGATAATTTGCGAATTAGCGGCGCGAAGCATAAAACCATATAGCGGAGTCATCACTTTTCGTAACTGGCGGCACAATTTCTCACTGAGTACAGATACAGCAGCACCGGTGTCAACAAGCGCGAAAGCATCGGTGCCCTCCACAGAAACCGCGATCAAATTTGTCGGAGAAAGTCGAGGTCTTGAGCTTGGCGACGAGCACGCAGTTCTTGCCTCCGGAACTGCGGGCACTAGTTTTCCGAAGGGGAAGAGGGACGACGGCGCATCGGGGAAACCGAGCGGCGACGCGGAGATGGAGAACGGCGGCGAATGGACGGGCTGAGATCGGAGGAAGCAGTGGTCTGAGAAGGCATAGTGCGGTGAAAAGGCTGGGGAGGGGCGTAGGCGTAACCTCGAGGGTCGGGATCGGCAGCAGGGGACAACACTCGGCGGCGGCAGTGACGCATCACGTGACCAGGAATGCCACAGGCATAACAAATGGGGAAGTTGTCCGGTGTCCGCCATGGACGGAAACGTTGCGGTGGTGGCCGGGCAGGACGAAATGGTGTCGACTGCGGTGGATGCTGGTACGAAACGAACGTTTCTGGCCGGGGACGCCTGACGGCTTCGGCGTAGGTAAGTGGCGCAGCGACGGGAGGCGAAGAGGAAACCGATGGCAGGGCTTCGGACACTTGCTCCCGAATGACGTGCTGAAGTGTCGGAGTTAGGTTAGAAGGACTCGGAACAGCAGGAAGAAGCGACAGCTGCCGCGCAACCTCCTCACGGACAAACTGCTTGATCTGGAGCAGTAGCGAGCCGTCTTCTGTCGTCATGCTGATGCTAGTAACTGTGTCTGTCTGTGGAGACGGCTGCCGAGTGAAAACGCGCTGTCGGCGAAGCTCATCGTAGCTTTGGCAGTGGTCGAATATATCGGTAACAGAGGTGACGTTCTTGCCCACAAGCATATTGAAAGCGTCGTCTTCGATTCCTTTAAGGACGTGTTTAACTTTATCGTCCTCTGCCATGGACGCATTGACACGCTTGCAGAGATTGACGACGTCTTCGATGTAGCTAGTGTATGATTCACCGCTCTGCTGTGCACGAACGCGAAGACGCTGCTCGGCGCGAAGTTTGCGTACCGCCGGACGGCCGAAGATGTCAGAGAAGCTGGTTTTGAATTCGGTCCAAGTGGTGAAGTCCGATTCGTGGTTTTGGAACCAAAGGTGGGCAACGCCGGTCAGGTAGAAGATTACGTTGGTAAGCTTCATACTGTCGTCCCATCGGTTATGAGCGCTCACCCTGTCGTAAGATGACAGCCAGTCCTCCACGTCGTTGTCGTCCGTGCCGCTGAAGACGGCCGGGTCGCGCTGGCGGAGCGCACCATGGCAAGCAACGGGTGCCGGCGAAGAGCCGGCCGGCTGGTTGGCGTTGGCAGGCATGGGGGTAGCGATGGTCCGGTTGCGGAGCTCCAGGACGGAATCCCGCAGCCTCCACCAAGATGTAACGGCCTTTATTGACAGTTGTGAAGGCCGGTGAGAGCGAGCAAGGACAGGTCTGGACCCGGAACAGTTCACGCTCTCGTCTCGCGCCGCGCGTCGGCTCTGCTGCTTCAGCTGCCGATCGTCGTCTTCTCGTCTCGCGCCTCGCCTCGGTTCTGCTGCTCTGACTGCTGATGATCTTCCTCTTTACAATATATATAAGATGCGAAAATAAACGAAGCGTTTCTCAATTTCGCAGTCTATCTATCTATATATATATATATATATATGAAAGAAGCCAACAGCCACAGAAACCAAGGGGCACAGGGGATTTTTTTTTTTAAATTAATTTATTTATTTTGTGATGTTGATCAATTTAGAATATTACTGAACATGTCATTGCTTAAAGCTAATTGATTAGAAAAGCAGAAGAAAAAACAACCACTGCCGCCGGTGGGATCCGAACCCACGACCTCCGAATTACGCGTCCGGTGCTCTACCTCTGAGCTACGGCGACGGCTGTCAAATCTTCTGCTTTCGGGGGTATTTATGTTTACAAGTAACCTAACCTTGAGAGTGTTCATCAGCGCCACCCACGTTCATAAGCGGCGGACGTAGAACGTCCTGAGTAACTGCAGGTAATAACGTAGAACGTCATCGAACGGAGAGGGTGGAAGCTGCGTGAGAACCCTCTTATGCTTCCTATGGAGTCAAGGCTGCCAGAACCGAGGCCCTCGCTAAGCAATTAAGCAAACAAGGGAAGGGGAATGAGGGGCTCGTCATAAATATGAAAGAAGCCAACAGCCACAGAAACCAAGGGGCACAGGGGATTTTTTTTTAATTAATTTATTTATTTTGTGATGTTGATCAATTTAGAATATTACTGAACATGTCATCGCTTAAAGCTAATTGATTAGAAAAGCAGAAGAAAAAACAACCACTGCCGCCGGTGGGATCCGAACCCACGACCTCCGAATTACGCGTCCGGTGCTCTACCTCTGAGCTACGGCGACGGCTGTCAAATCTTCTGCTTTCGGGGGTATTTATGTTTACAAGTAACCTAACCTTGAGAGTGTTCATCAGCGCCACCCACGTTCATAAGCGGCGGACGTAGAACGTCCTGAGTAACCGCAGGTAGTGACGTAGAACGTCATCGAACGGAGAGGGTGGAAGCTGCGTGAGAACCCTCTTATGCTTCCTATGGAGTCAAGGCTGCCAGAACCGAGGCCCTCGCTAAGCAATTAAGCAAACAAGGGAAGGGGAATGAGGGGCTCGTCATAAATATGAAAGAAGCCAACAGCCACAGAAACCAAGGGGCACAGGGGATTTTTTTTTTAAATTAATTTATTTATTTTGTGATGTTGATCGATTTAGAATATTACTGAACATGTCATCGCTTAAAGCTAATTGATTAGAAAAGCAGAAGAAAAAACAACCACTGCCGCCGGTGGGATCCGAACCCACGACCTCCGAATTACGCGTCCGGTGCTCTACCTCTGAGCTACGGCGACGGCTGTCAAATCTTCTGCTTTCGGGGGTATTTATGTTTACAAGTAACCTAACCTTGAGAGTGTTCATCAGCGCCACCCACGTTCATAAGCGGCGGACGTAGAACGTCCTGAGTAACCGCAGGTAGTGACGTAGAACGTCATCGAACGGAGAGGGTGGAAGCTGCGTGAGAACCCTCTTATGCTTCCTATGGAGTCAAGGCTGCCAGAACCGAGGCCCTCGCTAAGCAATTAAGCAAACAAGGGAAGGGGAATGAGGGGCTCGTCATAAATATGAAAGAAGCCAACAGCCACAGAAACCAAGGGGCACAGGGGATTTTTTTTTAAATTAATTTATTTATTTTGTGATGTTGATCAATTTAGAATATTACTGAACATGTCATCGCTTAAAGCTAATTGATTAGAAAAGCAGAAGAAAAAACAGCCACTGCCGCCGGTGGGATCCGAACCCACGACCTCCGAATTACGCGTCCGGTGCTCTACCTCTGAGCTACGGCGACGGCTGTCAAATCTTCTGCTTTCGGGGGTATTTATGTTTACAAGTAACCTAACCTTGAGAGTGTTCATCAGCGCCACCCACGTTCATAAGCGGCGGACGTAGAACGTCCTGAGTAACCGCAGGTAGTGACGTAGAACGTCATCGAACGGAGAGGGTGGAAGCTGCGTGAGAACCCTCTTATGCTTCCTATGGAGTCAAGGCTGCCAGAACCGAGGCCCTCGCTAAGCAATTAAGCAAACAAGGGAAGGGGAATGAGGGGCTCGTCATAAATATGAAAGAAGCCAACAGCCACAGAAACCAAGGGGCACAGGGGATTTTTTTTTTAAATTAATTTATTTATTTTGTGATGTTGATCAATTTAGAATATTACTGAACATGTCATCGCTTAAAGCTAATTGATTAGAAAAGCAGAAGAAAAAACAGCCACTGCCGCCGGTGGGATCCGAACCCACGACCTCCGAATTACGCGTCCGGTGCTCTACCTCTGAGCTACGGCGACGGCTGTCAAATCTTCTGCTTTCGGGGGTATTTATGTTTACAAGTAACCTAACCTTGAGAGTGTTCATCAGCGCCACCCACGTTCATAAGCGGCGGACGTAGAACGTCCTGAGTAACAGCAGGTAGTGACGTAGAACGTCATCGAACGGAGAGGGTGGAAGCTGCGTGAGAACCCTCTTATGCTTCCTATGGAGTCAAGGCTGCCAGAACCGAGGCCCTCGCTAAGCAATTAAGCAAACAAGGGAAGGGGAATGAGGGGCTCGTCATAAATATGAAAGAAGCCAACAGCCACAGAAACCAAGGGGCACAGGGGATTTTTTTTTTATATTAATTTATTTATTTTGTGATGTTGATCAATTTAGAATATTACTGAACATGTCATCGCTTAAAGCTAATTGATTAGAAAAGCAGAAGAAAAAACAACCACTGCCGCCGGTGGGATCCGAACCCACGACCTCCGAATTACGCGTCCGGTGCTCTACCTCTGAGCTACGGCGACGGCTGTCAAATCTTCTGCTTTCGGGGGTATTTATGTTTACAAGTAACCTAACCTTGAGAGTGTTCATCAGCGCCACCCACGTTCATAAGCGGCGGACGTAGAACGTCCTGAGTAACCGCAGGTAGTGACGTAGAACGTCATCGAACGGAGAGGGTGGAAGCTGCGTGAGAACCCTCTTATGCTTCCTATGGAGTCAAGGCTGCCAGAACCGAGGCCCTCGCTAAGCAATTAAGCAAACAAGGGAAGGGGAATGAGGGGCTCGTCATAAATATGAAAGAAGCCAACAGCCACAGAAACCAAGGGGCACAGGGGATTTTTTTTTTAATTAATTTATTTATTTTGTGATGTTGATGAATTTAGAATATTACTGAACATGTCATCGCTTAAAGCTAATTGATTAGAAAAGCAGAAGAAAAAACAACCACTGCCGCCGGTGGGATCCGAACCCACGACCTCCGAATTACGCGTCCGGTGCTCTACCTCTGAGCTACGGCGACGGCTGTCAAATCTTCTGCTTTCGGGGGTATTTATGTTTACAAGTAACCTAACCTTGAGAGTGTTCATCAGCGCCACCCACGTTCATAAGCGGCGTACGTAGAACGTCCTGAGTTACCGCAGGTGTGACGTATAACGTCATCGAACGGGGAGGGTGGAAGCTGCGTGAGAACCCTCTTATGCTTCCTATGGCGTCAAGGCTGCCAGAACCGAGGCCCTCGCTAAGCAATTAAGCAAACAAGGGAAGGGGAATGAGGGGCTCGTCATAAATATGAAAGAAGCCAACAGCCACAGAAACCAAGGGGCACAGGGGATTTTTTTTTTAAATTAATTTATTTATTTTGTGATGTTGATCAATTTAGAATATTACTGAACATGTCATCGCTTAAAGCTAATTGATTAGAAAAGCAGAAGAAAAAACAACCACTGCCGCCGGTGGGATCCGAACCCACGACCTCCGAATTACGCGTCCGGTGCTCTACCTCTGAGCTACGGCGACGGCTGTCAAATCTTCTGCTTTCGGGGGTATTTATGTTTACAAGTAACCTAACCTTGAGAGTGTTCATCAGCGCCACCCACGTTCATAAGCGGCGGACGTAGAACGTCCTGAGTAACCGCAGGTAGTGACGTAGAACGTCATCGAACGGAGAGGGTGGAAGCTGCGTGAGAACCCTCTTATGCTTCCTATGGAGTCAAGGCTGCCAGAACCGAGGCCCACGCTAAGCAATTAAGCAAACAAGGGAAGGGAATGAGGGGCTCGTCATAAATATGAAAGCCAACAGCCACAGAAACCAAGGGGCACAGGGGATTTTTTTTTTAAATTAATTTATTTATTTTGTGATGTTGATCAATTTAGAATATTACTGAACATGTCATCGCTTAAAGCTAATTGATTAGAAAAGCAGAAGAAAAAACAACCACTGCCGCCGGTGGGATCCGAACCCACGACCTCCGAATTACGCGTCCGGTGCTCTACCTCTGAGCTACGGCGACGGCTGTCAAATCATCTGCTTTCGGGGGTATTATGTTTACAAGTAACCTAACCTTGAGAGTGTTCATCAGCGCCACCCACGTTCATAAGCGGCGGACGTAGAACGTCCTGAGTAACCGCAGGTAGTGACGTAGAACGTCATCGAACGGAGAGGGTGGAAGCTGCGTGAGAACCCTCTTATGCTTCCTATGGAGTCAAGGCTGCCAGAACCGAGGCCCTCGCTAAGCAATTAAGCAAACAAGGGAAGGGGAATGAGGGGCTCGTCATAAATATGAAAGAAGCCAACAGCCACAGAAACCAAGGGGCACAGGGGATTTTTTTTTATATTAATTTATTTATTTTGTGATGTTGATCAATTTAGAATATTACTGAACATGTCATCGCTTAAAGCTAATTGATTAGAAAAGGAGAAGAAAAAACAACCACTGCCGCCGGTGGGATCCGAACCCACGACCTCCGAATTACGCGTCCGGTGCTCTACCTCTGAGCTACGGCGACGGCTGTCAAATCTTCTGCTTTCGGGGGTATTTATGTTTACAAGTAACCTAACCTTGAGAGTGTTCATCAGCGCCACCCACGTTCATAAGCGGCGGACGTAGAACGTCCTGAGTAACCGCAGGTAGTGACGTAGAACGTCATCGAACGGAGAGGGTGGAAGCTGCGTGAGAACCCTCTTATGCTTCCTATGGAGTCAAGGCTGCCAGAACCGAGGCCCTCGCTAAGCAATTAAGCAAACAAGGGATGGGGAATGAGGGGCTCGTCATAAATATGAAAGAAGCCAACAGCCACAGAAACCAAGGGGCACAGGGGATTTTTTTTTAATTAATTTATTTATTTTGTGATGTTGATCAATTTAGAATATTACTGAACATGTCATCGCTTAAAGCTAATTGATTAGAAAAGCAGAAGAAAAAACAACCACTGCCGCCGGTGGGATCCGAACCCACGACCTCCGAATTACGCGTCCGGTGCTCTACCTCTGAGCTACGGCGACGGCTGTCAAATCTTCTGCTTTCGGGGGTATTTATGTTTACAAGTAACCTAACCTTGAGAGTGTTCATCAGCGCCACCCACGTTCATAAGCGGCGTACGTAGAACGTCCTGAGTTACCGCAGGTGTGACGTATAACGTCATCGAACGGGGAGGGTGGAAGCTGCGTGAGAACCCTCTTATGCTTCCTATGGCGTCAAGGCTGCCAGAACCGAGGCCCTCGCTAAGCAATTAAGCAAACAAGGGAAGGGGAATGAGGGGCTCGTTATAAATATGAAAGAAGCCAACAGCCACAGAAACCAAGGTGCACAGGGGATATTTTTTTAATGTATTTATTTATTTTCTGGTGTTGATCGATTTAGAATAGTACTGAATAGGTTATCGCTTAAAGCTAATTGATTAGAAAAGCAGAAGAAAAAACAACCACATGCCGCCGGTGGGATCCGAACCCAGGACCTCCGAATTACGCGTCCGGTGCTCTACCTCTGAGCTACGGCGACGGCTGTCAAATCTTCTGCTTTCGGGGGTATTTATGTTTACAAGTAACCTAACCTTGGGAGTGTTCATCAGCGCCACCCACGTTCATAAGCGGCGTACGTAGAACGTCCTGAGTTACCGTAGGTGTGACGTAGAACGTCATCGAACGGGGAGGGTGGAAGCTGCGTGAGAACCCTCTTATGCTTCCTATGGCGTCAATGCTGCCAGAACCGAGGCCCTCGCTAAGCAATTAAGCTAACAAGGGAAGGGAAATGAGGGGCTCGTTATAAATATGAAAGAAGCCAACAGCCACAGAAACCAAGGTGCACAGGGGATTTTTTTTAATGTATTTATTTATTTTCTGGTGTTGATCAATTTAGAATAGTACTGAATAGGTTATCGCTTAAAGCTAATTGATTAGAAAAGCAGAAGAAAAAACAACCACATGCCGCCGGTGGGATCCGAACCCACGACCTCCGAACTACGCGTCCGGTGCTCTACCTTTGAGCTACGGCGACGGCTGTCAAATCTTCTGCTTTCGGGGGTATTTATGTTTACAAGTAACCTAACCTTGAGAGTGTTCATCAGCGCCACCCACGTTCTTAAGCGGCGGACGTAGAACGTCCTGAGTTACCGCAGGTGTGACGTAGAACGTCATCGAACGGGGAGGGTGGAAGCTGCGTGAGAACCCTCTGATGCTTCCTATGGCGTCAAGGCTGCCAGAACCGAGGCCCTCGCTAAGCAATTAAGCAAACAAGGGAAGGGGATGAGGGGCTCGTTATAAATATGAAAGAAGCCAACAGCCACAGAAACCAAGGTGCACAGGGGATTTTTTTAAATGTATTTATTTATTTTCTGGTGTTGATCAATTTAGAATAGTACTGAGTAGGTTATCGCTTAAAGCTAATTGATTAGAAAAGCAGAAGAAAAAACAACCACATGCCGCCGGTGGGATCCGAACCCACGACCTCCGAATTACGCGTCCGGTGCTCTACCTCTGAGCTACGGGGACGGCTGTCAAATCTTCTGCTTTCGGGGGTATTTATGTTTACAAGTAACCTAACCTTGAGAGTGTTCATCAGCGCCACCCACGTTCATAAGCGGCGTACGTAGAACGTCCTGAGTTACCGCAGGTGTGACGTAGAACGTCATCGAACGGGGAGGGTGGAAGCTGCGTGAGAACCCTCTTATGCTTCCTATGGCGTCAAGGCTGCCAGAACCGAGGCCCTCGCTAAGCAATTAAGCAAACAAGGGAAGGGGAATGAGGGGCTCGTTATAAATATGAAAGAAGTCAACAGCCACAGAAACCAAGGTGCACAGGGGATTTTTTTTTAATGTATTGATACGTGACGGCTAGAAGCAGCAATATAAACAGCAGAGGTAATCTGCTACGCAAGGGACCGACGGCTTGGAGTAGTCTCACAGCACACAAGCTCGCACCTCAGCGTCGTCTTCGTAACAAAACCACTTCGTCGTCCTCCCAGCGTCCGTAGCATGACCCCCCTCGCGGCAAAAGCAGCGTCCCGGTGCGCACTACACAGGCCAGCTAGACGGCGAGTTGTAAGGTTTGAGGCGGGACACATGGACGATGTCGGTGCGGGGTGCAGCGGCCGGGGATGGCGGATGTAGCGGGGTGATCTCGTAAGTCACCGCGGTCACCGGACGTACGACCCGATAAGGGCCTGTAAATCGGGGAAGCAGTTTTTCACAAAGGCCCACACGGCGGGAAGGGACCCAGAGTAAAACAAGAGAGCCAGGAGAGTAGGTGACTTCACGACGGCGACAGTCATGACGTCGTTTCTGATTGACTTGGGAGGCTGACAGCCGCTGGCGGGCGACAAGACGGGCAGCGTCGGCGCGAGCGATGGCGTCCCGAGCGTAAGGACTCGTGGAGGCGGTGGCGGGCAGCACACTGTCGAAGGGCAGCAAAGGATCGCGGCCAAAGAGAAGATAAAAAGGGGAGAAACCGGCTGTATCGTGACGCGTAGAATTGTAGGCGAATGTAACAAATCGGAGGCTAATATCCCAGTCGCGGTGATGGTCGGAGACGTACATGGAAATCATGTTGGTGAGGGTACGGTTCAGACGTTCAGTGAGCCCGTTCGACTGCGGATGGTAGGCCGTGGCGAATTGATGACGGACGGAGCAGAAGCGGAGCAGTTCGGCGACCACTTTGGAATGAAAGCAGCGGCCGCGATCGGTGAGCAGGTGACGGGTACCACCGTGGTGGAGTATGACGTCGTGCAGGAGAAAGTCAGCGACATCAGTTGCGCAGTTGGTTGGGATCGCTCGCGTAATAGCGTAGCGCGTGGAGTAGTCCGTCGCGACCGCGATCCATTTGTTTCCCATAGCAGACACCGGAAAAGGGCCGAGCAGGTCGAGGCCGACACGGGAAAACGGGTCTTCGGGGATGGAAATCGGCTGAAGGTGTCCGGGAGGGAGAACCGAGGGCGTCTTCCATCGTTGGCACAGCTCGCAAGCGGCCACATAACGGCGGACAGAACGGCGGCTGTCAAATCTTCTGCTTTCGGGGGTATTTATGTTTACAAGTAACCTAACCTTGAGAGTGTTCATCAGCGCCACCCACGTTCATAAGCGGCGGACGTAGAACGTCCTGAGTTGCACGCAGGTTTACCACGGCCCCTTTTTCTTTCGTTTTGGCTGGCAAAACCGAGCTTGTGTCACGGTTGTTCATTCGCCTTCCGTCGTACACGGGTGGGTTCGTATACCTTGCATCCGCGCCATGTGTAATGTGCTCGCCTTGCGAGGAGTACGCGATCTTGTGCGCAACCCAGACTATCCCGGGAGAACACTCATCGCATACTTCCTGGGTGTTGCGCGTAACGTGTTTTATTGCGAAAGCAATACTGTTCGAGGTTTCCTCTCTTGGCCGTCGTCCCGGAGAATCCACCATTGACCTTTAGCGTGACCTATGTCTGACGTAATACCAGCTGTGGAAAAGCGGGGCCCCACCTCGGCTCGTCGCAGTCGTCCCAGCTAATCCTCCACGATATGTCGGATGATGTGTATAATGTGAAGCTCCAACGATATGCTGCAGCTAAGAAGCGACGGCGTGCGGAAGAAACGGATGAAGAGCACGAACAACGTTTAGCTAAACGGCGTCCATATTATGCAGCCAGGCGAATGCGTTCAACATCTCTTGATCTGGGTGCTTGCTTTCGCAATCCACTAGGCTTAGCCAAGCTAAACCTCTGCCAAGTTTTTTTCAGAACACGTGGTTGTCTATACAGTAGCAAAGCAGACATTTGGGCTAGTTGGTGTGAATTCATGGTGGAAAAAACAGCGCAAACGAAGACAGAAAACACAGAAAAGAGGGGAGACACTACAAGCGCTGACTCGCAACTAAGGACTAAGGTTTATTAGAAAGAACAGAACAGAATATATACAATAACCACTCACGACTGCGTACGTCATAACAGATTACGTGCAAGGCGCGCAAGATGATCTAAACAGGAGCATCGCGCGTGTGCACACGGTTATTTAAGTACCTAAATTCCAAATCTGACAAGGCCACTGAAGGATCACTCAGGCACCGTTTTCCGTTTTTTCGGATAAAGAACGCTTTCATCAGCTCCCGGGTCACCTTATCTTGGTGGAAAAAAAGCACCTTAGTTTTCGGGAAAAGGGGTGTGCATATGCAAACCCGGCAGTGTGCGGGAAGGTTGTCTCACGAGTCACTGCCGAGTAAGTTGCGATGCTCAAAGAGCCTTACATTTACACAGCGCCCCGTGTGCCCGATGTACTCCTTACCGCAAGACAGTGGCAACCGGTATACAACACCCTTTTTGCAAGGAATGAAAGGCACCACATGTTTTGTTGTACAGGCCTTGCGATTCTTGTGGACACCAGCCGCCAGTTTTTTGTCCACTTGTGGGCAAATTGCAGCGAGCTTCAATTTGCGATTTGCAGCGAGCTTCAATTTGCAGTGAGCTTCCACCAAGATAAGGTGACGCGGGAGCTGATGGAAGCGTTCTTTATCCGAAAAAATGGCAAACGGTGCGTGAGTGATCCTTCAGTGGCCTTGTCAGATTTGGAATTTAGGTACTTAAATAACCGGGTGCACACGCGCGATGCTCCTGTTTAGATCATCTTGCACGCCTTACACGTAATCTGTTAGGACGTACGCAGTCGTGGGTGGTTATTGTATATATTCTGTTTTGTTCTTTCTAATAAACCTTACTTGCGAGTCAGCGCTTGTAGTGTCTCCCCTCTTTTCTGTGTTTTCTGTCTTAGTTTGCGCTGTTTTTTCCACCATGTCTATACAGCCGAGCAGCCGCCGGCATTTTCGTTAACGTCCGTCGCACACTGGCGTCGTTGACTGCCAGCGTGCCTGATCTGGATGTTGATGAAACCCCACCCTTCAGGATGTGTGAGGCACTAACGGTCGCAGAGCTCAACCGCGAACTCCAGAAAACGAGACGGGCGCGCTGGCGCCAACTCACCTCACCTGCGCTTCCTGCAGATATCAGGGCTTCGGCTGGTTGCGAGGCTGGCGGGTCCTGCGCACAAGAGACCGCCTTGCGGCGTGGGGCGTGGCGCCCTCCGCCCGATGCCCGCAGTGCGGTCTCTTAGAAGCATTGCGGCACGCAATGTTCGACTGTGTAGTGGCGCGCACCTTTTGGATACTAGAGTCACGAATGTTTGTAATCCGCCTGGAAGCGCGCACTAGTTCACGCGAAATGTTTAAAAAAAAAATTCAGGGGGCACTTTGGGTCTCTAAAGTGCTGCAAGGCGAAAGCGTTTCCTGGCGCACTGTTTGTTTTTATTTATTGTTTTATTTTTCGTATTTTTTTATTTTTGCTTTTTCTTATTTCTATTGTTTTTTATTTTCATATCTTATTTTTATTTTTGTTTATTTTCTTATTTTTATTTTTTATTTTCCTTTCCTTCACTTTATTCCTTTCATTTTATTTATGAAACCCATGCAGTCACTAGATGCGCCTTTATTCATGCTCGAACCTTGAGCCTTCGTGGCGGAGTGGTAGCGTCTCCGCTTCAAATGCCAAAGGCTCTGGTTCGATTCCCACCTTCGGCGCAGTTTCGTTTTAAGCAGTGACGCCGAAAGGCGGAGAAATCTGCCGACGCGTCTGTCGACACCGCTACGGACGCGTCTGTCGACACGGCTGCCGACAGCGCCTGCTAACGACAGTATGAGGCATTACAGGCTCTCGCCTTAATATGCTGTTTTGTGTCGGCATGTTAGTTTTGTGGCGGCAGCCTGGAGTGGCTTCCTTAAATGGTCGTCCGCAAAGAGAGATGTTTCCAATGCTGCAGCGCCTCCGCACGCGCCTCTTTGAGCAAGCATGCGTGGACGCAGTGTCAATGAGCGAGGCTGAGTTTATGCGCAAATGGTCGACATACTTCATCGTCCTGCGCGGCGGTCGAGTGTCGGCCTCATTACTACCCTACTGACGTGCTGCGTCACTGCGCATGTGCTTGAAAGATCAGTTCTTTGAGTTCAGCAGTTTTGCTTTGTATTTTTGTTGACATTGGAAAAAAATAAATTTGCTTTCCACGCGCGAGCTCGCCAGACCCAGCGAAGTTTTTCGGCTCTGGCTACCTGAGAAGTTTCTTCATCAAGTGCAGGCGGGCCCCGGATCCACTGCGACCCGCAGGTTCCGCAACCAGCCTCCCAGCCCAGGCGCGGTGCCTTTGCCGGTGCTAGGGCAAACTACGTGTCTTTCGTATGAGCAGCAGCCCAGTCGGCCGCCCGTGACGTCATGGGAGGCCCGGGACCTGCTGCCGCTCCGGTGTTCCGTGCGCCGCCCCCAAAGGCGCACTGTCTCGTGTTCACAGTTACTTCCGACGCGACGGCTGACGACATCGTCGACGGCATCGAGTTGGTTGTCAGCCCGAAAGAGCTAGAGAGCCTCCAGTACCATGGAGGCATGAAGTTGTGTGTCGCCATGGCCTCGGCTGCGGCGGCGGAGAAGATACTCGTGGAAGGCGCCTTCAACGTGAACGGCACTTTCGTCCCCGTATGCTGCGTGGGTCCCGCCGTGGTCCACGTGACGGCTTTTCGTGTGCCGCTGTTCGCGGGAGACGCGGCGCTGGCGGCGGCACTGATTTCCTACGGCAAGGTGCTGGATATCACCCATCCCGTCCTCAAGGGCCGTCGACACGTCGGCAACGGGACGCGCGTGGTCCGGATCGAGATGAAGCAGGCGGTGCCGTACTTCCTGACCGTCCAGGGCCACCGCGTCATGTCTGACTACCGAGGCGTCCGGAAGTTGTGTTCCCGCTGGGGCCAGGACGGCCACACCGGCGCGGCGCCTCGAACGCCGTGGTGCGCTCGCTGCTAGGTGTTCGGCCACGACACGGCCGGATGCGGAGCGGTTTGCAGGCGCTGCGGCGGAAGACACGCCACAGTGGACTGCCTGCGACCACGGTCCTATGCGGCGGCTGCCGCCTCGAGGAAAGAACAGAGCAAGGACAACGTGGCCACAGAAACGCGGAACACACCAGCCGTCCGGACGTCTGTTGCCGACGCGGACCATACGACCAGCCGCCCGAAGGAGCCCGAGCCCGCCCCCGCGACGGAGGTGCCCGGGAAGGAGCAGCACGAGGGGATGCCTTCAAAGGAGGTGGAGCCGTTCGGTGCAGTTTTCGCGGAACTTTTGCCGCCGCCACCCGGCACAGATTCCTACGACACTGAGAGCAGCGGTAGAGGACAAATTTACGCCGCTTCACCTGACAGGCGTCTTGAAGTGCGGGCAGGCGTCAGGGCCGACGACTCAGCACGGTGCGGACGACGCGCGCTTCCCTTCACCAGCCAGTCGCTCCCTCCCGTCGGCGACCCTGGCATCGGCATCAGCTTCAGCTGCGAGCGTCGCCAAGACCACGCAGCAACCGGTGAGCGAGGCCACAAGCGCCGACGACTCCGAAAAAATGGACATTTCCAGACCGGACTACAAACGTGCCCACCCTCAATTATCGGAATCCGAAGGGCCCGTTAACGAACGTTTTAGTAAAAAAGTGCCGCCTGCGTCGAGCGTCGCCCATGGCAGCGCTCTTTAGGTTGTTTGTTACGCCGTCGGTGCTCTTGGCAGTCATGGCGGTTGTGCATCTCCTCTCCCTGAGTGTTCGGGCATTTCAGTCCGTAGACAGACAGAGAGGTGATGCACTTTGACATGGCTATGGGCTTGGACATCTTGTTTTGACAGCAGTGCAATTTCCGTACATCACTTGATGTGCTGAATTTCACCACCCGGTTTTCTGTTTTTGCTTATTTTTCATTGACTGATGCTCATATGTGTGGTGTTTGTGTCGTTTTTTTAAACCCCTGCCTGCGCACGGGTGCTCATTGCACATTGGGGTTGGACGGCCGCACTGTTGCGGTCGATTTCGCACTAAACCAGAGGCTGGTATGTGGGTTGGTTGTATACGCGCCAGCACGACAGTCTAGTGGTTCGATTTTTTTGAGCGTCTCGACTCATTCCTCCTTGATCTTTACCCCACTTTCATCGTCGGTGACTTCAATTCTGTTCTGAAAATCGACCGTGACGTCCACGGACAGGGCCACGGTCGCCGTTATTCCGGTGCCCCCGCGCTCCGCGTTCTCGTCACTCAGTTCCGCTTGCCTGACGCGTGGGTGCAGCTTCACGGGGATGCCTTTGGAGCGACGTGGGAGAGAGCACAGTCAGCCAGTCGGGTAGTTAAGTTTTATTTTCCACCGCCCCGCCGCGGTGGCTCAGTGGTTACGGCGCTCGGCTGCTGACCCGAAAGACGCGGGTTCGATCCCGGCCGCGGCGGCTGAATTTCTTGAAGGCGAAACTCTAGAGGCCCGTGTGCTGTGCTGTGTCAGTGCACGTTAAAGAACCCCGAGGTGGTCGAAATTTCCGGAGCCCTTCACTACGGCGTCTCTCATAGCCTCAGTCGCTTTGGGACGTTAAACCCCAACAAACCAAACCAAACCAATCTATTTTCCACCAGAGTTCGCTTCTTTTGTCGTCAGCTGCGAGGTTCTCGCATTCCCTGCAGGCACGCCGGTGATTTCCGATCACTACCCCTTGTCAGTCAGGCTCGACTTTGGTGAAGACACCCCACGTACTGTTACGTGGCGTATGGACACGAGTCTACTGGCAGACCCGGAAAGCGTGACGTCGCTGCGTACGACGTTGGCTGCATCGTCCAAGAGCTTCTGTTGCAACTGATTCATGGGACACACTCAAGACTCGTTGGCCGGCAACTCTGGTGGCGGCCGGTCAAAACCGCAGGCGCCGGGTAACTCATGCACTGAATGACACCCACAAGCGCATCCGTATAGTGCAGAGGGGAACACCCTTAACTTTTGCTATGAGCGATTACCTGAGCCTACTTAAAGCACGCTACCACGTGTTACTCTGCTAGTCATCACGGGTAGCTAGTCGCGCACACAAGCTCGGGCGGCCTATATCAGACCCAACTGTGCTACGACATGTACGCGCAGGCACGGCAGAGGAATTCGCTCCCACTAGTGTGCATTTCGTGACACTCACAGACGGCACACAAAGCAAGAACACTTCCGGTATCTGCACCACCTTCGCCAGCCACTTCTCGGACCTGTTCTCTACGGGCAGTTGGCTACATCTTCAAGAAGGCTATGATGGTCTTCTATGAAGGTTTTTTTGGAAAATTGTCACGTGTAGCAGAAGAGCTCCATGAAAACCTTTGTGCACCAGTCACAAGCCAAGAGCTGCACGCCATCCTGCAAAGTATGAATGCAGCCTCGGCCCCCGGTCCAGACGGCAGTCCAACAAGTTTCTATTCAACGTTTTTTTAAGGCGATCCGAGGAGCGCTGCTGAAGATGGTGAACGGCTTCCTCGCGGATTGATTGCGTCCAAACTCTTTCCGCGAATGCCGTATCACACTCATTCTGAAAGCGGGCGGTGAACCCTCCGACCCGCAAGCATGGCGGCCCATAAGCCTCTTAAAAGCAGACTACAAAATCGTCGCAGCTTTACTCAACAGAAGACTGCGGACGGTTCTGACTTACCTAATTCACTAGGCTCAAACCAGCAGCGTGCCTGACCGCTCTGTGTTTGCTGCATTGGCACTCACAAGGGACCTTTTCATATTTGCCACCAGGACAGGCTTCACCGGGTGCTTTGATTCGCTCGATCAGGCGAAAGCATTCGATCGGATGGAACGCTCGTATCTGTTCGGGGTTCTCGAAGCCTTCGGATTCCCGCCGCAATTGGCAACATGCCGTGCTTACTTTACGCGGACCTGAACGCTCGTCACTCCGTAAACGGCCACCAGAGCGCTCCCTTCTCAGTCACCCGTGAAAGGAGTTAACCGCTGGAGAGGAAAGAGGAAGCCACGAAGCTGGTGGAATATGGAAATTAAGGAGGCCATCGAACAACGACGGGTGGCTTCAAGGGAACACAGAGAAGCAAAGAGGGCGCAGTTATCTGAAGAGGAAATAGGCAAAAAATGGGAATCTTATCGACAAAAGAAACAGCAAGTTCAGGTCCTAGTCCAGGCTAAAATAAAGCAGTCCTCTGATAAATGGCTGGCTGAAGTTCGCGAGGCAAATAAACGGGGGCCAAGAAAATTCTGGAACCATATAAGCTGGTTGGGAAAAACAAATCAAAGAAAGCAGGAACAGATTATAGATGCTGAGGGAAAATGTTTAGAGGGAGACGATGCTGTGGACTACATTACGTCATTTATAGCTGCGTCTTTTAGCAACGCCAATGGGGTAATCTCCCCAAGTGAGGCGGCAACACAGAACAGCACAAAAGAGAACAGCTTAGAACTGACTAGTCTTAACTGGGAAAAGGCGGAAGCGAATATTCCTAAAACCACATCCGCAGGGATAGACGAAATTCCAATTAAGCTGATTAATGAACTTGGCCCAAGGAGCAAGGAAGCGCTGATAAAAGCATTGGAGGCAGTCATAACAAATCAGCAAATTCCGCACAGCTGGAGACAGAGTAAACTGAATTTGATTTATAAAGGAAAAGGAGATAAGATGAACATAAAATCCTTCCGTCCGATTACGATATCATCTGTTATGTACAGGCTGGCAATGCAGGCGGTGAAATTAAAAATGCAGTCATGGGTAGAAGGGAATAGGATACTCGGAGAACTTCAGAATGGCTTCAGAAGGGTAGGCGGTTAGATGATAGCCTGTTCGTGCTTACCCAATGCATAGAAATAGCTAAGGCGGAAAATAGACCTCTGTTTTTAGCCTTTCTGGACATAAGCGGTGCATACGATAACATGAACAGGGAACTCCTGTGGAGCATACTGAAAGATTTAGGTATCGGTCATGAGATAATTGATTTTCTACAGGAAATCTACCGAGATAATGAAGTTGAAATTACATGGGAAGGGAAAAAAAGTACCACAACTGTGGGGGTGCACAAAAGATTAAGGCAAGGTTGTCCTCTATCACCGCTGCTGTTCATGCTTTACGTGATAAATATGGAAAGAAGGCTAGAAGAAAGTAATCTGGGTTATAATCTGTCGTACAGATTAGGCGGAAATGTAGTTGAGCAGCGACTCCCGGGTTTAATGTATGCGGACGATATTGTACTGTTAGCATATAGCCAGGAAGGTTTACAAACTTTGGTTAATTGCTGTGGAGACGAAGGAGACGCTCTAGGATTCAGTTTTAGTGCAACTAAATCAGGTGTGATGATTTTTAACGATACAACTGATCAGGTGCTTACAATACAAGGCCACGAAATACCCAAAGTGGCCGAATACAAATACCTCGGGATATGGCTGAACGAAGGGCAGATATACACGGAAAAGCATGAACGGGCTCTTAGGGCAAAAGGACGAAGAGACGCCGGGATAATGAAACATAGGGCATTATGGGGGTACAACAAATATGAAGTACAAAGAGGTATTTGGAAAAGAATAATGGTGCCGGGACTTACTTTCGGCAATGCGGTTCTGTGCTTAAGGGCAGAAGTTCAGTCGAGATTAGACGTAAATCAGAGAGCTGTTGGAAGATTAGCACTAGGTGCCCACGGCAAAACCACAAACGAGGCAGTACAAGGGGATATGGGCTGGGCATCGTTCGATGCACGGGAAGCTAAGAGTAAAATACTATATGAAGAACGCCTGAGGAAATTGGACGATAACAGATGGGCAGCTAAGGTATTTAAATATTTATACAGAAAGAACGTTGACTCACAGTGGCGGAAAAGAACTAGAAAAGAACAGGTTAGTTGTTCCTTCTCTAAAGTAAGGGCTGGTAATGAAGTCCTACTAGTCGTTGTGCCGTGCCCACACACCTGTCTAACTATAGCTTATGAGTGTTTCCTTGCATGCCAAATGTTGCTCTGCGGTGATGTCGAGCAGAACCCCGGTCCTCCTGTTGAAGATCTGTGCCGCAGTATTTTGGACGGACAGGCTGAAATACGTAGTGAACTTCTAGAAATGAAAACCCGTATCAAGAACACCGAAGAACTTTTACACGGTTTTAATTCACAGCTATCCTCGTTGAGCGGACTTTTGAAAGAATTGTCCTCTAATCCCCCACAGGTGGCTTCTCTCGTGAATTCAACCGCTGCCATGCAAGACATGATGGCATGGCAGAAAAACAAATTGGTTGATCTCGAAGATCGAAGCCGACGCTCAAACATTATCGTATACGGTATAGACGAGCCTCCCGATGAAAACGAAGACACTTTAAGAGATGCGGTTATAACTGGGATCTTTGAAGAAAAACTTGGTTTAAAATGCAAATCTGTTGCCCGTATACATCGTCTTGGACGGCAAGGCAGCCGAAGACCCGTGATCGCGTATTTTCAAGATTTCGTGGAAAAGCAGGCTGTGTTGCAAAATTCAAAAAAACTAAAAGGGTCAAATACGTATGTTCAAAATGATTATAGCCAGTGCACGCTGCGCAAACGTAAACTATTGTGGGAAAGTTCAAAGATAGAACGAGATGCCAAGAAACGCGTGAGCCTAGTTCATGATAAGCTGAAAATTGACCGCGTATTATACATTTGGGATGACGCACGTAATGAGCGTGTGGCTCTTCCATCGCAAAGTGAAGCAAAAGATGATTGCCCGGAACCTTCGTCGCGAAATTCCACGAATGATTGACAGAAAGCAGGTGCTAAATTCAAAGACCTGAGAGTATTAAACTTGAATGCGCAGAGTCTCCTCAATAAGACGGATAAGCTTGAATACCTTCTTTTAGTGCATGACCCACACATAACAGTCATCACTGAGACTTGGTTGCATGATGCTGTCAGTGATTCTGTCCTGGTACCCAGCTCCCACCAAATCTTTCGTCGGGACCGACCCACACGAGGAGGTGGTGTAGCAGTGGTATTAAAAAACCCTCTAAATGCAGTAGTCCTTAATCAAATCCCAGATCATGAAAGCTTAATTGTCCAAGTAAATTGTTGGGGCCATGTATTCACAGTGGGCGCATTTGTTTTTCAGTTCCGGACTGTCCGGGACTACTTGCGGACTCGAGTCCGGTATTTGTGTTTCTCGGGCAGCCCGAAAGCTCCGCCCACCTGCCTGCATCGCCATAGCAACGCGTTCGTTTTTAGCCTATGGCAGTCCTCGGGCTGCTGAGAAGGCAGCAGACGACAGCTGCGCGCCGCGCTGGCAGCCATATTGAGTTAGACTCCGTGTGCATTTTGAGTACTTTTCGTGTTCCTGGAGGTCGATATCATGCGTTAAACCTTCAAATGAGCTCCGTAGCTGCTCTCTGAGCCATCGCAAGACTTTTTGTTCTTGCATCTTCGTTTATTTTCTTGAAATCCTTGAAATCCACCGCACACGGACGCGCGTTCGAAGCTGCGGGCGCGTATTGTTTGCTCGTGTCGTCAAGAGGTTCTCGTTCGCTTGTTTTGCGACATGCTGTCTGTACGCTTACCTGAAAGCATCGCAGGTGAACCACTCGTATACTGGAGCAGCTATAGAGCTTGTTGTCAACATTTTTGCGAAGGCTTTCGTCTATCTGCCTGTCCGCAACGAGTTGGGCTACTTTGTGCGAACTTCGCCGCAAGCAGTAGCGGCGAGCATACCTCCGAAGCTGAGTTCTGTAATGCACCTACGCTAAGCTGACAGTACAGTCTTTAAATCGACTCAGTATCATGATCGAGCGCACGGCGTTGCTTCGGCGTTGCTTCGGCGTCGTGGTGGCCGTGGCTTGCATCGTCTGCTAGCAGATGACAGCGTCCTTGTACGGTAACCGAGGGGGAGCCCGGCTCTGGCGGCGAGTTCGAAAGCAGCCTATGGCATGCCTATGGCAAGTAGGTCATGTGACCATGACGCTTTTCCTGTCCGAGCGGAAGCCGAGACCTGCCAGCAAGTAGTACGGGACTGGAAAAACAAATGCGGCCACTGTGTGCTGCTTACAGACCGCCATCGTGTTCTCCTGATTATTTGTTTAGACTTTACGATCACTTATGCCTGTTTAAAACAGATCGCCTTATTCTTGCTGGCGATTTTAATCTACCTGAAATCAATTGGAGTAACCAAAAATCTGTCTTTGATGTCATTGGTAACCCTTTGACTGATATCATGCTCGCGTGCGATCTTGTGCAAACTGTGACTGATTATACTCGTGAAATCGGGAATGCCCGTTCTACTCTTGATTTAATCTTTGTCAACAGGAGTGTGTCAGATTACACGGTATCAGTAGACGCTGGTATTTCTGATCACCATGTCGTAAACTTGTCTTTTCCCATTGAAAATCGGCAAGGCCGCAAGCAACAATCTGTACGCGTTGTGAAAAATTTTTCACGTGCAAATGACCAAGCTATTTGGACACCCTGTGGCATTTTTCTGACAATCTATGTGATAATGCGAAATCTTTGTGGACGTCATTTAAGGAGATTGTTCAGTTTTGCCTAGAAAATCATGTACCAAGCAGACGTGCCCAAACTAACAAAAAGAACCCATGGATGACACGAGAAATTATTCATATCCATCGCAAGTTAAAACGTGCCAAGCGTAGAGGTCATTTCAATAGCACCCATCAAGCCCTTAAAACTAAGCTAGCCAGTCAGTTATCCGACGCAAAAGCAAAATACTTCACTCATTCTCTCCCGAGGTTTTTAAAGGACAGTCCTGAGAAGTTCTGGCGATACCTCAGTGAATCTAAGAAAGAACCAAACCAGTTATCTGTTAATAATTGTATTACACATGACGCGTCAGTTATTGCCAACCACTTTAATCACTACTTTCACTCTGTTTTCACCACGACTCACGACGACGTTCAGTTTGATTCTTCCCTCCCGGATCTGTCACCTGATTTCATTACGTACGAAAGTGTCTTTAATATGCTACTCAACCTAAAAGTGAAGACCTCTGTAGGACCTGATGATGTACCCAACGTATTCCTGCGCCGCTATGCGGAATCCCTGGCCCATATTCTTACTCATCTGTTCCAGTTATCATTGCGGGACTGTGTTCTTCCTGACGACTGGCGAATAGTCCGAGTTATTCCAATCTTCAAAAAGGTGACTGCCTTGATGTTAGTAACTATCGCCCAATTTCATTAACCTCCAGTACGTGTAAACTCATGGAACATGACTTGTCCAATTTCATAATCGCATTTCTTGAAAAGCACGGTGTTTTAACGCGTTTCCAGCATGGATTTCGGAGAGGTCTTTCAACTGTTACTCAACTAGTAACTACCATTCACGAAGTGGCATCCTCACTTGATAGGGGCGAGCAAATTGACATGGTATTTATTGACTTCAGTAAAGCGTTTGACCGCGTCTCACACAGCAAACTAATCTTAAAGCTCCAGAACACTGGTCTTCCTCTACCGATTGTGAAATGGATTCAAGCCTACCTTAATAACCGAAAACAGTTCGTCCACGTCAATGGCTGCTCATCTGGAATTCTACCGGTTGGCTCTGGGGTCTCCCAGGGAAGTGTCCTTGGCCCCATTTTATTCCTCATATACATTAATGACATCGTTGCCTCAGTTGACACCGCATCCGTTAGTATAAGGCTGTTTGCAGATGACTGTGTCCTATTCAAAACTATCCGTTGTACCAATGACCAAATCGTTTTGAACAATAACCTTAATGCTGTGAACCAGTGGTGTAATCTTTGGTCTATGGAATTAAACAGACAAAAATCTGTCCTTCTTCGGGTAACTAACAAGAAATCTCCGGCTCAGTTTTTGTACAAAATCAACGAATATCCATTAGCTCAGGTCAACGAGTGTAAATACTTAGGTGTTACGATAACTAACAACTTGAACTGGACCAGCCACATTAATAAAATCTGTACATCAGCCCTTAGGAAACTAGGGTTTCTTCGTTTCAAATTAAGGTCGGCCCCTTCCAATGTTAAGCTGCTTGCATACAATACCCTTATCAGACCTCAACTGGAATATGGCTGTACAGTATGGGACCCTCACTTGAAAAAAGACGTAAATAAACTAGAAATGGTACAGAGAAAGGGAGTTCGTTTCATATTCAATTCATACCGCAGATTAGATTCTCCATCGTCTCGAGTGCTAACAACATTTTGACCTTAGAAAGCAGAAGAAAGATTTCCAGGCTGCGGTTTCTGTATCGGCTCTGCAATCGCCAACTTGGTATCAACGCGCAATTGTTCATTCATCCACGTGAGGGTCGTCAAACTCGGCACACCCATCTTTACAACCTGGAACCAATCTTTGCGCGTACTAACAGGTTTAAGAATTCATTTTTTCCGCGCACTGTCTCACAATGGAATGCACTCCCAATAGAAGTTTTTTCCGCGCATGATATAAATGTTTTCGAAGAACGAGTACGAAAAGCTCTGGGTTGATGTTACTCTTCGCTTTTTGCCGATTCATTTCTTTCTCTTTCTTTTTCTGTGTTTGCACTGCATGCTGCGCGTTTGATTGCTTTGACTGCTTTGACCTGTTGATTGCTTATGATTGCTTGTGTTTTTTTTTTGTGATTGCTTGCTAATGGTGGCGCTGAATTGCGTTTACTCATGACCTGTATTGCCCTCCTGCTTGGTCTTCAATGACTGCAGTATGTTTTAAATAAATAAAAATAAATAAATAACCAGTAAGTATGCCGGTCATGAGGACGGAGAAAAAAAGAGCATTAAACAACAGGTTAAAAACGCGGAAGTTAAAAATTCGATGAATTCAATGGAAAAGAAACATAATGTAGAACTATATCGATACTGGAGAAGGCAGATCAGGAAAAAAATTTTCTATGATAACTCAAGAGGCAGTGCCCTACTTTTTGAAGCTGGATCAGGGTGTCTTAGACCGCGCAGCTACAAAAAGAAATTTAACGAAGAAGATGACACATGTGCAGTGTGTGGTAGTTCTGTGGAAACAATTGAACACCTCACAATCAAATGTGACGGTATCCATCCGGATGTCCACGCAGGCACAGTCACTCTTTCTGAGGCCCTAGGGTTTAAAGATAACAGTGGTCATGTAAATAAATCTGCAGTGGAAGTCAGCAAAAAGCGATTGGAGGATTGGTGGCTGAAAAACAGAGATGTGGCATAAGGTTAGAATTGTAGGAAACCGTAGGTAACGGTGATGGCGAATCTTAATGACAATTGTCAACACAGTAAACAAAAAAAATAATAAAGAAAGAAAAGCTGAACATGGTGGCAATTGCCACCACGCCGTTTCAAAGGGGGCGCTTCCATCCATCCATCCATCCATCCATCCATCCATCCATCCATCCGTCCGTCCGTCCGTCCGTCCGTCCGTCCGTCCGTCCGTCCGTCCGTCCGTCCGTAACACGCAAGCATGTGGGAACAAGGAATGAATGTTTATTAGGAAGTGCTCCGGTATTTATACCGGCAGCTGTTAACCTCAGACATGCGCAGTGCTCGTCTTGTTGACGTGTGCCGATGACGAAGCACTCTGCCACATCTTCTCTTCATCAAAAAAAAAGTACGAAAGGAGAGAGTACAGAAAAAAAAATTAAATAGGCGATTAAGTTCGCCGTTCCGGCAAGGGATAACGTTGAGGCTCCCTGCGCTGCCGGCTGCTTCTGCGAAGCCCGTCGGCAGGTGTTGCTTGACTAGTCAAAGCTTCGCATGGTGGCTCCGTCTCGGAGGGAGGGTCTTGCATTTCTTCTTTTGCAGTTCTTACATGCTCTCTTGTGCGACGCAGATGTCCTGCGCTGGTATCCATTATGTAGGATCGCGGCGTGCTTGCCGTGCCTACAACTACTGCTGGAGCCCATGTTCTCTGCAAGGTGTCAAAGACAGACACTGTAGACCCTCTGTGAAGCCCTGGCCGATGTCTAGCAGACCTGTTGTAGTACTTCTGCTGCCTTGTCCTGATGTCCTCTAGACGAGTTCGGACATCTGCAGTAGGAATAGTCTTTGGCTCGAGATGACAGTCCAGTACCGGCAGCCTCGTTCTGGTGCGGCGGCCCATCAATCTTTCGGCTGGGGATTGCAGGAGGTCGTCTCTCGGCGAGTTCCTCCACTCCAGCATAGCGCTGCAAAATTCAAAGGTGCCAAAACAGCATTTTTTAAGCAACTTTTTTGCCTCTTGAACGGCACGCTCCGCCATGCCATTCCCACGTGGATAGTAGGGGCTGGATGTGACATGGTTGATGTGAAAGTAAGACGTGAACGACCGGAACTTTGCACTGCTGAACGGGGGCCCGTTATCGCTGCAGATGTTGACAGGGATCCCGTGTGTTGCGAAAACTTCCATGCATGCTTGGATGACCGCTTGCGCTGTTGTGTGGGGGAGCTTTCGGATTTCGAAAAGAAAAGAGTAAAAATCCACTATCAGCAAGTACTGGGCGCCGCCGTAGTAGAACAAGTCCGTACCAACAGACTGCCAAGGCAAGCTGGGCACCGGATGACTGATCATGGGAAGCTTTGCATTTCTGTTTTTGTGTTTTTGACACACTGGGCAAGCTTTCGCAAGTGCCCGAATGTCCGCATTCATATTAGGCCAGAACATTACCTGCCGTGCCCTCGCCTTCATTTTCTCCTCTCCCCCGTGTGCTGCGTGTAGTAAGCGGAGGACCTCCGGGCGCTTGGCTGCCGGGATGACCAACTTGTTGCTCCGAAGCAGCAGACCGTTCTCGACGTGCAGTTCGTCGCGGTAGGCCCAAAAAGGGCGCAAGGTATCCGGAACTTGTAACCTGTCCTCGGGCCATTGTGTACTCGAATAGAAAAGCAACTGCGACATCAGTGGATCATTCTTGGTTTGATACCGGATGCTTCGCAGTCTATCGTCTGCAATGGGCAGAGAAGAAACAATATTAACCTGAAACTGCTCAGTTTCTTCTTGCAGTTCCACCTTACTTGGAAAACGTGACAAGGCATCAGCAAGCAGCAGTTCTTTTCCTGGCTTGTACTTGACTGTGATTGGGTACTTTTGGAGCACTAGCCTCATGCGCTGGAGGCGTATCGGACATTCGCACAATGCCTTCTTGAATATCATTTCCAGTGGCCTGTGATCTGATTCAACCGTTACTACTGGTTGACCAAATATGTAATCTTGAAACTTTGTACAGCCGTGGACTATTGCCAAAGTCTCCTTTTCAATTTGCGCGTACCGCTGTTGGGCTGCGGTTAGCGAACGGGACGAGTACGCGACCGGCCGTCCGTTTTGCAAGAGCACGGCCCCAACACCGTACTGGCTGGCATCAACCGACAGTACCACGGGTTGGTCCTGTTGAAAGTATGCCAGGACTGGTGCCTTTATAAGACTTGCCCGGAGCTGTTTAAAACAATTTTCCTGTTCGTCTGACCAAATCCACGCTATGTCTTTCTTTAACAGCTCTCTAAGTGGGGCAGACGAAGTGCACATGTTGGGCACGAAGCGCGCCACAAAGTTGACCATGCCCAGAAAAACTTGAAGCTCCTTACGATTTTTTGGCGCTGGCACTTGTAGGATGTCTTCCACCTTCCCAGGGTCCAGGCAGAGTCCATCTCTGGTGAGTACATGGCCCATGTAACGCACTTCGGACTGCAAGAAATGACACTTTTTCCGGTTAAGCTTCAAGTTGTGTTCGCTGCACCGCATCAGCAAATTACTCAGGTTGCTGTCGTGCTCCTCGCGAGTGTTTCCCCAGACTAAAATGTCGTCCATAACAACGGCTACACCAGTAAGGCCTTCTACTGCTCCGTGCATAGCTCGTTGAAAAACTTCTGGAGCCGACGCTATGCCGAACGGCAAACGTAAAAACCTATACCTGCCGTACGGGGTGCTCATAGTACATATTCGTGAGCTCGGGTCGTCTAACTTTACCTGCCAGAACCCCGATGACGCGTCCAAGGTGGAAAAGTACTGTGCTCCAGACAACCTCGGTACTACGTCTTCTAAGGTTGGCATATGGTAGTGCTCTCGCAGCAGAGCCTTGTTCAAATCTGACGGATCTATGCATATTCGCACTTTTTCATTTTTAACTACCACTACCATATGGCTTGACCAGGAAGTTGGTTCAGTTACCTTTGCGATAACTCCGTCACTTTCCATTCTTTGCAGCTCTGCTTTCACACGGTCTTGAAGGGCAACAGCAACTCTTCTTGCTGGTTTGACGGTAGCTTGAGCATCGGGCTTTAGTTGTATGTGGTAGGCAACGCCCTTTAGTTCTCCTAGGCCTTGAAATACATCTTCAAATCCACGAGGTTCTTTGCAGCCGGATGCATCAATTGAACTTACGCGGCTTATCAGGCCAAGACGTTCAGCCACGCAGCCACTCAGTGTCACTGGCACTTCCGGCTTAACGATGAAAAATTCTGCTTCCGTGAACAGTCCCTTGTGGCTAAGGGGGAGCTTAATCTTCTTCTATGCCATTTCTTTGTGCCCGAAAAATGTGCGCAGTGTAGCGGAGCATGGCTGCGCAGGCTGGGATGTTATGCGACGTAAGAGCGCCTCGGGCATTACACAGCAGTTTGCACCTGTGTCAATCTTGCATCTTACATACATGCTTGCGATAACGACTCCCGAAGACCAACGATCCACCTGATCGACAGTATTGATTTCAAGTGTTTGAAGAAACAATTCTTCGTCGTTTGTTATCTGAACTGCTTGTACGTTTCTTCCTTCGCTCCGCGGTTGTGGATGTGGCCGTTGACATTTGCGTGCGAAATGGTTGCGGCCTCCGCATTTCCTGCATTGTTTACCCAAGGCGGGACAGTTTCCATTCTTGTGACTGTCGAAACCACACCTAAAGCACGTGTTGGCTTTTGATTTCACTGCATCTATCCTAGCAGGACATGCGTCTTGTATTTCGCTGAAACGTACTTTGCCTTGTTCGCTTACACGGCAGATTTCGACAGTTTTGGTGTATGACGGATTTTCCAAAACTAGTCTCTGCTGCAGAACTTTGTCACTGGTTCCAAGAATAATTCTGCTGCGCAGCATTCGTTCTTCTAATGTGCCAAACTCGCACTGCTGTGCTAGCGCCCGAAGCTCCGTGAGCCAATCGTTGAACGACTCACCCTCTTGCTGGTTCCTGGAGCCAAAGCGGAATTCATTGAACGTCAAGTTGGTTGTTGGCTTGAAGTGCGCTTCAAACTTTTGGGTCACAATCTCGATGTCGTGTTTGTCGTCTTCCTTATCCAACGTGAAAGTGTAGAATGCCCTCCTTGCTTCTTCACCGATTGCCATCAGGAACGTTGCAGCTTGAACCTCCTTTGCTTGCTCTTTCAACTTCGTTGCCGTTGCATACAGGTCGAATTCCTTTTTCCAAATGGTCCAGCTGTGAAAGGCGTCTCCCGTTGTGTCCATCGGCTTCGGCGGTGGAATTATTGACGACGCCATGCTTGCCCGAGCTTTCGCGGCGGTTCCTGCGTGGGTGTCTTCGAACTGCCAGGCTATTCTGGCGACACGAACGACGGTGAAAAACCGCCGCCCACTTCTGACACCATGTAACACGCAAGCATGTCGGAACAAGGAATGAATGTTTATTAGGAAGTGCTCCGGTATTTATACCGGCAGCTGTTAACCTCAGACATGCGCAGTGCTCGTCTTGACGTGTGCCGATGACGAAGCACTCTGCCACACCATCCATCCATCCGTCCGTCCGTCCGTCCGTCCGTCCGTCCGTCCGTCCGTCCGTCCGTCCGTCCGTCCGTCCGTCCGTCCGTCCGTCCGTCCGTCCGTCCGTCCGTCCGTCCGTCCGTCCGTCCGTCCGTCCGTCCGTCCGTCCGTCCGTCCGTCCGTCCGTCCGTCCGTCCGTCCGTCCGTCCGTCCGTCCGTCCGTCCGTCCGTCCGTCCGTCCGTCCGTCCGTCCGTCCGTCCGTCCGTCCGTCCGTCCGTCCGTCCGTCCGTCCGTCCGTCCGTCCGTCCGTCCGTCCGTCCGTCCGTCCGTCCGTCCGTCCGTCCGTCCGTCCGTCCGTCCGTCCGTCCGTCCGTCCGTCCGTCCGTCCGTCCGTCCGTCCGTCCGTCCGTCCGTCCGTCCGTCCGTCCGTCCGTCCGTCCGTCCGTCCGTCCGTCCGTCCGTCCGTCCGTCCGTCCGTCCGTCCGTCCGTCCGTCCGTCCGTCCGTCCGTCCGTCCGTCCGTCCGTCCGTCCGTCCGTCCGTCCGTCCGTCCGTCCGTCCGTCCGTCCGTCCGTCCGTCCGTCCGTCCGTCCGTCCGTCCGTCCGTCCGTCCGTCCGTCCGTCCGTCCGTCCGTCCGTCCGTCCGTCCGTCCGTCCGTCCGTCCGTCCGTCCGTCCGTCCGTCCGTCCGTCCGTCCGTCCGTCCGTCCGTCCGTCCGTCCGTCCGTCCGTCCGTCCGTCCGTCCGTCCGTCCGTCCGTCCGTCCGTCCGTCCGTCCGTCCGTCCGTCCGTCCGTCCGTCCGTCCGTCCGTCCGTCCGTCCGTCCGTCCGTCCGTCCGTCCGTCCGTGGCATAAGGCAAGGATGCCCTCTCTGCCTAACGTTCTTCATATTATGCCTGGATTCACTCATCCTGCGTATTAACGACAGCACATCCATACGCGGCTTCCCTCTGCCTAGCCAGGGCCAAATCAAAGTTTCGGCCTACGCCGATGACGTGTCGCTTTTTCTCAAGGACGAGGATAGCTACGCCGCTTTTTCGCGGCGGTTTCACGAGTATAGCAAGATATCCGGGGCCCTATTGAACAGGAAAAAAAGCAAAGCGCTAAGGTTTGGCACCTTCACGCCGAACATTGCGGGCGAGGTGGAGTGGGTGCAGGGAGTAAAAGTCCTGGGAGTAGTATTCCTCGCCAGCGGAGAAGTAGCCCGCGAAACGTGGACTAACCTCCGCACGAACGCTGAGAAACGCCTCTCGGTGGCGTCAACTTTCCCGCTTTCAATGGTAGAGCGCAGCTATATATAATGAAGTCCACATTCCTAGCCGCATGTTTTTTTGTCGCCCGCGTTGCAAACCCACCGCGCACGTTTGCTCACAGGCTAACCTTGGCCTGCGGCTCTTTCGTTTGGGCGGGCAAAACCGAACTTGTGTCACGAATGTTCATGCGCCTTCCATCGTACATGGGTGGGTTCAGTACACCTTGCAACCCAGACTATCCCGGGAGAACACTCCTCGCGTACTTCCTGGGTGTTGCGCGAAACGTGTTTTTTTCCGAAAACGTGGTTGGCCCTACAGCCGAGCAGCCGCCAGAATTTTTCGTTAACGTGCTTCGCACACTGGCGTCGTTGACTGCCAGCGTGGCCGATCTGGATGTTCATGAAACCCAGCCCCCCAGGATGTGTGAGGCACTAACGGTCGCTCGGCTGACCCGCGAACAACTCCAGAAAACGAGACGGGCGCGCTGGCGCCAACTGACCTGAGCTGCACTTCCAGCAGATATCAGGGACTTCGGCTGGCTTCGAGGCTGGCGGGTCCTGCCCTCAAGAGACCGCCTTGCGGCATGGGGCGTGTCGCCCTCCACCCGATCACCGCAATGCGGTCTCTTAGAAACATTGCGGCACGCAATGTTCGACTGTGTTGTGGAGCGCATCTTTTGGATACTAGTGTCACGCATGTTTGTAACTCGCCTGGAAGCGCGCACTAGTTCGCCCGAAGTATTTGCAAATATGCTCTTGTATGTCGGCATGTCCGTTTTGTGGCGGCAGCGTGTATCGGCTTCGTTAAATGGGCGTCCGCAAAGAGCGATGTTTCAAATGTTGCAGCGCCTCCGCACGCGCCTCTTTGAGCAAGCATGCGTGGAAGCACTGTCATTGAGCGAGGCTAAGTCCTTGCGCAAATGGTCGACATAATTCATCGTCCTGCGCGGCGGTGGAGTGTCGGCCTCATTACGGCCCTACTGAAGTTCTCAGGGCTTCGGCAATGCGCATGTGCTTGATATTTTGGACCATTAAGTTCAGCAGTTTTGTTTTGTATTTTACTGTTGACATCGAACAAAATAAACTTCTCTTTCCACGGCACTGCCATGCTGTTTACTTTTTTTGCGGGCGCAAGTCAGCCCAAATAAAGAGCTTCGTTTGCAAGTCTTGTTGGTGTCTTCCTGACCGCTGGACTGCCGTCACTGCAACGTGACATCTGGCGGAGGTGAGGGGTACCCTTCCATGTTCTGGACACCCCCTGCAAGTCGTGACTACAGCCCTTCGTGTCATTCACCAGAGGACGTGACTCCAGTCCACCGCGCAAGCCGACGTCTGCCAGGGGCCGCACCTGAGTTCGGGGCTCTGCCAGAGCCTACCCGGAAGCGAAAGCAAGCAGCAACGTCCACCGTTAGCTTGCCACAGACGTCGACTACAATAATTCTGTAGCAGCCCCTGGTGCCGCACACCTTCGACGCTTCGCCTGGCGCTGGAACAGATCGACCGTGTGGCTATCTTCAACAACTGCGACAATGCCACGAAATTCAAGTACGTCTTCTTCGCCTTGGGGGGACCAGCAAGAATCTGGTTTGAGAATGAGGAAGCTAGCCTTACGAACTGGGAAACCTTCAAGGAGCAGCTTCAGAAGACGTTCACAAACGTCGTGTGAAAGGAGAGAGCGCAGCAGCTGCTGCAGTCTCGCATACAACACCCAAACGAGACCGTTGCAGTGTACATTGAGGACATGAAGCGTCTCTTCCGGCGTGCCGACGCAAACATGAAAGAAGAAGAGAAGGTAAAGCTGCTTATGCGGGGAGTTAAACATCAACTTTTTGCCGGCCTCCTCTGCAACCCACCGAAAACCGTCGCGGAATTCCTAGTAGAGGCATCCACCATGGAGAAAAACTCTTGATGCCAGAGCCCGCCAGTATGACCGCCAGCAGTGCGCTTTCTCAGCAAGCTGCCCGGACACCGCTAACAACGATGACCTGCGGGAGGTTATACGTCAAGTTGTGCGAGAAGACCTCCGACGATTGCTTCCAGCGGGAACGCAGCCGCAGCTTACATCGCTCACTGATGACATCCGGGACAAAGTTCAGCAGGCCTTGGCTGCGACGCCGACAACCATGCAGCCTCTGGAGCCTCCAGCCATAACTCCAGCCATCTGCGCTAGACCGCCGCCTTCTTGCCCCAACCCGCCCGTCCTACAAGTGTCGCACACGACCGAGGAAATGCGAGGAGATCCCGACCAGCGCCGCCCACTATGCTTCCACTGCAGCGAAGCCGGTCACATCCGCCGGCGCTGCCTATACAGAAGAATTGGCATCGGAGGGTTTTCTTAAGACGCCCACGACCCCGACCCGGCCAACGACCAGCCGTAATCGGGGAGGTTTTGCGTCGGTAAGAATGCTCATCGCCGAGCCGCCTACCACGTTCCCAGTCGCCCTTGTCACCGCGCTTTTTATCTCCTAGCCGAGGCTACGCCGTGCGTGGACGCCCCCCCCCCCCCCCCCCGCCCCCCTCTCCAGCCCCGAAGGTTGAACTGAATAATGCAGCCTCTGGAGGTAAGGCTGCATCTAAGTGCAAGAACAAAGATCCTCCATTGACGAAAACTTAAGACCATGCCTTAACTACGGCGACAACACCGACGACGACGACACGCCCAGACTTGAAGCTTTTACCGCTGCCCATAGAAGCAACGTCGGAGTACGCCAACCGCAGCCTGACTACTCGACGAAGCCGAGATCGGACACTGAAGACAACGAGCAATACGAGAACGCGAACAAGTGACCTTGAAGTTACGGTCGACGGTCACGCGGTTACTGCCTTGGTCGACACGGGAGCTGATTACTCCGTCAAGAACGGGCACTGGCTGTCCGACTCAGGAAAGTAACAACTTGGGATGGCCCACTGATGCGCACCGCATTACGCCGTCAGGACGCTGCACCGCGAGAGTTACAGTAAATGGCCGAAGCTATGCTACAACCTTCCTGGTCCTACAGCAATGCTCGCGAGAAGTGATTTTAGGAATGAACTTCCTGAATGAACATCGGGCGATCATCGACCTTCGATCCAAGTCGATCAAGCTTTCCACGGACAAAGCCATACCTGCTGCCACGAGCGCGACTCATCACGTTGCCTTAAGGTCCTCGACGAATCATAGAGCGTGCCGCCCCGATAGAGTGTTGTCGCCTGCATAGGTACTGGAGACATCGAAACTGCCGAAGGCGTCGTGGAGTTTAACACCCATTTATCCTGCATCGAGCACTGGGCGTCGCAAGGGGAGTCGCCCATATCCGAAATGGCCAAGCCTAGGTGCTGCTAACCAACTTCACTGAAGAATACCGGCATCTGAACAAAAGTACGCCGATTGCTTTTCTCGACGAGCTGGCAGATATGAAGAAATATTTGCCCTTCCCGACCAACCCGTGGAACCATCTGACCAAGGCCATCAACCCATGGTTGATATCAACCCAGCATTGCCCCGGAGCAGACAAGGCCAAACTTGCAGTCTTCTTCAAAAGTACAGCGATTGCTTCTCATCACCATCGAATGTGTGACAAACCCGGCTTGCCAAGCACCGCATTGTCACAGATGAACACGTCCGACCACTGCGGCAGAGCCCCTACCGCGTATTGTAGCTAGAACGCCAAGCTATCCGCAAGCAATTTGAGGAAATGGCTTCGTGACGATGTCATCCAGCCATCGAGGAACCCCTGGGCAGCACCAGTCGTACTAGTTTCATTTCATTTCATTTTATTACCTTAAAGGCGCCTTAAAAGGGGTCTTACATTTTTATTTATTTATTTATTTGTTTGGGAATACTGCAGAGTCAGCTGACTCCAAGCAGGAGTGGACACAAAAAAAAACAATTACAAGAATCAAGAATACAAGAATACAAGAATACACTAATACAAGAATACACGAATACAAGAAACAATACAAGAATACAAGTACAAGTACAACTTCACCCCAGCATTTTTAGGTTTTTGATGAACTCTTGCGCACTGGGACTGTCGACAATATTCTTAGGTAATTTATTCCAAGCGCGTATGGTTCTCGGAAAAAATGAATACTTAAAGGTATCGTTTAGGGGGCTATATTCACGAATCATTTTCCCGTTATCAAAACGCGAGCTTGTGCGTAGTGTGTGAGGGGTAATGAAATTATGATTGTTGATGTCTATTATATTGTTATATATTAAATACAAGTATTTTAATCTGCATTCGGAACGCCTCGCTCGTAGTGTCTAGAGACCAAGATAATCAATCATTTCTGTCACGCTGTCAGTGCGTTTATATTTATTACAAATGAATCTGGCCGCGGTTCTTTGAACCCTTTCTAATTTGGAAATATTTTTCTTTGTATAAGGGTCCCATAGACACGAGGCGTACTCCAGACATGGCCGAACCAACGCTTTATAGGCTGCTAGTTTCACGTGCATGGGGGCTTTTGAAAGCTTGCGTCTAATAAACCAGAGAGATTTAAAGGCTTTGGTGCAGACTGTATTAATATGAAAATCCCAACTGAGATTGTGTGTAATAGTAACTCCGAGGTATTTAACAGACGGCGATTCCTTAAGTGCAGTGCCATTTACAGAATAAGAATGTTGTAAAACGGTTTTGTTCCTGGATATGCGGAGGACTAAGCACTTATCAGCATTTAAAAACATGTTCCAATTTGCGCACCAACCTGAAACGTCAGCAAGGGCTTTGTTAAGTTTAATTTGGTCAGTTGCACATTTAACAGATGTGTAAAGAACGCAGTCATCTGCGAAAAGCTTTATCTTAACATCACTGTGTATGACTTTTACGATATCATTAACAGAAATAAGGAATAAAATCGGTCCCAGAACCGAGCCTTGTGGTACCCCTGATGTCACCTGCAGTGCCTCCGAGCAGTACTTGTCAACTTGGACGTACTGATACCTGTTTTCTAGGTAAGCCCTAATGAACTCGATAAGTCTGCTATTTATTCCCATGTCGTAAAGTTTATGTAATAATTTATTATGTGGCAATTTATCAAATGCTTTCGCATAGTCTAAAAATATAGCGTGGCAAGGGGTGGCAAGCGTAAAAGCACAAATTCACAATGACAGGAAAGTTTCTACATTATCAGCGAAAAGACTTGGGCAAGTGATGATGGCAACGTTGTTTGGAAGGCCGTTCCAGTCTGCAGCTGCACGAGGAAAGAAGGAATTAGAAAAAGTGACGGTGCGTGATCGTGGACGTGCAACTTGTAGGTGATGGCTGGTGCGGTGAGATATGCGTGCGGGTGGAAGAATATAAGGTGCGATGTGCATAGGGCTGTGGAAGAATTTGTGAAATAAAGACTTGCTGGCAATGCGACGGCGGAGCGATACGGGTGATAATCCGGATGCTGTTTTTAAGGACGAAACAGTGATGTCATAAGAGTAGGATGAATGAATGAAACGAGCAGCGCGATTCTGAACAGATTCGAGGGCATTGATGAGATATGCTTGATGAGGATTCCAGATGAGCGACGCAAATTCTAGTTTGGACCTGACTAATGACTTGTAAGCTAATAACTTGATATGATGGGGAGCATGATGAAGATGGCGCTTTAGGAAACCTAATGTCTTGTTTGCTGACGATATTATATTAGTAACATGCAGGCTCCAAGAAAGATCGCTAGAAATAGTTATGCCTAGATACTTGTATGATTGAACTAGTTGCACGGGAACTTCAGATATTACGTAAGAGAAGGTTAAAGGATTACGGCGACGACAAATGGACAAAAGATTAAACTTACGTGGGTTAAGTTCCATTAGCCATTTATTACACCCCTCCTGAACGGCATTAAGATCATTTTGAAGAGAAGATTGGTCAGCGGTGGTGAGAATAGCACGATAAAGTACACAGTCGTCAGCGAACATGCGTATGTTAGATGTTACATTTGAAGGCAGATTGTTAATATATATAAGAAACAGTAGTGGGTCAAGCACAGATCCATGTGGGACGCCCGACGTTGCTGAGAGTGAGTTAGAGTTCTTATTGTTAACGGAGACAAACTGCGAACGATTAGTCCAAAATTCTTCGATCCACTTCAAAATTTGGGGGTGCAAATTTAATCGAGAAAGTTTTATCAGCAGGCGTTTATGGGGTACTTTATGAAATGCTTTGGCAAAATCTAGAAAAATGATATCAGTCTGTAGATTAGAATCAAGGTTAGCAAGCAGATCATGAATGAATGTGGCAAGTTGGGTCTCGCAGGAGTAACCCCGGCGAAACCCGTGCTGAGCAGAATGGAAGAAGTTATTCGAATCAAGGAATGCCATGATGTGGGTATAGATGACGTGTTCCATGATTTTGCAGGGAATACTAGTTAGAGAGATGGGGCGGTTATTCAGCGGCGAGTTCTTGTTACCTGATTTGTAGACTGGAACGACCTTCCCATTTTTCCAGTCTATGGGCAGTTGACCTGTGAAGAGTGACTGAGCGAATAACAAGCACAACAGAGATGAACATATATCTTTTTGGTATTAATCAGTATTTTAGCGTTGATATTGTCAATTCCAGCAGAGGATTATATTTTAATGTTTTCTATTAGTGACAGAATTCCCGCAGAAGAAAATATAAGAGGAGGCATAGTATCTTGAATAATTGGGGGATTTGGAGGAAATGTCGGCTCTGTTTCATTAGTAAACACGGATGAAAAGGCTGTGTTGAACACGTTGGCGCATTCAGTTTCAGAGACAGTTGCACCCGAAGCATCAGTGGGGGAAACAGTGCGTGTGTGCTGGGGGTTAATGACTTGCCAGAACCTACGGGGGTTAGTTGACAACATTTTAGGCTGATCGGAGTTAAAAAAAGTGCGTTTGGCTTCTCGAATACTTGATAAATAATTTTTTTCGGCTGCATAATATTTGTTCCAAGCGTTCTGACTAGGAAGCAACTTGGCTGATCGGAAAAGACGCTTCTTTTTATTTTCAAGACGTTTGAGTGTATTTGTGAACCATGTTTTTTGAGGGTTATTTCGTATATTTATGTTTGGAATAAACCTGTCGACCAAATCTTCGATTTTCCTCTTAAACAAGGACCAGTTATCATGGATGGATCTTTGATGAAAGCTGGATTGAAATGCTGGTAAAAATGCGCGAAGTTCATTATTTATTGCTGTGTAGTTTCCTTTATCGTACAGTCGGATAGTTTGTTTAGAAGTTACGCGTAAGGACGGTTTAATCGTGAAGCCGGCATGTATGACGTGGTGATCGCTGACGCCTGGTAGATACGTGATGGATTGAACGCATTCAGGATTATCCATTAATATTAGGTCCAGGATATTAGCGCAGTCTTCAGTTACACGGGTTGGTTCGGATATTGTTTGAACGAGGTTAAAATTAAGGCAGACGTCTAGAAATTCATTAGCATCCTTATTACCTGTAGCGGTTAGATTATGCCAGTCAGTGCTCAGAAAATTGAAATCTCCGAATAGGAGAGTGCAGGTGTTAGGGTGCTTAGCTTTAATTTCATTTAATGCGTTATTAAGTTTTCGAGGGAAGTCTGGGTAGCTAGGAGGCCTGTAGCAAACGCCAATCACAACTGATTTAGGTGAAGCATGGCATAAAACCCATAATATTTCTATATCTGATGAAAGGTGAACAGCTGAGCATGATAGATCCCGAGCGGTTGCAATCAGTACCCCCCCCCCCCCTCCCCTTCGATCTGGGCGATCTTTGCGAAAAACACTGAAATTAGGCAAGTCAGCAAGGACTTCACTATCAGGAATGTCACTGTTTAGCCACGTTTCCGTCAAGACTAGTATGTTGCTAGCAGATGAAGTGACAATATGTGAAATAATGTTGCGTTTTGAAATGAAACTCCGCACGTTAGTAAAGATCGCTGACAATGAAAGTGCTTCTTGCTGTGCATGCTTCGAACGATCTGTCGATAGGTGCTGAGATGGTTGCTATTTCACTTCTTTTACTGTTTGTGATGATTCATCGAATATGTAGCGTTTGGGACCAATATGTAATGTTTTGAAGCGCAAAGAAAACTTATCGGATACTGATTTGGCAAAGGTTACAAGATGTTTGCGGGCGTTACGAACGGGAAGGGAGAAGTCTTCGCCAATACTGTAGTTGGTGCCTTTAAGCTTAGTTCCTAAAGAAAGGATGCTTTCTTTAGTTTTCGATGAGGTGTAAAAAAGAAAGACGCACCCTTCGCTTTGGCGTCGATTACCGCCGCCTGAACAGCAGTACGAAGAATGATGAATGATGTCTTCCCGCTCACCCGCATCGACGGCACATTGGATCGGCTGTGCAACGCTAAGTACTTCTCATCGATGGGCTTGAAGAGAGGCTACTGGGAAATTGAAGTCGACGAAGGAGATTGCGAGACGACTGCGTTCATCACACCAGACGGACTTTTGGAGTTCAAGGTGATGTCATTCGGCCTCTGCTCTGCTCCAGCGACGTTCCACTGAGTAATGAATACGGTGCTCGCAGGATTGAAGTTACAAAGTTGCATGTCTACTTAGGTGAGGTTGTTGTCTTCTGAAGAATGTCCTGAGGGGCGAGTTGGTGCATGATGAAATGAACGGCGGCGCAACAAGAAGAACACAACAAGAGAGGGGACACCACATGCGCACACTACCAACTGTTTTATTGCATGGAAAGGAGGCATATTTATACAGCTCAGGCATGACACTAATCGCAATATCGCTCAGAACCCAACACGTGGAAAAGAAACAGCAACATCAGGATAAAAGAAAAAAGAAAAAAAAAAAAAAAAAAAAAACCCTTAACCTAAAAGATTTTGATAACAGAACTTTGAGCAGGCCATCTCGTAGCAAAAGCAGAGTCAAACAATCGTAGCAAAGGCAGAGTCAAACAAGAGAAGCAAAAGCAGTCAAAAAAATTAAAAAATACAATCGTAGCAAAGGCAGAGTCAAAAGTATTAAGCAAAAGCAGTCAGAACACGATAAACAACAAAACGGAAAGCAAAAAACAGTAAAAAAGTTAACAACCCGCCTAAAACAAACAACAGACGGCCGCTAGAAATGCAGGGCTGAAAAGATGCACAGCACATGGCGTTACAAAAAACTGTCAAGAAAGGACACTTCATTTCTACGGAGGGATACTGAGGAGTCGCTAACACAAGTGCTTCCCTTCTTATTGATCATAAAGGCCTCAAGAATTTCGCGTGCCACCTGATCGCGACTCCTGCCGAGAATCCTTATTCCGTTAAGCACTGGCTCACACTTGCAATCTTTACAATGTAGGGGCAAATTCGACCCGCCTCCGTTTTCTAGCGACTTTTCGTGTTCCCGTGTTCTGTCGTTAATGCAGCGACCTGTCTGGCCTATATAGACCCCCCCGCACGTCAGTGGGATTTCGTACACCACTCCGACGGCACAAGAAACGAAATGCTTGCCGTGCCTCTTTCCGCACATGGCTTTCTTCTCTTCGCTGATCCGCGAGCGGGTTATGCTCGCGGATCAGCGAAGAGAAGAAAGCCATGTGCGGAAAGAGGCACGGCAAGCATTTCGTTTCTTGTGCCGTCGGAGTGGTGTACGAAATCCCACTGACGTGCGGGGGGGTCTATATAGGCCAGACAGGTCGCTGCATTAACGACAGAACACGGGAACACGAAAAGTCGCTAGAAAACGGAGGCGGGTCGAATTTGCCCCTACATTGTAAAGATTGCAAGTGTGAGCCAGTGCTTAACGGAATAAGGATTCTCGGCAGGAGTCGCGATCAGGTGGCACGCGAAATTCTTGAGGCCTTTATGATCAATAAGAAGGGAAGCACTTGTGTTAGCGACTCCTCAGTATCCCTCCGTAGAAATGAAGTGTCCTTTCTTGACAGTTTTTTGTAACGCCATGTGCTGTGCATCTTTTCAGCCCTGCATTTCTAGCGGCCGTCTGTTGTTTGTTTTAGGCGGGTTGTTAACTTTTTTACTGTTTTTTGCTTTCCGTTTTGTTGTTTATCGTGTTCTGACTGCTTTTGCTTAATACTTTTGACTCTGCCTTTGCTACGATTGTATTTTTTAATTTTTTTGACTGCTTTTGCTTCTCTTGTTTGACTCTGCCTTTGCTACGATTGTTTGACTCTGCTTTTGCTACGAGATGGCCTGCTCAAAGTTCTGTTATCAAAATCTTTTAGGTTAAGGGGTTTTTTTTTTTTTTTTTTTTTTTTTTTTCTTTTTTCTTTTATCCTGATGTTGCTGTTTCTTTTCCACGTGTTGGGTTCTGAGCGATATTGCGATTAGTGTCATGCCTGAGCTGTATAAATATGCCTCCTTTCCATGCAATAAAACAGTTGGTAGTGTGCGCATGTGGTGTCCCCTCTCTTGTTGTGTTCTTCTTGTTGCGCCGCCGTTCATTTCATTTTGTTGTCTTCTGCTCAAGCTTTGAAGACCATCTCGGAAGGTTTCGGATAGTGCTGGAAACAATCAAGTGTTCAGGCCTAACACTGAAACCAGAGAAGTGCCACTTTGCCTACGAGGAGCTGCTGTTCCTTGGTCACGTCGTAAGCAAGGATGGAGTTGCCCAGTCCCTCACAAGACGGCTGCAATCGCAGAGTTTCCACAGCCTAATGACAAGAAAGCTATATCCAGATTCCTTGGATTGTGCGCTTATTACCGGCGATTCGTCAAGAACGTTTCGCACATCGCTGAACCTTTCACCCAACTTACCAAGGCTGACGTGCCTCTTCAATGAGAAACGCCGCAAGTGGAAGCTTTTAAAGCGCTGGAGCGCCGCCCTCCTGTCCTCGGGCACTTTGATGAAAACGCCGAAACCGAAATTCATACCGATGCAAGCAGTGTGGGCTTAGGACCGGTCCTCCTTCAGAAAAATGGTAGACAGGAGAAAGTTATCGCGTACGCTAGCCGTTCACTGTCGAAAGCCGAAGCCAACTATTCGACGACGGAGAAAGATAGTCTCGCCATTATTTGGGCCACGTAGAAATTTCGCCCCTGCCTGTACGGACGTCCATACAAGGTTGTGAGCGATCACCATGCTCTGTGCTGGCTAGCCAATTTGAAAGATCCCTCCGGCCGCTTTGCTCGTTGGAGCCTGCGTCTTCAAGAAATCGACATAACTGTAGTCTACAAATCTGGCCGCAAGCATTCCGACGCAGACTGCTTGTCGCTAGCCTCCGTCGACGCAGCACCGGAAGAGGAAGACGACGACGCTCTCTTAGGACACGTAAGCGCTAGCAGTTTCGCGCAGCAGCAGCACTCGGATGCTGAGTTGCAAAGCCTAGTTGATTATCTGAAAGGCAAGACCGCATCGCCTCCCCGAGGGTTCAAGCGCCAATTGTCTTCCTTCGTCTTGCACAATAATGTCCTCGTGAAGAACTTCGTGCCCAACAGGACAGGCATCTTCTTGTCTTGCCCAAAAATCTCAAGCAAGAGATTATGCAGGCATGTCATGAGGAGCCGACTGCAGGTTATCTTGGGATTGCTTGCACGTTGCACCGCGTCCAGGAGAAGTACTACATGCTGCGGCTAGGTGCCTATGTTTCCCATTACGTGAAAACATGCCGTGAGTGTCGGCGACGCAAAACGCCTCCGATTAGACCAGCCGGACTCCTGAACCTCATACCACCTCCAGCTAAGCCCTTTCAGCAAATAGGGATGGACCTTCTCGGCCCCTTTCCGACTTCATCATCAGGTAACAAGTGGAGCATCGTGGCCGCCGTCTACATGACCCGCTACACTCTTAGAACTAAAGGAGTGCAGAGGAGTGCCCAGAACACACTTTGAAGGAGTATTCGCTTGTCCCATATTCCACTCCTTTTTCCAGAATAAAATTACTCCCTCTGGGCAAAGAGTGATCCAACACCTACTCAAGGAGTACTGTACTACTCCTGCAATAGAGTACAGGCACTCCTCCGAGGGAGTAAAGCTACCACATTGAAACAGCATCCTACTACTCTTTCAGGTAGTTCCAGGACTTCGTTTGTTAGAGTGACTATACTCCTTCAAAGAGTATCAGCCCAGATCTTATTTTACTCCTTCAAAAGGAGTTTCACGTGTTTTCAATGTATCCTACTAATTTTCTTATTTCACATATTCTTCAGAGCAAGTTGGTCATATGTTTTGCAGGATCCACCTGCGCTACATCTACAAAAGAGTAATGAGCAAAAGGGATTATAATCTTTGAGTAGAATAATTTTTGCTCATACAACTACTTTATGGCTACACTACAGTTTGCACATTAGTATGGTGCTCTGTCTACGTTGGGAATAACAATGGTTCAAGAAATAATGACACAAATGTACAACACTGATAACTTTTATTTCTCAAGTCATTGCTGTGATTGCTGTTGGTGCCCAAAACACGCTCGGGAGGCGCTCGCTAGGATCAAGCCCCATTAGTGTCTCAAGCAGCAGACAAGCCCGCTTTGTTTTTGGGGTGTACTTGACATTAAATGCCAAGAACACTGCCAAAAGCAAAAGTAAACCCATCTACCAAATCCACCGCAGTGAGCTGTAAGCGCTCAAAAGAAACTAAGATGCTGGATGATGCCGTAGCTTGCTCGGCTGAGTGAAGGAGCTTTGGCTATGCGTGCATTTTTCCGGGTGCCTGCAAACATGAATGAAAATAATGCAAGTAAGAGTCAATTCCAATGCCCTTTTCATACTATCCTGCATATAACCCCATGAAAAAAAAGAAAGAATACAACTAGAATGTACTGATCGTGTGTGTCATGTCGCCACTAGTGTGTACCTATATTGTGACCAAGTGCAGACACCTTTCATTGCAAACCTTCATTCAGAGCTACAATTTTATGAAGCCCAATACAATTATCACTATGCTAGTCCTTTCAAAAGCTGTGTGCATGTAAAACAAGCACATATTTACCAAATGAAAATTTTAACATGAGCAAGCTCTTCTGCAAGTATCATGATCAGCCTGACTACGCCCACTGCAAGGCAAAGGCCTCTCCCATGTTCTCCAATTAACCCTGTCCTTCGCCAGCTATGTCCACCGTGTTCCTGCAAACCTCCGCCCATGGAACTTTTTGCTGCTTCCTGCTACGCTTGCCTTCTCTTGGAATCCACTCCGTTACCCTTAAGGACCAGCGATTATCTTGCCTTCGTCTTACATGCCCTGCCCAAGCACCCTTTTTTCTCCTGATTTCGACTAGGATGTCTTCAACCCGCGTTTGTTCCCTCACCCACTCCGCCCGCTTCCGATCTCTTAATGTTACGCCTATCATTTTTATTTCCATAGCTCGTTGCGTTGTCCTTAACTTAAGCTGAACCCTCTTCGTTAGCCTCCACGTTTCTGCCCCATAGGTGAATACCGGTAGGATACAGCTGTTGTATACTTTTCTCTTGAGGGGTATTGAAAAACTGCCATTCATGATCTGAGAGAACCTGCCATATGCACTCCACCCCATTCATATTCCTCTAGTTATTACCCTTCATGATCCGGATCAGCGGTCACTACCTGCTCTAAGTAAATGTATTCCCTTATCACTTCCAGCCATTTCTAAAACCACACCTATTGTGCTTGACGGTTTCTTGTCACATAATACATTGTGCAGTTTAAAATATAGGGTAACCTTGAATCGGGAAAACACTTAAACCAATGACAGTTTTCTTGCTGAAGAGAAATGGCTGTTGCAATTCCTGTTTCTCAGATACCATTAACTGAATTTCATGCTCTAAAATAGTGAAGGAAAAATTCAAAATTTTTCATCTCAAAGAGGCAGACAACAAATTTCAGTTTGGCTTGGGTTGGTTTATGGGGTTTAACGTCCCAAAGCGACCCAGGCCATGAGAGACGCCGTAGTGAAGGGCTCCGGAAATTTCGACCACCTGGGGTTCTTTAACGTGCACTGACATCGCACAGTACACGGGCCTCTAGAATTTCTCCTCCAAAGAAATTCCAGCCGCCGCGGCCGGGATCGAACCCGCGTCTTTTGGGTCAGCCACCGAGCAAATTTCAGTTGCACATTTTTTTTTTGTTTTTAATGATGCATAAGGCATTACTATGCACGGATAACCACACAGTATTCGCCTATGACTGCTAAATAATTTGTAATTAAATATCTTCTCTCTCCTGCTTCACTTTTAAAAACTGAGCAATGGCAATGGCATCAAAGGTCAGTATAAGCCAGGGGAGGCATGAGGAAAACTGCAATATAATTGCGGCTTCGTCATTCATTGTGATTCCGACTCTTAAGGCAGGCTGGCTTTAGCATTGTAACTAATTAAAACGATGAAGTAGCGATATTGTAGCTTTTTTGTGCCTTCCATAACCTATACTGAACATTGATGTCATAGCAATTGCTATGCTATTGAAACAGGGAAGAAAAGAAATCTGGTTGTAATTATTTAGCGATTGGAGACGAATACTATGCAACAATTCTATGTATACGAATGCCCAGCACGTCGCTACAAAGAACACACATAACCAAAAATTTGGTGTTTATACTCATTTAAGGTAATACTACTTCCCACGCAAGAACACGACAGCCATGTGTAAACTTTTTGCTTTCATAGTAATAAAATCTATCCAACGACAAGTTAGGCGCAGCATGTCTGCTCTTTATAAATATGCAATACTGACAATGTTTGACACTAGCATTTGGCATGAACGAGATAACTGTGATTACTTCGCACATTACGTGCCAGTCCATACTATTATGCACAATTTAGATTTGCAAATGTAATGTGTAATTCTCTATGACTGCCACAATAGTGCACTGCAAACCAATGAAGTTGTCTTGCATTTGCAATGTTCTCACTACTTTTATGCAACACTGATCACTTCAGTATATCTGCATCGTTCTGTTAGACGGCCACGGGATAGCTAGAATTAAGGCTATTTTATGTGATGGAAACCATTGACTAGACAACAAAGAAGAAAAGCCTCAACTACTGTACTGGTGCTGGGACGTCTAATAAGAGCTCAGAAAGACTCGGTTTCAATACGCCAAACCCTCCGCATAACATTACCCTGTGCGAAAATACCCCACCCCACCCTAGCTTAATTTCTGTCCACATGCACCAAGGCTCACTGCACCTGTTATAAATATTGCCCTAAATATTGCAATCAAGCTGCCCGTGTATGCATAGGCTATCTGTGCATGGAGAAAAAAAGAAGTTGTTAGGAATGTTTCACACCAAAAACAGAAAAAAAGGCAGCCTGTTTCTCAGAAACAGCTAAGCATGAAATGGTGTGTCCAAAAAGATTAGGCTGCTTTGTACTTATTTATGACAACGAGAACTGTCAGAGCTGCGCTTTCAAAAATTCAGGAGCTTTGTGCACAAACGTAGCTTCCGTATGCACGTCTTGCAGCACCAACGCTTCCGAATTGAAACGACCGATGAATATGCACAAGAAAAAGCAAATAGAGAGCGCTTGAATTTACAAGAAAAGCTACCTTGCACAATCAGAAATTTCGCGACAGAACCTTCCAAACAGTGACGTGTACTGGTTGCGGTATACCGAATATATACCTAGCAAATAAGTGTGCGCTTTGTTAACGAGCGGGATTCTGTGGCGGCAATGCTACAGCTCCAATTCCGAAAACCTAACGCTGCAAAAATTGAGTTTTCAAACTACGTGCGAATGCACGATACACTTTTGCACGCATTTAGAACTTTCAGTTGTGAAACACAGACAACGAATCTTGTGTATGCGTCTTCCTTGGCTGGTAAAAAAATTCTATAAGTCTCCAGTTTGCCTGTGTACTCCACAAATTCTAGGATCCCTGCCCGCTACATGTCAAATTTCACTGAAGCGAAAGTAATACAACCAACAGCTGATGATTTGCTAGGGCAAAAGGATTTCAAAAGTTTGAGAAGGGCAGTGGGAGTCCAATCCAGGTGGAGTAGTGAAATTTGACTAGTAACAGACAGGGATCCTCCAATCTGTGGAGGACACCGGCAAATTGGAGACTTACGGAGGAATTTTTTTACCCGCCAAGGAACACGCATACACAAGAGAGAACCACAGAGGACTACGGCTTTTACCAGCCCTTGTCCTGTGCGGTTCTCTCTTGTGTATGCGTCTTTTTAGGCTGGTAAAAAAATTCTTCCATAAGTCTCCAATTTGCCTGTGTCCTCAACAAACCGCAGGATCCCTGTCCACTACTAGTCAAATATTTCAACTCCACCTGGCTTGGACTCCCACCGCCCTTCTCTGTGGAGAAAGGGTGACAGCAGCTGGCAAAGGACAAGGTTAACTGCAGATCAACTGGGGTAGCATTATCCTGCACTGATTTTGACGGCAGGTTCACAAGACAAACAAAATGAACTCGAGGAGCGGGGTGCACATCGTGCGACTGAATGTCAATGGCCAGTGAAAATGGCACCAGCACTGTGGAATGCACATGCAGAAAACGAGACGCATTTTTTTGTCAACTTTGAGTGGCAGTCTACTGCACTTTTTGTTTTACTGGGGTGAGGGTCGTCGTGAGGGTTGAAGTCCATATTTCTTTTCCATCCACTGTGTTAATTGCGAGCTATGTTTACCTAATAGGGGCTGGGCATCTAACATCACCGTTATTTCTTTGCAGCAGTTAAAACAATACAGCATACATTTTATAACATGCTTAACGAATTTTTGGGAGCAGCATGCTTTTACCCTTCTACTATTTGTTGCTACTGAATCAGTTTGGCGTTGACAAAAGATCTGTAATAAGGAGTAATTACTCATTGACATCCACTCGAGCACAGCCAAATGGCTACAAAGGAAAGCTATACAGCTTTCACAGAAACTTCGTAGTTAAAGAAAGATTCGTCCTGGTCCGGTGTTCGAACTAAGAACCACCACTTCACTGGAGCAGTCGCTCTACCAATTTGTCCAACCTGGACGGCAAGCTTATGGTAGGGCGAGAGCGAAGTGATCAATAACTTGTGGGAATCTGGCTTTCCGCCGTCGCCTTTGCGCGGCTGTGCCGGCCGCCCGCGTTGTTTCTCCTCTTTCCCTTGCTCCCGCCTCAGGCGGTGGAGAGGCGGCTGGGTGACTAATCACTGTCATTTAGCCACAGCTCCGCCCCGGCTCCCCAAGGGCCTTTGCCATTGGCGCCTTTTGGCGGGAATCCGGGACCCGTTTTGGCGGCCGCGGCCGCGCATCCCGCGACCGTCCGAGCGGGGCCCAGAGAGAGAGATCCCTCCGAGACAGCGTAAGGTGCGTACGTTACTGTTTGTCCGTGCCGGCCTTTGCCGTTCGGACCAGTGCTTACTCGAGCTCGCCCGCACGTGTCCTCTGACCTGCAGCGGCTCGAGCCTGTCCAGCGGGGTCCAGCGACCTCCGACAGGCGTACCTTGCGTTGATTGCCCACTCTCTCTCGCAACCGGCCCAACGGTCGACACGAGAGAGAGATCACAGCACTGCCGCGGGGACATTCTCCTGCAGCGGCGTGTTAGCGGCGCGCATTGCTCGAGTCGCTTCGTGCGCGCAGCGGAGCCTTGCTCCTCGCGCGCCCCCGGGACGGGGTGACGATTGAGTGTGTGTGTACTGCTGAAGGACGGCGTGAATAAACGTCTCCTTTGTGAACTTGGAGGCCTATTTCTTTGCGGCGAATCGCTCTCCTCCCAGCGGAGGTTGAGTGCGCTGCATCGGTGTCCCAGTGGTGTGTGGTGACGGCTGATCGGGGCCCTTGGCTCGCGCGAAGCTCGAACCCGCGGTGGGTGGTGGCCTGTGTCCACGTAGAAACCCACAACTGGCGCCCAACGTGATAAGTCATTGGCGCTTACGCCTTTGATGACACATTAGCCGAGCAGGTCGCCTTGCCGATCACGCTTGCGCACCATGTCTACCCCCAGCGGGGCACTCGGCAGCTACATGTCGGCTCCCTACGGAGTTGTAGCGTCGTTTGGTCCGCTGGCTGCTGTTCCTTCGAATAGCCAGACACCGTGGTTGGCCGCGGCCCCCATTGGGGTTTACGGCGACACAACCCAAAATGTCGACCACGCGGCTCCCATCGGAGCTGTATCGGAAGCACCCTGCGGTGCATCCGCTGGTCACATGCCTCAGCTGTGCACGCTTTCCGCCCAGTGCGAAAGCAGTTCGTGTCACGCTGCCGCAACCGGCAGTTTCGAACAGCAGCAGCCGTGCCCCGCGAGCAGTCAATTCTGCTCTGGGAACGGCGAGGCGCTGGCCCGGTTCCCTGCGGAAACCGCGCCGCTCATCGAACTAGGAGCCTTGCCTCCCTCGTTCGTGCAGCCCGCCCAAACCTCCACTGAGGCCGGGGCGCAGGCGCTGCTAGCCAGTGCTGCCCAGATGATCCAGTCGCTGTCAGGGGCTGTTGGGACGCTTTTGGCCACGCCGAAGTTGTCTCACCCCGCGGTCAAGTTGCCCATGCCAACATACCGCGGGTATGATGACCTACTCAGTGCCCGGGATTTCCTTGAGTCCCTCACCCATTATCAGAGAACTATGGGCCTCACTGAGCAGGTGGTGCTTGCACACATCATCCCCGCAGCGCTGACTGACACGGCAGCTCGGTGGCATCGGCTTTCCGGCCACCGGGCAGCGACTCTCGAGGAGTTCCGTGCAGCATTCCTGCGCGAATTCCTGCCCGCTGACTACGAGCGTAGGATGCGGCGAGAGCTGGAGCTCCGTACTCAGGCTCCGGATGAGTCGCTGCAAGAGTATGTTCGTGCGATGGAAGACCTTTTCTCAATCGCCGAGCCCAGAGCCTCGAACGAGGAGCGTGTCGAAAGGACGATCAGGCAGGCACATCCGACCTTTTCGGCTTACCTGCGCGGCGGCCGATTCCGAGATTTGGAGGAGCTGGCCGCCGAGGCAAAGCGCATTCAAGGCGACATTCTCGCCGCGCGCGCCTATCGTCCGCCACCGCCGGCAAGCGAGGCCTTTGAGCCACGCTGTGCATGGAGAGGGGCCTTGCCCTTACCCAACCGGCGACCACCCGCACAACCTGCCTTTGCAGCTGTTAGCGGGCAAAACGAGGCATGGGAGTTGAGCGACAGAGCTCTCGATCCCTACTCGTACGGGAGACGAGCAGCCTGCGCTGCACCGTTTTCTGAAGCGCGTGCTGAGGGGCGCCAAGCGCTCCAACGCACAGCGGAGGGGGAAACCCGACTCGGCCGACCCTTTGGTCGTGCAGCGGGCGGACCCAGGCAGGGAGAGGCGCCATTGTCCCGCGACCAAGCTCGCGGCGGTGTGCGCTGCTTCCGCTGCCAAGAGAGGGGCCACTTAGCAAGAGAATGCACCGTAGCCAGGCCTCCTGCGAGGCAGGGAAACGGCGGCGGGGGTCGGTCGTAAAGGGACCACCGGCCCAATCTCTGCTAATTCCCTCTGCGTACAGAGCAAGCTGCCTTGCTAATGCGCACGCGCCGTTTATTCCGGTCACCATTGCTGGCCGCGAATTTTCGGCGTTACTGGATACGGGAGCCAGCGCTTCCTTGTTCGGTGAAGAGGTGTTGTCCCACTTGCAAAAGCACTCTGTGCGCTTGCGGGACTGCCGTACGGCATTCAACCTTGCGAAAGGCGTGGCCCATTCGGCTGGCGCCGCGAGGCTGACTGTCAGGTGGGGAGAGCGGACGAGACGCACGCGTTTCATCCATCTCCCAGGGCTCAGTGTGCCCATGATTCTCGGACGGGACTTTCTCCTGAAAACCGGGATCGTGGTGGACATTGCGAATGGCGGCTATCGCGACGGACCATTTTCCCAGCTTAAGCCGTTCATTAGCCCACCGGCGTCAGTATCTGCCTGCGCAGCGAAGGCGTTCGGAGAGTGCCACGCTCAGCGGACAGGGCCACGCCCTTGTGTCGAGCGTTCCGTCGTTCAGCCTCCCCATTGGGACCGAGCGGCGCGGCACGACCAGGCACCACATCCGCTGGCCGCCAGTGCGGTAACATTGGATGACACACAGAAGGCTCGTTTGACAGCGCTATTGCGTCAGTACGATGAGCTCTTCACGGATCAACCTGGCTGTACCACTTTAGTGAGCCACAAGATCCACACTGGAGACGCGCTTCCTTTGAAGTGCAACCCTAGACCCGTCAGCCTTGCGAAAAGGCAAGTGATTGATGGGTTGCTGGATGAGATGCTGTCGGCGGACATTATCCGCCGCTCGTCCAGCGCCTGGGCGTCTCCGGTGGTGTTGGTGCCTAAGAAAGATGGCAGCCACCGTTTGTGTGTGGATTATCGCCGTCTAAATGCGCTGACTCGCAAGGATGCCTATCCGCTCCCGACGATCAGCTCAATCGTAGGAAACCTGGGCAGCGCGCGGTACTTTTCCACGCTAGATGCCTCCAAAGGTTACCTACAGGTCCAGATGGCTGACACTGACCGGTCTAAGACCGCGTTCACGTGTCACAGAGGGCTGTTTGAGTTCACTCGTATGCCCTTTGGTCTCTGCAATGGTCCTGCGACTTTTCAGAGGCTCATGGACCGCGTCCTGGGGGAAGCGAAATGGTCCCACGCCATGTGCTACCTGGACGATATCGTGATTTATTCACGAACCTTCGATGAGCACTTAGGCCACATTGCCGACGTGCTCGAGAGGGTACGGGCTGCTGGGATGACTTTGAATCCTGCGAAAGCCCAAATAGCGCGGACCCGGGTTCAGTTACTAGGGTTCACGCTGGGCGAGGGCTCCATTGAGCCTGATGCGGAGAAACTTCGAGCCATACTCGAATTTCCCGCGCCCAAGGACGTACGCGGCCTCCGCCGCTTTCTGGGAATGGCCAATTTTTATCGGTCGTTCATCCCGTCCTGTGCCCGCGTGCAGGCACCCTTGACCAAGCTCTTGGGAAAGACTGCAGCGTGGCGATGGGGGCCCGAGCAAGAGCGATCCTTTCGCCTCCTGTCTAGTGCCATTGCCGAGACAGCGCAGCTCAGGCTACCCGACCTGACCAGGCAGTTCGTAGTCCAGACTGACGCGAGCGATCTGGGTTTAGGAGCAGTTCTCCTACAGGAATTCGATGGCGTGCTGCAACCGCTGGCCTTTGCCAGCCGCTCCTTGCTGCCCTCGGAGAGGAATTATTCCGTGACCGAGAAGGAGTGCCTCGCCATCGTGTTTGCACTGCGCAAATTTGACGTCTACCTTGATGGAACGCAATTCGTGGTGCAGACAGACCACAGTGCGCTCAGTTGGCTGATGCGGCTCCGCGAGCCCGCGGGTCGGCTGGCGCGCTGGGCTCTTCTGATACAGCATTACGACTTTTCCGTGCAGTATCGAAAGGGGAGCACGAACGTGGTAGCTGACGCGCTATCCCGTGCCCCACTCGCCAGCGGCGCCTTGACGCCTGTAGGCGGAGGGGGTGAAACAGCGGACGAGCCGCCGGGCGGCAAGGAGGGGGAACCCGCAAACGGGTTAACCCATTCCGCTAACCAGGCAAGCAGCGCTTCGCAAAGCGGTCGAGAGGCAAAGCTCTTCGTGAGCGCCTCGGAGTTGCCGACGCGAACGGAAATTTTGGCTGCAAACCTGAGTGGGGACGAGACCATGCTCCCCTCTGGGATGACTGGAATCGTTTTCAGCCGTAAGAGCTACTGAAAGCCCAGCAAAATGACCCCTTTTGTCGCGAGGTGAGCGACGGTCTCAGGGAGACGGAGCGCCGTGACGCTACTTGTATTGTAGCGGGCGCAGGGGGGCAGAAGCCAGCGTGTGTCGCGGCGAACCCCGGGGATTCATATTTGCTGAACCATGACGGGCTCGTGCTGAAGTACATAGCCACCGATGACGAGTCCATCGACCCGTTCTAGGTGGTTATCCCCAAAAGTCTGAGAGGCGCACTTTTGCGATTCTCTCATGACGAACCACTGGCCGGTCATCTGAGTGGCTCCAAAGTTTTTGCAAAACTGAGTCATTCGGTGACGTGGCCTGGCATGAAGCGTGACATTTTCCGCTATTGCCGTTCCTGCCATGTCTGTCAAGCGGTGAAGTCACGGGGCGGCAAGCCGCCTGGAATGATGAAACCGTTTGACAGTGTGCGTCCGTGGCAGATGGCCACCTGCGATTTGATGGGGCCTTTCCCCAGGAGCAAGCAGGGGTTCAATGACCTGAAGGCCTACGCGTCACGGTCTGACGAGCTTGCGCCGGTACCCATTGGTATCAAAGGCAAGCGCAAAGGCACAACTGGTGCTGCGGAACGCAAGCGTACGGAGCACCGGTACAATCTGAGGCGACGGTCACCGGTGTGATTGATGCCGGACGGCGGACTTTTCCGCAACCGAAGGCACGCAGCCTCAGCTAGCTGGCGAGCTTTCTCGTCAGGCCCTACCTAGGCGAAGCACGGTGTGTTATTTTTTTTTTTTTTTTGCAGCATGCTCAGTTCCAGCCTTGTGTGTTTATCAGTTTATTTATTTGTTTTGTTTAGTCAGTTTTTAGCCACTTTCGTTTCCAGCTTGTTCGTCGGTTTTCGTTCTAACGTACCGAGATGTACATAGGTAACATGCGTCTGCGTTGGCGTTCAGTTTTTTTTAACCAGACTTGTACATATGTATACTTCAGCCGCTCTCTCTTGCGCTTATCTTTTGAAGCGCAGAGTTTGCCTGTCGTTTGTACGGCGCCTTTTCTCATTTCCGGCCCGACTGTGGGTGGTTAGCTCGTTAAGGAGCCGTGTGTCGCGGTGCGAGTTTTGTGCGGCCCGTATGGAGGGGAAGTTGGCGGGGCGTTTGGGGCGATGGGGGGGCGGAAAGTGCACCCTTTGACCCTCGCCGCGGCGCCTCTGGACGCTTCTGATGGGGGGGTCGTTGTCGCCGACCAGCGTCCGCGCACGTGCCGGTGTATGCGTGTTTGTGGCTGTGGCTGTGTGCGCGCGTAACCATGAGCCAAGGCGACGCCTGTGAGTTGTGCCGCTGTGCTTCTGCGTGAGCGCGAGGATGAGAAGGACCCCTCGCTGTGGACAAGGTTACACATCTGGACGCCGCCGAACGTCCTCGCCCGTTTCAGCCGGCGTGAAAGGGGTGCACTAACTTTCCTGTGCCCGAACGTGATGTCGTGTCCAAGGACGCGAGGTCAGTGCTCTGCCGCGGCCCCGTCGTCATCAACGCACCATACATCAACGGAAAGAAGACCGCCATCAGTCGTCGGCCCTCCCAACGCGTTCAACTTGAAGTCTGCGAGCGGTGAGTCGCCGACCGGCCCATTGGGCCGCGCCATCGAACTTTGAGGCTGACATCCACCTGTCACATAGCTGTACAGTTTATTCACATCTTCTTGTGTACCGTGTATATAATCTGCAAGCTGTTTTGATTTACTGAAGCGTATGCCCGTGTTTGTTTGTTTGCCTTGTTTTTCCTTTGTTTTCTTACGTTGTTCTGGCTGGAACTGAAGGGTAGCTAGTTTTGTTTTGTGTATTCATTTCTTTATTTTGGAACTGAAGTGTAGCTTATTTTTTTGTGTGTATTGATTTCTTTATTTTGGCTGCGTGCTTTGCCGATGGGTAGGAGGGCATTTAAGGAGAGGGGGATGTGGGAATCTGGCTTTCCGCCGTCGCCTTTGCGCGGCTGTGCCGGCCGCCCGCGTTGTTTCTCCTCTTTCCCTTGCTCCCGCCTCAGGCGGTGGAGAGGCGGCTGGGTGACTAATCACTGTCATTTAGCCACAGCTCCGCCCCGGCTCCCCAAGGGCCTTTGCCATTGGCGCCTTTTGGCGGGAATCCGGGACCCGTTTTGGCGGCCGCGGCCGCGCATCCCGCGACCGTCCGAGCGGGGCCCAGAGAGAGAGATCCCTCCGAGACAGCGTAAGGTGCGTACGTTACTGTTTGTCCGTGCCGGCCTTTGCCGTTCGGACCAGTGCTTACTCGAGCTCGCCCGCACGTGTCCTCTGACCTGCAGCGGCTCGAGCCTGTCCAGCGGGGTCCAGCGACCTCCGACAGGCGTACCTTGCGTTGATTGCCCACTCTCTCTCGCAACCGGCCCAACGGTCGACACGAGAGAGAGATCACAGCACTGCCGCGGGGACATTCTCCTGCAGCGGCGTGTTAGCGGCGCGCATTGCTCGAGTCGCTTCGTGCGCGCAGCGGAGCCTTGCTCCTCGCGCGCCCCCGGGACGGGGTGACGATTGAGTGTGTGTGTACTGCTGAAGGACGGCGTGAATAAACGTCTCCTTTGTGAACTTGGAGGCCTATTTCTTTGCGGCGAATCGCTCTCCTCCCAGCGGAGGTTGAGTGCGCTGCATCGGTGTCCCAGTGGTGTGTGGTGACGGCTGATCGGGGCCCTTGGCTCGCGCGAAGCTCGAACCCGCGGTGGGTGGTGGCCTGTGTCCACGTAGAAACCCACAACTCGTTGGGGGCCAGTTGTGGGTTTCTAAGTGGACACAGGCCACCACCCACCGCGGGTTCGAGCTTCGCGCGAGCCAAGGGCCCCGATCAGCCGTCACCACACACCACTGGGACACCGATGCAGCGCACTCAACCTCCGCTGGGAGGAGAGCGATTCGCCGCAAAGAAATAGGCCTCCAAGTTCACAAAGGAGACGTTTATTCACGCCGTCCTTCAGCAGTACACACACACTCAATCGTCACCCCGTCCCGGGGGCGCGCGAGGAGCAAGGCTCCGCTGCGCGCACGAAGCGACTCGAGCAATGCGCGCCGCTAACACGCCGCTGCAGGAGAATGTCCCCGCGGCAGTGCTGTGATCTCTCTCTCGTGTCGACCGTTGGGCCGGTTGCGAGAGAGAGTGGGCAATCAACGCAAGGTACGCCTGTCGGAGGTCGCTGGACCCCGCTGGACAGGCTCGAGCCGCTGCAGGTCAGAGGACACGTGCGGGCGAGCTCGAGTAAGCACTGGTCCGAACGGCAAAGGCCGGCACGGACAAACAGTAACGTACGCACCTTACGCTGTCTCGGAGGGATCTCTCTCTCTGGGCCCCGCTCGGACGGTCGCGGGATGCGCGGCCGCGGCCGCCAAAACGGGTCCCGGATTCCCGCCAAAAGGCGCCAATGGCAAAGGCCCTTGGGGAGCCGGGGCGGAGCTGTGGCTAAATGACAGTGATTAGTCACCCAGCCGCCTCTCCACCGCCTGAGGCGGGAGCAAGGGAAAGAGGAGAAACAACGCGGGCGGCCGGCACAGCCGCGCAAAGGCGACGGCGGAAAGCCAGATTCCCACAAACTCGAGTGGGAACTGTGTTGGTCTAATGTTTTAGGACCCCTAAAACATTGGGCAAACTCAGTTCCCGCTTCATGTTACAATACTGAGTGACATTTTGGTCTATACACCAGAAATACCGGTAAAGCATCATGATAGAACACAATGATTTTAAAGGGATAAAGGAATATGTTCGCCCTTTCAGAGGGCACATATGCATAAGAGGCAACATGTGTGAAATAGTCACTGCACCTGAAGCAGTGTAAACTCCATTATGTTAACAGCAGCAGTCAAAAGCTTCATGAGCGACTATTTCATACAGATCATGCAATTACATTCATCTAATTCAGGATCAGATTCATGTGATTATACAGGGAGGTACTGCTGCTAAGTGCACGTAGAGCTCTGCATGCATTTCTAAACCCAGCTGTGAGCCTATGTCTACGAAATTTTTCTAAATAGGCAGGTAAGGTATGCATCACTGGAAAACAATACCTACCACAAACAGCTGAGGAGAGATAGCACAGCCAAAAGCTGGAAGCACGAATGGCCCAGTAGATACTGGCAGCTGGCAACTGCAAATAAATATGTCAGAGCAACTGTTGTCAGTGGCCGTAACAATGTCATCAATGACAAGTGAAGAAATTGTCTACTGCTTCATAAATTAGAATAAGGTGTTAACATAGGAACACAAAAAGCAATGAGATGGCCCATGACAAAAGAAATGAACAGATTGTATGTGATGCACCGATATACATTTTTTCAGTAGATTTACATGACTGTCACAACCGCATAGAAAGATGAGCAGGCTGGAATACCACTATTTTTATGCATGATGAAAAGAGCGTAACTATTCGAATATAGCATGCACGGGATTTAATTATTACTACTAGGGTGCTTTGCAGCAGCACCGAAGGTATTTTTAAATTGAAGGTAGCGACCAGTAGACCCGTCTGCTTTGCACAAATGACGAGAGGATGGAAAAGGCATGCATTCATTAGCAAGAAGCACGATATCTCACATCACAGCATGAAACGAAAATTGGTATTGCATTTAACTAATCTGCACAGAAATAAAAACTGCCTAGTGGCAATGCAAGTAAGAGCAAGGGAAAAAAATACCGAAGAAAACTGGTGAGTGTGGTGCAGGGAGGTCTGTGGGTAGGGTCTCGTGCCTGGGAATAGTTCCGAGCGCGGAGAATCGCCGGCAGCACAGCTGGTGGCAGTCAACCAAGAATAAATAAGAGAAAGTGAAAATCGATAACAAACCATCACCGATATAGCGAACAACTTGAAAGCGGGCCGCACAAACGAGGGATATAGCAAAAAGCTTGAAATCCTAAATAAGTGCGCAGTTGCATCCCAAACAGTTCTCAAAATCTGAAGGAGAGGAAGCAACGACACCTACACCTCAGGGCAGACGCAAGAACGATCTAACTTTGACATAATACTGTGTCAAATTCTGTTCCATGGGGAAGCACAGATAAAAATTTACAAATGACTAGGCAAGGGATATGCCCCAGCCTTTTACACGCGATCATTGTCCCCGAAAAAATTGTATGACAAATATTAAGGCGTAAGCACTAATCCGACGAGTACACACACTGAGCACTGTCTGTTGGCAGCTGGCCTAGCGCGAGTGCTCTGTCGCGCGGCACTGCCGCTCATCATCATCCTCTAAGTAGCACAAATCAATCCGACGGGCACCAGCCGCGAGGCAACTCGACCGTTGTCAGTTCCCTTGTCTGTCCGCAGCTGGCCTAGCAAGAGCGCTCTCTAACGTGGCACTGCACGCTCATCATCCTCTCCTACGTAGCACAAATCTATGCTATTGGAATGTAGTAAACATTGTTTGTTGTTTTTCGCAGCGCTAGCAAGCGACCGCATAACTCTGTTGTGATAACTGGTGGCATTTTTATTTACCGCGGCACCCGAGTACTAAACGCAGATAGAGACTATGGAGCAACAGTTGCTATCCGGCCTATACGCCCGTTCTTTTCTGGTAAAGGCCGATTCACACGACGGTCCGTTCGCCCGCTGCCGCGGCCGACAGCGCGCCTCTCAATGTGGTGACGCATGAATACGTATTGCGCGGGCCGCGGGCGAACGGATCGTCGTGTGAATCGGCCTTAACGCATTATAGCTGAGGCAACCGCACGCAGACTGCCTGCACTGCCATCCCTATATAGGCGCACACTAATAACGCGTGCGAATAGAGATCAGAAGTAAAGAAACGTACACGGGACTCACCGTTCAGACGGCTCATCAAGGCTTAGCAAAACCGCACATTCTTCTTCGTTGCCTCTCCAGATGACAAGAAGTCGTAGCGCTACCTTTCTTCACGGCTTTACCCGTTCAAAATCACCAGTGTTGACAGGGCGTAATTCTCGTCGTTGGTTTCCAAAACACACTTGTGTTCTTCATACACGTCCACCGCACGAGCACTCAAACGACTCAAACAATGCTACGAAAACCCAAATAACACAAAACGTGACGACGGCTGCAGTTTTGCTTCGTTGAAAAAACCTACAAATGCGCTTTTTTATTACTAATATTTGAATTGTGTTCGCAACAAAAACAAATTGTATTTTTTCATTTTATTTCTTTATTAAATGCGAATACCAAAGCGCTTTTAGATACTTTTGGTGACATGTCGTTTGTAGAAGCTGCGATCCTGTGATCCCATCCCCGGGTGTCCTAGCAGACGACGGCGCAGATGACGCTGTTGACAGAATGCAATTTGGATTGACGGCAGCGAAAATCCATTAAATGCGACAAAAAAGGCAAAGAAACGCACCGTATCGCAAACTGGTCCATATCAAGGATATGTTCGACGCGAGCGGTAGGACAAAGGGCAGCTGCGATGCATTACTCTACGCGACACTGGCATGCTCGACGGAGATCTACATGAAACAGAGCTTAAATGTGACCCGTACAAGCGGATTACTGTGATATCAACTGCGTTACGGAACTACGACGATACTTGCTTCACACTTTAGCTTATATGCAACAGCGGCCCGCACTCGCCGCATCCTGTTCGAGTGTACTTTCACTAGCAAGAGCCCACATGCATGGAAGCCGACAGAAGCAACTGTCTTTTCGAGTTCAGATTGTTCCGAGAAATACGAGCAGCTTACTTTAGCACGTACTCGAATTCAAGTTCTCAGCCTGTGTGTCACGTACGGTGACGATGGCGTCGAGGGCGAGCTTAAGAATCGCCTTAACGTGGCCGCAACGCAGCCGGTATCCCAAGCATTCGTGCGCTAATTGTTGTTCACCTGTACTGCGAACGTGCGCTTAGTCGCAGGCCAGATAGCTGCTCGATTTGCCAGCCTTGCGAGTACAATTCGCAAGTTTCTGAGCCAATCTGTGAGCGAGCCGAGCTTTCAGCAATGACGAGCGCGCCGCGCGACGAGCTTCGGCCTGCTCCCTGGCCGAGCTTTCAGCAATGACGCTGCTCGCGAGCGCGCCGCGCGACGAGCTTCGGTCTGCTCCCTGGCTGCCGTATTCGTAGCTAAGCCTAGGAGGTTTCACTTCGATGCCAGAGCTGAGAGCGCTTCGAAACTGGCTAGCGCTGAGGTGCTACTCTTTGCATTGGAAGTACGTTTTATTGTGAACTATGTCTCGTAGTGAAATAAAGATATGCTCGGGTCCACCCGAACGGTGATGATGGCGTCGAGGACGAGCTTAAGAATCGCCGCAACGCAGCCGATATTCCATGCATACATGTGTGTTAAATTTGTTCACCTGTGCTGCAAACGTGGGCATAAAGGTTCGCTCAATCGCAGGCCAGTCGCTGCTCGATTTTCCAGCCTTGCGTGCGCGATTCGCAAGCTACGGAGCGAATCATTGAGCGAGCCGAGCTTTCGGCAACGACGCCGCCCGCGGTCGCGCCGGGCGACGAACTGTGCGCTGCTCGTTGGCTGCCCTTGTCGTCGCTAAACCTAGCCGATTTCACATAGATGCTGTAGCTGAATGCGCTTCGAAACTGGCCAGCACTTAGGTGCTACCCTCGGCACCGTTTTACTCTGAACCCCGCGTCATAGGGAAATAAATATATGCTCGGTTTCCGCGACCCAGGCGAACTCCAGAGCAGCAGCAAAGCGGCTATGGGAGGAAATTTGTATGGCTGTTATCGCTTCTACCAACAACTCGACATTGGCTAATGATACTCTATCCCAGAGCTTTGGTCGTGAACAAACAATACCAGTGCATTTTTCTGACGCCGGCAGCCGGCATCCAGGCTGGCAGGCCGGCCCCGAGAAGCTAGCGCGCCCTTACGATTGTATGGCCGTGGCGCACATCAAAACCGCCACGATATTCTCCTCTTCGCTCAGGTTGTAGCAGCACACTGCTAATAACGAGGAACCAGACCACTTTAAAAGACCGAGCGCGAGGGCGCAGGAGCCTGGGCCAAAGCGCGTGACTGACGTCATTCCCGAGACCTCATTTCACGTGAGAATCAAACGAGCAGGCGACCCGCAGGCCACCCTTGTAGGTGTGAGGAACGGTGTCGTGGAGCTGCTGCCTGGTCGCATGCCCTTTGCTACTTGCAAGTGTGAATGGGCATTCAATGCCCGTTTGCAGTAGCGAGTCCCTTAGTTCACGTAGTTCACGTATACGTATGTATACGTAGTTCACGTTACGTATATAGTAAGTGCTTCCGCGAAAATACAGTTGAACGCAAGTTTGAAGGAATGCACGGCGAGCGCTCTTAGCAAAATGAACAACGCGTACTCGCTGTAGATTATTCTTTGCGGCATAAGAAAATAATACGAGTTGCTTGCTACGATGAGCAATGATATTTATTGTGCAGCCTGTGGAGCCGCATGAACGTTATCATTTGTTTGTTAATTCCTTTGGCGGAGGAGTAAAACAAGCACTGAACTACCTTGGGGTATGCAGGAGTGGAAATGCCATTTTACTCCTTTGTCAAGAGGAGTGAACAGGACCTTTCACTCTTTCTCGTTTGTAGAGAGAGTAGATTGAGACCTGCAGGAGTAGCGAGGCTCTTTTACTCTTAATGCAGGAGTAGCAGTTCTTAGAGTGTACGCCGAAACAAAAGCGTTACCTAATGGTACCGCAACAGCTTGGGACGATGCTTCCAACTCGCGTAAGATATTAGCCAAACCTAAAAACCCGCTGCCCCAAGGATAGCGGTCTAATTCGCGTCAACCTCGTCACTACAGTCTGAATGCTAGAAGCACTGTTAACAAAGTGGAAGACTCTGAAGAATTACTGTTATTATATGATCCTCATTTCTGCATTATCACTGAAACACAATTGCATGGTTTGATTCGCGATGACGGAATTGTTCTGCCAGGTTACCAACTGTACTGCAGAGATAGAGGGTCTCGCGGGGGGGGGGGGGGGGGGGGGCATAGCAGATGAGCATATAACTTACTCAGAAATAAATCGCCAGCATCTGGTGGTCGATAAACTGCGCAAATGAAGAAGATGTGAACCCAGAGGGGCAGATTTACGAATAGTCTTTCGTGTTCAGTTACCTGAGTACCATACCGCAGTTCATCGACCACCAGATGCTGGTGATTTATTTCTGAGTAAGTTATATGCTCATCTGCTAAAAGTTTAGGCAAAAACTTGATTGTTACGGGGGGATTTTAATCTGTCCTATATTAACTCGGATCGCATACAGTATGGATATTCCTTTGCCGGCGACTAACTAATAGATAAATGTACTTTCTTCACTTCGAGCAGATAGTTAAAAATTGTACTCACGGTAATTAATGCTAGACCCATCGCATATTGCCGAAACGTTCAATAACGCAAGAGTTCGTGTCAAACCTGGAATTTCTGACCACAATTTAATATTTTTTTCCTGGAGTAAGACAGCTAGTAAAAATAGGAAAAGTGTCCCATCAACTGTAATTACAAATATTACTAGGACAGATGACATGACCATAATTGACTATCTAGACGTACATCTTGATAGTGTAAGTGATAACGTAGAGCGTTCATGGCAACACTGTCGCGCAACGGCAGAATTTGGCATGGACCAATTCGTTCCCACAAGGAAAGTTTCTAAGAGTCGCACGCACCCTTGCATTAATCGAGATATTAATCACATGCAAAGAAAAATTAGGCGCCTGAGAAAACAGCACAAAATGTCCACAGCATTTTTCAGTAAAATAAAATATGGTTTATTAAAAAAAAGTTAGACATGAAAGAATTCATTTTTTCAGTAAAACGCTAGCAGAGTTTACCGTGAGTTACCCCTCAAAACTTTGGCGTTGTATAATGCAAGCTAATGAGGAGATCAGTGAAATAAAATTTCAAGATCAAACTACCAATCAGCGAAATTAAATTTCAGAAATTTTTAATCGGCATTTTGAAGCAGTTTTTCCCGAAATGGATAAATATTGAATATCGGGTTTCCCTAACGATCCCAGCGAAAGCTCTATTTATTGCTCGCGAGGAGCCATTGCTATGGTACTTAATTTGAATACTAAGAAGTACACAGGTCCTGATAGCATTCCAAGTGCGTTTCTTAGGCGTTATGCCGCGCACATTTCAGGCTTTCTTACCGATATGTTCAACTTGTCGATTGCTACACGCGACATACCTGCTGATTGGCACTTTGCATGTGTTACATTAATTCGCAATTGGGGTGAGCGGCTTTCTGCAAATAATTATCGTCACGTTTCAATAACAAGAACATGTTGCAAAATGTTGGAGCATACTATTCCATTTTACATTCAGGATTTTTTAGTAGATCGTAATTTGCTGTCGCTATATCAGCATGTCTTATTGAGGACACCTTTTCTGCCAGGAGGTTTTCCCCGAATTTCTTCGAAAGTACCGCGCTCTGGCCTTGGCCCTCTAAAAGGTAATCAAGTTCTCCGCAGTGGGATACCGATGCAGAGCACCCCAAGCTTTGTTTTGCTGTTTCCTTGTGAATGTGCATTCTTGTGTCCACTACACTTTGTGCTTCTTCTGTGCGAGTCTTTTACTTTGTGGGATGGATAGCGATGCGGCCAATATTATGCATGATTAACCTTTGATTAATTTCGCCTCAGATGAGGTCTTCAGAAAATTCCTTTTCCAGATTGGAGTTTGTTCTAAAAAGGGACCAGTCGGCGAGGTGATGTTTCCATCACTGCGACCTTGCGGGGATTATTGGAGTAGGTGATTATAGACTTAAGAGAGCAGGTAGATGATCACTTCTCAGAGGGTTATTTAAAATATTTCATTTAAAATCATTAAAAACAGAGGGAGCCCATTTTTCCAGAGCTTGGGGACCAATATGTGGTTTTTCTCGTATTTAAAAGGCAGACATGATTTGTGAGGATGAAATATTCGATTATTTGGCCACTAGAGTCACAGCGTTCGCTTCCACAGAATAGGGAGCGTTAAAATCGACAACTACCATATATCGTTCTTAAAGGTCATGGATCAATTCTTGTAGATCATGGACTTTTAACGTTAATGTGAAATGTAGAAGAATATATACAGAACATATTGTTATGGTTTTGTAGCTGTCGACGCTAACCGCAACCGCCTCAAGTTTTGTGGTATGTCTTACTTCTTGAGCAGGGACGCCTCTTTGAATGACAATTGCGACGGCTCCCCGGAGTCTGTTTGCCTACTCTCGATCGCGTTGAAACGTTTTATTACAATTTAAGATATTCACATGATGTGAACAAGATTGGTCTCCTGGAGACATAAAGCTTGAGACAAGATTGACCCTTGAATATGTTATATCACAGTGATTCCTAAGCAGCCCTCTACAGTTCCATTGAACCACATAATTCATGTTCATGTTTCTTGTTGGGAATGTAACGGATGGAATTAACTTTTCAGAGCCCGCTATCAGGGATCCGTCTTTTTTTTAAGCTCCAGAGAGCTGTTCCGCCGCTGCAAAGCGGGCGGAGTGAGAGTTACATCCATCACCTCAACAGAGGTGCAAGAGGACCGCAACATGGATATATGAGTTTCAGGCCTCCCCCGCCGAGGGGAAGTCCTCCGGGGTGCCGACCCGTGAGCCGCCGCTCCCTGCTTTGTAGATAGCAGAGCACAGTTCGCTGTCCATGACCGTGGCGTGGATGGCCCTTGCATAAGCTCGGTGAAGGTGGCCTGGGCTTATGCCGGAGTGCTGTATGGTGCACCGCTCCTGCGCACCACATCAGCAAGTTGGTTTTCGCGCAGAAGGTGAAAGTGTTCTTTGCGTGGAATAGTCGGCTCGCTTCCTTGAAAATAGTGATATTTTACTCATTCTTCCATAGGGGACATGACCTTAATTATGCGGGGTGATCACCTTCACAGTTTTCGCAGCGAAGTGCTGCTCCATCGCAGTTTTCAGAGGCGGGCTCTTCTGAGGCGCATTTAGAGGAGGCACCTTTGCGACTCACGACCATACTTTTGACAATTGAAATACCTTCGAGGATTGCATGTAATGACGGACATTTAGTTTCAAGTAACCTGCTTCTATGGATACCAGGAGTGTGCTTGGGTTGAAAGTCAGTTCTAGATGCTTTGCAGGTCATTCTTTCTCATATTTCCTTACTTTGATGCGATACGCATTTATGACATTTTGGTCTCTGAGACCCTCAACGTTCTTTTTCTCCATGAGATGTATTCAATTTGTTTAAGAAATCACTCCACGGACAGTGTTTTGGGATCGGTGAGCAGTGATTGAGACTGGGGTTTCCCCATCTGACAGTATGGTGGACGGTTTCGAATATTGGACATTCTCTTTAAACTTTCGTAGGAGGTCGCCACGAGGCATTTTTTTAGCTTGTAACCCGTGCCCAAGGCAACGGTCCGGTTTTTTGATACTATGAATTGGGATATTGTTCGGTGTGAAGAACGTGAAAATTTGCTGTTTCTTTTGATTTTTGAAAGTAGTGAACAGTCATATCGGCGCGCACTCTTCTTCTTTTGTTTTGTACTGGAGCTCCCATGTTGCAATCAGTCCGCACTCTTCTTGAAGGGCGATCGTTTTGTGGGAGGGGGAGAGCCATAAGATATGTTTATTGTTCGGCCGCCGTGCCAGCCGCCCACCACACAGCCCAACGAGGGGACGGGACAGGAACTTGCAAGTCCCGCCCACGCTAGCTGTACACCCCAAGAATATTCAAATATGATGCAACTCAAATATGTTGCAACGTAAGGTTAACCCTCGGCGCCGAGAAAAAGAAAGAAATAGTTAGAGATAGGACAGTTCTGAGAAAGAAGATAGGAAAATGAAAGATGTAGGAGAGGGCAGGAAAAGGCGACAGCCGATTTCCCCCAGGGTGGTATTCTCCCGGTGTCGCCTTTTGCGACATGTCGCATTCGCTCTTCGCTGATTGGCTCGAGCCGTGGTGACGGCGGCGTGACGACACGGACCCGCCTTCCTGCTACGTCATCGTGACGTCGCCCCAATTTACTACGCTTAGTCGAACAATGGAATGCGCTGAAGCGATTCGAGCGGGCGACGGTCTACCGTTAGCGTACGAACGAAATCGGCAGTTGCGGCTTTTGCGCCCTTGGCGTGAAAACATGGCGACGTCCTTTCAAGCGAGAGCCGCCCGCTTCAGCCAATTCAGCAGTCCTTGCGATTCCGGTCGGCATGTTTACCGGCAACTACTGGTGTTGTTACTTTTCGCTATGACTTACCTTGCTTCGACGATAAAGTTTAAGCTGCAATTCAGCCTAGTTTTTTAGATACGCTCTCGATTCTGGAGCGCGCAAGCCTAATGGGACCTCCAGCTACACTGCTACCGTCTGCAACTGCCCGAAACGCAGCCGAAACCTAGCACAACCGTCCGGAACGAAAGAAAAATATATTTGGAGCTTTTTCGCGGTGTTTTATAGACTTAAATGAAGTAAAGCGAGTTTATATTAAATTTGCAAATGTTTTTTTGAACATTAGACGGCATGTGATGGCAAATATTCTTGCTATAAAAGATACGAAACTACTGCTGCTAGTGGATCAGCAGTGGTAAATTGTCGCTTCTCGGAGTGAATGAATGCATCGCAGACGAAAGTGCCGGCGGCTTTTTCCGTTTCTTCGAGCATCTGTAACCACTTTTTTAGGCCCCGCCCATATGCGACATGTCGCAAAAGGCGACACCGGCAGAATACTACCCCCGGTTGGTTCAGGCCGGAGGTGCCGTCTACGGGGAGCTGGGGCCAAAGTGGTGTGTTGCCTCCGCCGAGGGGCCTTGAAGGTTCTAACGCTCGGCATCGACTCAACCAACAAGATTCCCTTTTCCCCGGACACGGTTGAGCCACGCACGGCTAAGCGCGGGTGCTTGGGTCCGTGGTGGTTCACTGCTCACCATCCTGCCCCTGTGGATGCTCAGGAACCGCTGATGCCGCAACTCATCAACACCTGCATGTTGCAGAAGCCCCTGCGGGGAAGCCGATAAGTTAGTACAGAACGTATTCCACTCCTAAACAGTGGTGTAGACCACCTAAGCATTGCCTAAATTTGGTCCCACATTTTTACATTCGATTCATGTGGCTATCGGGTACGTTTTGAGCTCTCATCCATTCTGTATTAAAAGTCAGTAAGCTGACTATGCCAAAGGTCTTAAATCCTGATATCGTTTAGCTTTCCTTTGAATGTACTTACGAAGCCACTGGCCTTTTCTAAGCTTTTCTTTTCAATAGAGATCAAGATGTGTACAATATGTTAACTAGCCCACCATCGCCGTAGCACGCCCTTTTTCTGTGCCTGTGGCCGGAAACATGTGTGTTACGTTTTATGTCACATAGGCAACACAGGCCATCATGCGCCAAGCAGAAGGTGTATACGAAAAGTTTTTTGCTGAATTGTATAGCGATGTTAAAACTCATATATGGTTTATAGGTTAGTTAGTTATATGGGGTTTTATAAACAACTGTGGCTATCATGCGCCAAAAAATGGTTAGATGATCTGTTATATTAAGTGTATAGATATTACATTATACTAGATTTAAAACATTGGCTGTTTTCAGAAACTTACAAATAAGCGAAAACTCGACGAGTGCTTGCACGCCTGAAAGCAGTGCGGGATGATATGGAATGCGTTCATTGTAAAATACAGTAAAAATTTTTTTTTCTAAGTTCTTCGAGATGCGAACAAGAGATTAAAATGTGATTAACTGTGAGCTCATCACCACACATTTCACACACAGGTTTGTCTTTTTTTGTTAATAAGAAGCTATGGGTGATGTGTGTGTGACCCATGCGTAAACGACATAAAATTACTTCGATAAAACGCTCTTTATGGCGGCACGATTTTCATTCTTTTAAAATGGGCTTTACAGTATGCAGCTTGTTGTTTCTTTCATTTTCCCAAGAAGCTTGCCATTTGGCTCTTAGTTTGCTACGTGCTAGCTTCATGTAATCCCTAGTAGGCAAATTTTCATGTTTTACTTCCATGGTTCTGGTTTGTGCAGCACACATGTCGGCTCTCTCATTGTCCCTAATGCCAACGCGACTGGGAACCCAACAAAATTTCATAACATGTTTTTGTGTTGTGACCTTTACTATATTGTGTATGACGCTTGCTATCACTGGCTCCATGACATTTTTGGAGTTCAATGCTTTAAGGACGCTCAGTGAATCTGTGAATCATTAATGATGCTGTTTTTGATGTTTTGATTAGTTATTTTCTGTACCGCAACACAAATGGCATAACACTCAGCGGTGAAAACTGTAGCACATGAGGGCAGTTGTACTGCATTTTTATGTTTTCCATGTATTACTTCGCTTCCAACACGAGCATAAGTTTTGGACCCATCAGTATAAAATGCAGTATAATTTCTGTAATTTTCTTGTAGTGCTCGATATTCTTGCATTATATGATCATGTGGTGTACAGGTTTTTCCAAGGCGTATTAGAGTGACGTCACACGCTGTGGTGAGTGCACCACGGTGGTAGCGGTTCGTGTCTTGGGGCAATACTTTTAATTTGATTTAGTACGTTCAGAGCTTGGCATTTTTCAGTAAAACACTCTCCGGGGCATGTTGGTTCATAGCTGGCAAGACTAAAAGCGCAACAAGGCGACACAAAGAAGGAGGAAAAACGACAGCACAGGCGCTATCCTGTCGTTTTCTCCTGCCATTTTTCTGGCATTTCTCTTCCTGGCATTCCTGGCATCCTGGCATTTTTCTTCGAAGCGCAAGAGCAACGGCTTAATCGCGTGAGGCTTGTTGAGTATCCGGGATGGGCATTTCGTGACAAAAGAGTAACAGAGATGTTGAGGCTGAGAAAGGATTTTGAGGGTGTATGTACAAGTTAGTGCAGTTCTTCGATCTTCTAAGGCAGGTTCATTAGTTTCCACATACAGACTTGCTATTGGGGAAGTTCTGAAGTTCTGAAAGACAACCTTAAACCAAGATTGTGGATAGGATCCAGTAGGACGGTCCTTGCTGAGCCATATACTATAGACCCATAGTCTAACTTAGAGCGAACCAGAGAACGATATATTGAGAGGGCACGGCACTTGGCTGGCAAGCAACATTTCTAAGCATCCGCTACTGCTTTTGCAGATTTTGCCGTGGATTTTCACTGCTACAACAACCAGCAACGGTCAACGACTGGCCTTCTTCCGAGCGCCTCGTGACAATGACACCGTGGAATGCCTGATCTTCGATTGCCGTACGTCATCTGTGACGTCATCACTCGACGCTGTACATAAGGAGCATCGCAGCGACCACTGCTTCAGAGGGCACGGCACTTGGCTGGCCGTGACTCATTCATCCTGCTCTTATGACATCAGTGTTTCGTCCTTAAAAACAGCATCCGGATTATCACCCTTATCGCTCTGCCGTCGCATTGCCAGCATGTCTTTATTTCACAAATTCTTCCACAGCCCTATGCACATCGCACCTTATATTCTTCCACCCGCACGCATATCCAACCGCACCAGCCATCGCCTACAAGTTGCCCGTCCACGATCACGCACCGTCACTTTTTCTAATTCCTTCTTTCCTCGTGCAGCCGCAGACTGGAACGGCCTTCCAAACAACGTTGCCATCATCACTTGCCCAAGTGTTTTCACTGATAACGTAGAAACTTTCCTGTCATTGTGAATTTGTGCTTTTACTCTTGCCACCCCTTATGTAACACCCCTTTTAAGGGGCCTTTAAGGTAATAAAATGAAATGAAATGAAATGATTTGATTTGATTTATGGGGTTTAACGTCCCAAAGCGACTAAGGCTATGAGAGACGCCGTAGTGGAGGGCTCCGGAAATTTCGACCACCTGGGGTTCTTTAACGTGCACTGACATCGCACAGTACACGGGCCTCTAGAATTTCTCCTCCAAAGAAATTCTAGCCGCCGCGGCCGGGATCGAACCCACGTCTTTTTGGGCCAGCAGCCGAGCACCATAACCGCTCAGCCACCGCGGCGGCAAATGAAATGAAATGAAAGCAACATGTCTAAGCATCCGCTACGGCTTTGCAGATTTTGCCGTGGATTTTCACTGCTTCAACAACCAGCAACGGTCAACGACTGGCCTTCTTCCGAGCGCCTCGTAACAATGACACCGTGGAATGCCTGATCTTCGATTACCGTACGTCATCTGTGACGTCATCACTCGACGCTGTACATAAGGAGCATCGCAGCTACCACTGCTTCAGAGGGCACGGCACTTGGCTGGCAAGCGACATGTCTAAGCATCCGCTACTGCTTTTGCAGGCAAGTGTTCCGAGCAATACCATTGCTTATTGTAGTGACAACCGCTTCTTGATAGTCGTGCCGTGCCCCCGCAAGTGTTGTGAAATTTTGTGCGATTGCTGGTCGATGCTCTTATTGCTTATGTCTGGTGACGTTGAACAGAACCCCGGGCCAAAAGTGAATGAGAAGTTGGAAGAAATTCTTGAGAACCAATCTGCGTTCGCGCGTAAGATGGATGACATCAAAGGTGAAATTGTTGCAGTGAGCGCAAAAACCGACAACTTACAGAGCCTTCTTGATGCATTTGATACGATGAATAACAGGATTTGTAAGCTAGAAGGAGTAGTCCAACAGCAGGCTCCAAAGCTTATCGATTATGAGAACCGAAGCCGACGTAACAATTTACTAGTATTTGGCGTCACTGAAACTGAAACAGACACTGAAACGGAAACATAATCAAAACTGAAGGAACTTGTTGTGGAAAATATATTTCAGAAAACTATGGGCGTGCAGGTTGACACAGTGGAGCGAATTCATCGCCTTGGTAAAGCCCAACCAGAGAAATGCAGACCAGTTATTCTTAAATTTTACGATTCCAGAGAAAAGGAGAGTCTGCTGAAAAAAGGCACAAAGCTGAAGGGAACTTCTTGGCGTATTAGCCCTGACTATGCCAAAAAAACTGTAGAACTGCGCCGAAAACTATGGGACAGTGCGGCTGCAGACAGGACTAAGAAGGCTAAGGTCTTTCTTGTTCATGATAAACTTCGCGTAAACAATCAAACCTATATCTGGGATCACAGCCGAAACGAACGATGTCTGCTGTCTACAGGCCGCGGAGATAAGGCTGATAATTCCAGACAGCACCAGTCAGATGAACCAGGGAGCCCAGCTCACCTTGATACCTCAATCAAGAGTGCGGCGTCGGACACATCGCAGATATAGCTACGCCTTTTAAGTCTCAACGCGCGAAGCATTGTAAATAAGACTACAGTATTAGAATACTTGCTCTTTTCACAAATCCGCATGTTGTAATAATAGCAGAAACCTGGTTGAATAACAATATATCTGCTGACTGCATTGTTCCTCCGGACTATATAATGTTTAGGAAAGACAGGGACACACGTGGCGGGGGCGTTTGTATCATCGTAAAAAACTCTTTATCTGCAGTAGTAATGGAATGCAATGTTGCTGAGACAGTTTGGTGCAAGATAAAGTTTTATAACGTTACTTACATTATCGGAGCTGTGTACCGCGCACCCTCTGCTTCACCTGAGTTCCTAGATGAACTAGACACTTTTATATGTGCGAATGTCAAAACGAACACGAGACTAATAATGACCGGCGATTTTAACCTACCACAGATTAATTGGCAACTCCTATGTTCTGTTGGTCCTGATTCGTCTAACGCAGAGAAACTATTAGAAATTTTGTTCGCGTATAACCTAAAACAAATTGTGCAAGAAGATACAAGAATAACGCCAAATTCGCGGTCATTATTGGACTTGGTGTTCCTGTCAAATAACATAAAAGAACACACTGTTAACGTTGAAGATGGTGTCTCTGACCACAAGATGATTGTTGTTGCCATACCACTTGCAACCAGTGAGTGCTCAAGGCCTTATATCCCTGTGCGCGTTGAAGATTATGGGCGAGCGGACGACACCTCCATTCCTGACTACCTGGAGTCTGCGTTTGATGATTTTAAAACTGACTATGATTCCAAAACAGCAGAAGAGTTGTGGCAGCAGTTTAAGAAAATTATACAACACTGCGTTGACAGATATATTCCAACTCGTGTTAAAAAGACGAAGCACCGAAGCCCCTGGATCACCAGGGACATAATTCATATGAAACGTAAAATAAAAAGACTACGTAAAAAGAAAAATAAACGTATCCCAATTTTGCGACTTCGTGCTGAGCTGAAGCAAGCGCTGAAAGAAGCTAAAAAAAAGTTCTTCGATGAAACGCTGAGCCGCTTCCTGAAAACGTCGCCGCAAAAGTTCTGGCGATACTTTAGCGACAGGAAGGAGAGAATGCAGGAGATTAAGCACGAAAATAAGGTACTGATTAAGAAGGAGCATATAGTAGATTACTTTAGTCACTTTTTCTAGTCTGTATTCGCCGCAACCCGAGATGACATAGACCTTAGTTCAGAACACCTGTTGCCTAGCCGAATGAATGACGTCATAATTACGCAGGGGGGTGTATTTCAGCAGCTCCTCAATTTGGATGCTAAGAAGGCCAATGGACCAGACAACATACCAACCCAGTTTCTCCTAAGATATGCCGAGTGGGCGTCGAGATACCTTATACTTATTTTTCAAAAATCTTTGCACACCCATTGTGTACCACAGGATTGGCTCAATGCACTAGTAATTCCAGTGTTTAAAGGGGGAAACTGAGCACTTGTAAATAACTACCGCCCAATATCTCTTACATCGATTTCTTGTAAACTTATGAAACATATTATTGCCACCTAGTATTGCCAGGTGGCGCATACGAAGTAGGGCGACGACGACGAAGTAGGGCTCGCGCCGTGTGGAGTCTGTCGCTGTTGTTGCCCCAGCTTGCCTGGCCTTCCCTTTCGTGCCTGCTAATAAAGCCCCCCTTCGTCAGCAAATACGTTACAGTCTGGTGGAGGTGCCTGGAAAGATCCCTGTATATGTCTAATACTCCTCCGCATACCCTGGGCTCCAGTCCTTCGCTGGTGGACACCCCTGTGCACCGTGCTAGCCGGAGAAACCAAGGCCTACCTCCCGAACACGGGCTTTTGGAGTCTGCAAGAGCACCCACCCATCGACCTGTTATGCCAGCTGCAGCCTACTATACCTTGCAGAATCCGCGACTGCCCAAACCATTCCATGGCAGTCAGCTCGAAGACGTCGAAGACTGGCTGGTCGAGTTTGAACGCGTGGCCTCGTTCAACCAGTGGGACGACGCAGCCAAGCTTCGAAACGTCTTTTTTAGCCTGGAGGATGGTGCACGTACGTGGTACGAGAACCGAGAAGATGCGCTAACATCATGGCACGAGTTCGGCCGACGCCTGCTGGAGACCTACACCAGCACGGATCGCCGAGAACGGGCTGAACGGGCTTTGCAGTCTCGCATCCAAATGCCGAATGAGTCTGTAGCCATGTACGTGGAGGATATGACTCGGCTCTTCCGGCGAGCTGACCTGGCCATGCCCGAAGAGAAAAAGGTGCGCCAACTCATGCGCGGCGTCAAAGAACAGCTCTTTGCAGGCCTCGTGCGCAGCCCACCATCGACCGTCGCTGCATTCCTTGCCGAGGCCGCGACGATGGAAAAGGCTCTTCAACAACGTTCTGCGACTTACAACCGGCCCGTGCATGCTGCTGCAGTCACCGAATCGTTTGCCACCGCCGGGAGCCACCCTGACGATTTGCGCGAACTGATTCGCACCATCGTGCGTGAAGAGGTCGTCAAGTTTTGCAGCCCTTCTCAGTCTGCACTTGGTTCGATTTCCGCTCTTGTTCGCGAGGAGGTGCAACAGGCGTTCAGGGGCCCTACCGTCGAAACACCACCTCTGCCGGGAGACTACAGCCGCCCCACCTATGCCGAAGTTGCGAGACGCCCGGCTGCAGCTTCGCCACCGCCGATTCCAGTAACGCCTCCTGCACCGCTGTCCCCAGTTCCACCAGTCCCGTATTTCGACGATCGCCGAGTGCACTTGCGGAAGGCCGATGTCTGGCGCACACCTGACAACCGGCCACTGTGCTTTCACTGCGGAGAACCAGGCCATCTCTACCGCAATTGCTCTTATCGACGCCTCGGTCTGCAGGGCTTTCGAGCCGATTCGCCCAGACCCCGGTTTGGCCACCGGCCTCCAGCCATTGAAGACTTCCTCGCGGAACAGCGACTTTTGAGCCCGTGCGCCGCATCAGCCGCGCTCATCTTCTCCGAGGCGCTCTTCCCCGAACCCGCACAGCTCCTCGCGAGCAGTACAGGGTCGCTCGCCGAGCCCTCGCCGGGAAAACTGAGACCAGCGACCTTCGGGGGCGAGGTCGCTGGGAGTCGCTGCGCTGAAGACCTCCCGCCGCCGCCGCTACGCTCCGACCGTGAACAGATAGCACCGTCATCTGACCAAGACAGCTGCGTTTCCTTGGACATACCTGTTCTTCTCGACGGTCACAGAGTCAGTGCATTAGTGGACACCGGGGCCGACTATTCAATTATGAGTGATAAATTGGCGACGCTTCTAAAAAAAGTCCTTACGCCTTGTTCTGTAGTGCATCTCCGTACTGCCGGTGGTCATCTCGTTACTCCAAAGGGTATTTGCACTGCTCGCGTTCAGATTCAGGGATCTACGTTCGTCGTCAGTTGTGTAGTTCTGTGCAATTGCTCCCGCGATCTCATTATCGGCATTGACTTTCTGCGGGAGTATGGTGCTGTCATCGACCTCCGCCGACGAATCATCACCTTTTCGACCAGTAAAGCGACCCACCTCGCCGAATCTTGCCACCGCAGTGCCGCCCTTCGTGTTTCTGCAGAGAGTGTCACGTTGCCGCCACGGAGCAGTGTTTTGGTTGAAGTCACTTGCAACGACTTGCATGACGCAGAAGCAGTCGCCGAGGCTAACCGTTCACTCCTGCTTACTCAAAGCATCTGCGCCGCTCGCAGTCTACTGACGCTTCGTGGTGGCCGGTCTGCGGTCCTGGTCACCAATTTTTATAATGAGTACCGGCACCTTTTTGCAGGAACTGCTATCGCTTCTGCCGAACCTGTTACCGATATTCCCGTTTGTTTTGCGTCCGCGGCAGCCGGCACTGACGAACCTTCCCTTGAAAACGTCGACATAAACTGCCACCTGTCTCGGGAGCAACGCCTAGCTTTGGAACAGCTGCTGAAGGAATACAAGTCGTGCTTCGCTTCCTCCTCGAAGGTTCGTCAAACACCCATCACGCAGCACCGCATCATCACCTATGACGACGCTCGCCCTATACGACAGCAGCCTTATCGTGTTTCCGCTAAAGAACGGGCGGTTATCCTAACTCAGGTTCAGGAAATGCTTGACGATGGCGTTGTTCAACCTTCCCAAAGCCCGTGGTCTTCACCTGTAGTCCTTGTTAAGAAGAAGGACGGCACTCTCCGGTTTTTTGTCGACTATCGCAAACTGAACAGTGTGACCAAAAAGGACGTCTACCCGTTGCCGCGCATTGACGACTCGCTGGATAGGTTACGGCGCGCTAAGCACTTCTCATCCATTGACTTAAAGAGCGGCTATTGGCAAATTGAAGTAGACGAACGGGACCGCGAAAAAACCGCCTTTGTGACTCCAGATGACCTCTATGAATTTAATGTGCTTCCTTTCGGTTTGTGCTCCGCCCCGGCTACGTTCCAACGGATGATGGACACCGTCCTCACAGGCCTCAAGTGGCAAAGCTGTCTTGTTTACTTGGACGACGTCGTAGTTTTTTCGGAAACATTTGACCAACATCTCCAGCGCCTGCGGGCTGTCCTCGAAGCCCTCCGCTCGGCAGACCTTACCCTGAAGCCCCAGAAGTGTCATTTCGGTTACGAAGAGCTCAAATTTCTGGGTCACGTTGTGAGCGCTGAGGGAGTGCGGCCGGACACCGAAAAGACTGCCGCCGTCGCACGTTTTCCCGTTCCGACCGACAAGAAAGCTGCAGCGCTTCCTGGGTCTCTGTGCGTATTATCGGCGCTTTATTGCGGACTTTTCCACGATTGCTGAGCCGTTGACGCGCCTCACCAGGAATACCACCTCCTTTGTCTGGACCACTGAGCAACAGACCGCTTTCTGTACGCTCCGCCAGCGCCTCCAAACACCTCCCGTTCTTGCGCACTTCGACGAAGATGCCGAAACCGAGGTCCACACCGACGCCACTAACATCGGTCTTGGCGCAACACCAAGAGGGCCTTGAGAGGGTTATCGCCTATGCTAGCCGTACTCTCTCCCGCGCCGAGAGCAATTACTCCACGTCTGAAAAAGAATGTCTTGCGGTCGTGTGGGCCACCATGAAGTTTCGCCCTTATCTTTACGGCCGCCCATTCAAAGTGGTCACCGATCACCACTGCCTATGCTGGCTGGCAAATTTGCGAGACCCATCTGGACGCCTGGCACGCTGGAGCTTACGGCTCCAGGAATTTGACATTACTATTGTTTACAAGTCCGGCCGCAGACACGAAGACGCCGACACACTGTCGCGTGCACCAGTTGATCCTGCCGACGCAGCGCCCGATGACGACAGCGGCTTCCTTGGTACTCTCACCGCCTCCGACCTACTGACTCGGCAGAGGGCGGACTCGGACCTTCGCCCTCTCATTGACGCCCTTGAAGGTAGTGATACGGTTATACCTCGCCACTTCTCTCGACGTCTTGGCTCCTTCTGTTTGCGGCAAGGTCTCTTGTACAAGAAGAACTCAAGAGGCAACGATAGACCTTACCTTCTCGTCATTCCAGCCGACCTCCGATCTGACGTTCTTTTCGCCTGCCACGATAAGCCCACGTCTGGCCACTTGGGCTTTTCACGTACGCTCGCCAGAGTGCGGAACATGTATTACTGGCCTGGACTTTCTGCTGATGTCAAACGATACGTTAAAAGCTGCCGAGAATGCCAGCGCCGGAAAACGCCACCACTTAAGCCGGCGGGTTTTCTCAAGCCCGTTACTGCCCCTCGCGCTCCGTTCGACCAGATCGGCATGGACCTCCTCGGCCCTTTCCCCTTGTCGCAGGGCGGCAATAAGTGGATCATAGTTGCTACCGACTATTTGACTCGCTACGCCGAGACCAAGGCGATCCCTCGTGGCACAGCTTCAGAAGTCGCAGAGTTTTTCATGCACAACATCGTCCTGCGACATGGCGCTCCTTCGCACGTGATTACAGACAGAGGGACGGCGTTTACAGCGCAACTAATCGACCACATCTTTCGGCTGAGCTGCACAACACACCGCAAGACCACGGCCTACCATCCGCAGAGCAATGGCTTCACCGAACGATTAAACAGGACCCTTGCGGACATGTTGTCCATGTACGTAGATGTTCAACACAAAACTTGGGATGAGGTCCTGCCGGATGTCACCTTTGCCTACAACACCGCCCTGCAGGAAACTACGCGCTTCTCCCCGTTTCGCCTTGTGTACGGACGCGAAGTCCAGAGCATGCTTGATGCCATGCTCCCGTGCCCAGAGGATGACCAACTCGCCCCAGACGCCCAACAGTTTGCCCAACGTGCTGAAGAAGCCCGTCAGCTGGCCCGCGTGCACATCGGGCAATAACAGAGCTCGGATGCGCGCCGTTACAACCTTCGCCACCGACAGGTTGACTACAAACCCGGTGAGCAAGTCTGGGTGTGGACTCCTGTTCGTCGCCAAGGCTTGTGTGAGAAACTGCTCTCCCGCTATTTTGGCCCTTACCGAGTGGTGCGGCGTGTGAGTGAGGTTAACTATGAAGTGGTTCCGGACGGTGCTGCGCAACCGCGACGCCGACAGCCCGACTCTGACACTGTGCACGCTGTGCGGCTTAAGCCGTACTATACACGGTGACGCAACCGTGCTGATGTTTTCGCGCGCTTCAGTTGCGGCAGTTTGCTTGTTTGTTTTGTTTATTTTTCGTTTCACCCTTACGTCGACAGCGACAGCGCTCTTTTTTTTTTCTTCATAAGGGGGGAATAATGCCACCTAGTATTGCCAGGTGGCGCATACGAAGTAGGGCGACGACGACGAAGTAGGGCTCGCGCCGTGTGGAGTCTGTCGCTGTTGTTGCCCCAGCTTGCCTGGCCTTCCCTTTCGTGCCTGCTAATAAAGTCCCCTTCGTCAGCAAGTACGTTACATTATAGCGAAGCACATCTTTCATCACCTAGAAACAAGCGGTTTACTTTACCCTCACCAACACGGATTCAGAGCAGGCCTTTCCACCACTAAACAACTTCTAGAGACAATTCATGATTTTGCAATGACGATTGATGGGAAGCAGCAGATTGACGTAATCGCTGTAGACTTCGCCAAAGGTTTTGATAAAGTGCCGCACAATAGATTAGTTTTTAAACTGGAAAGAGTTGGAATTAATTTGAATATTGTGAAATGGATTAAAGCTTATTTAACAAATTGTAACCAAGTGGTCAAAGTGGATGGTCATGTGTCCAGCCCACTAGCAGTGCTTTCGGGAGTTCCGCAGGGTTCTGTTCTCGGACCATTGTTATTTTTAGTCTATATCAATGATATCTCTGCTGTTCTGGAACCAAATGTACGACTAAAGCTATTCGCAGATGACTGTTTAATTTATTCTACAGTTAGAAACAAGGACGACCAGCTTAGAATTAACAACTCTTTACAGGCTTTAAGCGAATGGTGAAAAAAATGGAACATGGAAATAAATTATTCGAAATCAACATACACGCACATACACGGCGGACCTGGGCCGAACATGACACTTACGAGGACGCTTTTCTACGTTCTGCAGGTTATCCTGGGTTCCGCCGCGTTACGAACTGGACACGTGTGGCTCGATGACATCTGTGGCTGCGATGGAAATCAACTTCACATCGACAACGCATCAGACTCGGTGTCGTCATTTGATGACACTGTTCTTCCAGCGACTGCATTCATCCATCGAACTGTGACGTCATCAGAGCTGACGAGTATAAAAGCAGCGACACAAGAATTCACCTTCAGTGGGCACGGCGGACCTGGGCCGAACATGACACTTACGAGGACGCTCTTCTACGTTCTGCAGGTTATCCTGGGTTCCGCCGCGTTACGAACTGGACACGTGTGGCTCGATGACATCTGTGGCTGCGATGGAAATCAACTTCACATCGACAACGCATCAGACTCGGTGTCGTCATTTGATGACACTGTTCTTCCAGCGACTGCATTCATCCATCGAACTGTGACGTCATCAGAGCTCACGAGTATAAAAGCAGCGACACAAGAATTCACCTTCAGTGGGCACGGCGGACCTGGGCCGAACATGACACTTACGAGGACGCTCTTCTACGTTCTGCAGGTTGGTAGCTATTCGAGCACCATTCGCAGCGATTGCCGAGGTATCGTGGTCTTGCCGTGCCCCCGGCGTTGTTTTGCCTTGGCTTATGAATGTTTTATTGCTTGCAAGTTGATCCTTTGTGGCGACATCGAAACTAATCCTGGCCCCACTCAAAAGGAAGTTATAGAACAAATTTTAGATGGCCAGTTGTCTCTTCAAGCTGAAATCAGTGAAATGAAAGCAGAGCTAGTTAAGACTGTAAATATGGTAAGTGATCTGCAGAGCCTGATACAAAAAATGGAGAAAAAGCTGAATGAAACAACAACCTTCACCGAGCAGCCTCAGGAAATACACACAACTTTGAAATCAATAGAAAATGTAATGGGTTTTCAAGCCAAAAAACTAACCGATCTCGAAGATCGAAGCAGACGGTCCAACCTCATCATTCACGGTATTAATGAGGAACCTGACGAAACAGAAGCTACGCTGAAAGATAAAATAATCAAAGAAGTTTTCGAGGACAAGCTTCAAGTCAGTTGGCAATCTATCGGGCGCATTCATAGGTTGGGGCGTCGGAACGACAAACGCCCTGTTATTCTCTATCTTCAGAATTTTGCAGAAAAAAAGACTATAATGGAAAATGTTTCAAAGCTAAAAGGCTCAGGAATATCAATTCAGAATGATTATTCGCAATCTACGCTGCTGACACGAAAACTACTTTGGGATAGCGCGAAAGAAGAGAGGGATCAAAAAAAGAAGGTCACCCTTATTCATGACAAGCTAAAAGTGGATAAAGATATGTTTTTCTGGGATAAATCACAAAATAAACGCGTAAAGATAGTCTACCAGGATAAGAGAGTAGATCAGCAGGACAAGGAATGACGTGATTTGCAATATCAGAGCAAACATTTGCGCATAATAAACATTAACGCGCGTAGTTTAGTTAATAAGGCAGACTTGCTCGAAATAGCTCTGTTACACCATGATCCGCACGTTGCAGTGATTACTGAGACATGGCTTCACAGTGATGTGAATGATGAGGACGTTTTCCCTCCTTCTTACACTGTATTTCGAAAAGACAGGGAATCTAGGGGTGGTGGAGTGGCTGTCCTAATTAAGAAACAAATTGAAGCTGTTTTACAAGATGACGTACATGATATCGAATGCCTATGTGTGAAACTCTCCTGTTGGGGACAAAACTTTGTTTTATATGCTCTTTATAGACCCCCTAGTTCTGGAACCGACTACTTAACTAAACTAGAAAATCATCTCTTACAGTACCAAAACAGTAGAATTTTATTGATGGGTGACTTCAACTTGCCAGGTGTGGATTGGGAACTTCTTGAGTGTCTCGGTGCTTGCACAAAGCAAGCCAACATATTGTTTAAAATAATGCTTACCCACAACCTGACGCAAATAGTTCAGGAACCAACCCGTAATGTCGGTTCCACGAATTCGATATTAGATTTGCTGTTCGTCCCTCGCGACATTGTGAATTTTACTGTTTCTGTAGAACAAGGTCTGTCTGACCACCACTTGGTTAGTGCTTCATTTCCTCTAGTACGGCAAACAAAACAGAAACACTCATCTTCACGTTACTTTAAAGATTATTCGCGTGCCAACGACGCGTCTGTCATTGAACATCTTGAAACTTGCCTTGTTGATTTCGATTACGCCGATGTCTGCGCACTCTGGGACAGTTTTAAAAAAATCTGTTTGTATTGTATCGATACTTTTGTACCAAACAGGCACAAAAAAGAAAGAAAGGAAACCCCATGGATGACGCGCAATATAATTCAAATGAGGCGAAGGGTAAAACGGCTCAAGAAAAAACGCGCAGATCCTGATGTGCTGAGGGAATTACTGGACAATCTAGCACGTGCCTTACGTGATTCAAAGGACTATTTCTTCAACACATCCCTTCAAAACTTTATAAAAACCGAGCCAAGTAAGTTTTGGAATTATATTAGTGAAAAAAAGAAAGCAGTTACACAAATTTTGGTGAACAACACTGCGGTATGTGATCCAAAGGCTATTGCTCAGCATTTTAATAGTTATTTTCAAAGTGTATTTTCTGCCCCGAGCTCATGTACCGACAATAGCCGAGTGTATTATCCCGCCGAAGTGAATTTTATTACTTACCCTGGTGTCCTTTCCATGCTGTTGAACCTAAAAACCAAAACGTCATGTGGGCCTGACAACATTCCAAACGCATTTCTGCGACGCTATGCCGAAACTCTGGCTAAATTCCTTGCAATAATTTTTCGCGCTTCAATCTCAATAGGTAAAATACCTGATGACTGGAGGACAGCCCGAATTGTTCCCGTTTATAAAAAAGGAGACCGTCTTTTCTTGCAGAACTACCGCCCCATATCATTGACGTCCCCGTGCTGTAAACTATTAGAGCATATAGTTGCACATTGTATGAACGAATTTTTAGAAAAAAATCGCGTGCTAACTAGCTTCCAGCACGGGTTCAGAAAAGGATTCTCGACGGTAACACAGCTAATTACAGTAATAAATTCATTTGCTTCTTGTATAGATAATAAAGGCCAAATCGATGCAATATTTTTGGATTTTAGCAAGGCATTTGATAAAGTTCCTCATGATAAACTAATTTTTAAAATGAAAGAAATTGGCATTCCTGATATTTTAGTGACATGGATTACTGCATACTTAAAAGACCGCAAACAGTTTGTTGAAGTGGGTGGACAACGTTCGGGCTCTCTTCCAGTTTCATCCGGTGTTCCCCAAGGAAGTGTTTTGGGTCCTCTGCTTTTCCTTTTGTATGTCAATGATATTGTTCAAGTTGTTAACCCACCAGTGCATATTCGATTGTTTGCTGACGATTGCATTCTATACCGAGAAGTTACAAATAAGGAGGATCAAAGTGACCTGGACAGTGCCTTGAACAACGTTTTTGAATGGTGCGACCGATGGGGCATGGTTCTGAATGCTGACAAAAGTGTATATATGCCGATAACCCGAAAAACCATACTTCATAGCTACACATATAAATTAGGCTCTCTCCCTCTTCAACAAGTATCCAACTACAAATACCTAGGAGTAACAATAAGTAGCAATCTATCGTGGAACTTGCACATAAACAATATCTGCTCTGCGGCATTTAGGAAATTGTGCTGCTTAAGACATAAACTAAAAAATGCTCCTTCTAAAATTAAGCTACTTTGTTATTCTTCAATAATTAGACCTAAACTCGAATATGCATGCATAGTGTGGGACCCGTATACTAAATCTAACGTAAAAAATCTGGAGAGAATACAGAGAAGAGCTGTCAGGTTTATCTTTAATAAATATGCAAGGTCTGACTCCCCCACCACTTTAATGGAGATTAATAAAATTGAACTACTTGAACATCGGCGAAGAAAGCTTAGGTTACAATTTATTTCTCTTTTATTACATAACAAACTTGGTTTGGATCCCTCATCATACTTAACGCCGGCACCAACCAGACAAACTCGTCAACACCATCCCAGTTCTCTAACCCCTATATTCGCTAGAACAGACACTTACAAGTTCTCGTTTTTTCCACGCACAATAACAGATTGGAATGAGCTAGTTAAACCATTATCCCAAGAGTTTTAACCAATTATATTTTTCTATATTGTGTTGTTCTTTTTTGAAATGTTGCGTTTTTTTTGTCTCTTGATTGACTTTGTTCGCCCACCCTGCTTGGACTCAGTGTCCGCAGTATTTTGTAAATAAATAAATAAATAAATAAGAAGTCTGTTCTTTTGTTCCCATATGTCATTGGTGACAAATGTTTGGTAAATGTAACTCAATTTAAGTATCTAGGAATGAAAATAACACAAAACTTAAATTGGGGCACACATATAGAAGAGGTTTGTTCTAAAGCATACCAGAGGTTATGTTTTTTGAGAAAAAAATTGGAGCATGCTACACGGGATGTAAGACTAATTGCATATAAAGCTTTTGTGAGACCAATCCTTGAGTATGCGTCAGTGGTATGGAGTCCTAAACAGAATTATTTAAAGAAACAATTAGAAAGAGTTCAGAGGTACGCAGTACGCTCTATTTGCTGCCGATATCGAAGGACAGACTCAGTTGCGGATATGCTCTCTTCCTGTAACCTGGATTTATTAGAAACACGACGACAAAAAAATCGGCTGAAGCTATTGTTCCAGATGCTCCAAGGACAGATAAATATTCAGAAGGAAACACACATACAAGCACCAGGCAAACGCAGTTCTAGAACAAATCATGGTCGGATAATTCAACCTTACAACGCCCGTAGTGAAACTTTCAAACATTCCTTCTTCCCTCATGCAGTTGAAATGTGGAATGATTTGCCAATGAGTGTTGTGGAACAGAGTGATGTGCATGAATTCGAACGATCTCTGGATAACCACCTGCTTGAAAGTGCCATTTGATGCTTGACTGAATGATGTACCGTTTCATGCTGATGTATTCAATGCTTGTGAATAGTGCTGTTTTTCTATGAAATTTTTATACCCTCTCTGTAAGGACCCTCACACGAGGGTTGACAGTATTGCTAAATAAATAAATCTATGTGACAGGCATGCCCTATCAGACCCCCAGCGTTTTCTTGACAGTAGTTTCAGCACATTGAGGGCCTGGGAAGCTTTTTCCTTAAGCTGTTTATATGTGGTAAGAATGTGAGCTTTTTATCGAAAATTACCCCTAGAAATTTATGCTCTTGTTTGAGTGGTAATGGGGTTTGGTTTATGTATAGTGTGGGGTCGGCCTGTAGGCCTCCTCTCAAAGAGAACAGAACCGCTACTGTTTTCTGAGGAGAAAATATACATCCGTTTCTATCTGCCCAGGTAGGCAGTTTATTTATTCTCATATGTATCTGTCGCTCACAAGTAGGTATGCTGGAAGACGTGGATTCTGAAGTCATCTACGTAAACTGAGTGCATTAATGATTTTGTGATTACTTTTCCCATGGAGTTCAATTTGATGATGAATAAGGTCGTGCTGAGGATACACCCCTGGGGTACACCAGTTTCTTGAATAAAAGTGTAGGAGAAGGTTGCGCCTAGGCGGACTCTGAACGTGCGGTTAGTCAGGAAGTCGCTCAAACAGCTCAGCATCCTGCCGCGGATACCTAGGTCCGCTAGATCACGGAGGATACCGAACCTCCACGTCGTATCGTAAGCCTTCTCCAGGTCGACGAAGACCTCGTTGAGTGTTGGTTGTGGATGAACGCTTCCCGGACCGGGTTCTCAAAGCGGACAAGGTGATCGGTTGTGGACCATGTCTTTTTAAACCCGCATTGGTGTATATCTAAGAGTTGCTGGGACTGAAGTATGAAAGCTAGTCTGATGTTTAGAATGCTTTCGAATGATTTTGTTATACAGCTAGCGAGTGCTATTGGCCTGTAACTGGTGGGTGTAGTTGGTGGTTTTCCAGGTTTTAGGAAGGGCACTATGATTGCTGCTTTCCATGCTTGGGGGATTTCTCCACTCATCCATATTTTATTGAAAAATTTTAGGAGAGCCTCTATGGCGGTCTCGGAGAGGTGGGCAAGCATGGCATAATGTACGGGGTCTGTTAGAAACGTATCCGACCTTTGGCCGAAGAAAAAATCTGGCATAACTAGAGCGTAGAAAACCTGATCATCCTCAAAGTAGTCTCCTTCGGACTCCACACACTTCTCCCAGCGGTGCTGCCACTGTTGGAAGTATTCCGAAAATACCTTTTTCGGAATGGAGTTCAGCTGAGCTGTCGTTACAGCCATAATGTCCTCTCTTGTCTACAATCGCGCTCCTTTCAATGGCCTCTTGATTTTGGGAAAAGGCCAGAAGTCGCAGGGGGCCATATCAGGAGAGTAAAGAGCCTGTTGAACTTCATGAGTCTCGTTTTTCGCCAAAAAATATGGCTGAGGCTTAGCTTAGGTTAAGCCTAGTCAGATGCGAAGCATATTGTCGCCGAGTTGCATATCGAGCACGCCGCTTGGCTACACGTTCTTCACGCTCTTCATCGGTCTCTGTAGCACGCCGCAACTTTTGCTTCTCATTCCAACGAGCAGCCCTGTCTCCAGGAGGCATCTCTATCCCGTGTATGCCTAGCAGAGGCAGGCGCACCCCCTTGTATAGACCAGAATTTTGAGCCTCTCGCGGGCGCGGCCAATTTGCGCCGACTGGCACGCCGCGGTGCGGGCGTTTCTTTGGGGACTGCGCGGCTGCGGCAGTTCCGCGGCCGCGCCTGCATATAGCCGCGCTTCGGGCGCTAAAAAAACATTGTCGAGCATACTTCCGCTGCGTGGCTGTGTTGCAGGAAGTATTTACGTTAACAAAGCGATAACATTGACGTATTTTAATGACATTTAGTTTGACATTCAGATTAATTGTGCCGGCGCTTAGAACGCGCTCGTGCTTATATCGAATTCCGTCTTGGTGCTCCACCGCAAAGAAAATTTTTGTTCAATATCAAGCATTAGATGTGCGGCTAGCATGCAGTTCCAATTCCCATGCACCCTTATTCCTTCCTGCCGGCCGGCCATAAAGCCCCCCTCCACAAACAGGGCCTTCTTGTCGCCGCGCCAGTTATCAACAAATTACCCCTGTGAGCTCAACTGAGTCGCAGTGCCAACAGAAAACAAATTTTGTCATGGTTTATGCAACCTGGTGCATAAAAACGTACTTTCGCTTAATTTATCAAAGCTTGAATAGATATGAGCAGCTAATCCAGCTTTCACTAATTCTGAGGTTCGAAGTCGCGTTATTTTATTCAAGAGCTCTCGCCGCGTGTGAGAGCGTTGCGTAGCCGTTTGGCTAAGTGTAGAAAATGTAATGAAATCGCGCATAGTATTTTCCTATGAATAAGGTAGATACTGCACCGCTGCAGTGGCTCAGTGGTTACGGCCCTCGGCTCTGGCCCAAAAGACGCGGGCTCGATCACGGCCGCGGCGGCCGAATTTCGATGGAGGTGAAATTCTAGAGGCCCGTGTACTGTGCGATGTCAGTGCACGTTAAAGAACCCCAGGTGGTCGAAATTTCCGGAGCCCTTCACTACGGCGTCCCTCATAGCCTGAGTCGCTTTGGGACGTAAAACCTTAATAAACCAAACCAAACGATAGTGTAGATACCAACAGCAGAAAGATGGTATAGATAAACCTTTACCCCCCAGATCCCTCTGACATGCGTGCGGAAAAAGCAGCTGAAATCGGTAGCGGTCGTGCTTACAATCGTGTCATGAAATGTGTTTAATGGGAACAAGAGCAAGCTCAGCGCAAGGATGCCGAACACGTACTGGTGATCGAAAACACGCGCTCCGTCGGGACAACCTTCAGTCTGCAGCTCGCCTATCCAGTTACTATACTCCACTGAGTCAAATCAGTAGATCTACATTCTGATGCATAAAATTATCATAGATGATATCGCATGTAAAAGGCGACAACAAACGACACGACAGCGCAGAAATCTGCTTAGAAGTGCCGGTTTCCAGTCCGTACACTACCTGGTCGACTACCCTCGGATGTCACGTTAACGAGTAACTGCGCGCAAGATAACCGCAGTACTGTCTGGAAGAGGGAAAATGTGAGTAGTGACGCACAGCACACACCCTCATACGTTAGCTGATGAAGCACAACAACGGCAGAAGCGAACACGGAAACATGCGTTCTACGCGCGGCGCCGGCGCGACCCGCAGTCCCTCGGGCCGCGCGCGCCGACAGATGGCGACTGGTGTCGAGAGTAGGAGCGCGCCCGCAGCCTGCGTGCAAGGGGAAAAAAAATCAGCATCACGTGTTCACTACAGCGCACCTAGCGGCAGAAGCAGGAAACACATTGGTCGCGACGCCTCGCGCGACGGCGCGAGCTGGGGCCCCGTTTCTCCTATGTCGTTACGTCACGCATCACGTGGTCCTCCTTGGTCGCGACGCCTCGCGCGACGGCGCGAGCTGGGCCCCCGTTTCTCATCTGCTGTGACGTCACGCACCACGTGGTCATCCTTGGTCACGACGCCTCGCGCGACGGCGCGAGTTGGGCCCTCGTTTTTCATCTGCTGTGACGTCACGCATCACGTGGCATGACATGGAGGTCACGAAAGGTCAATGGTAACGACAGCGCCGCGCTCGAGGAGCTGGGTTGGGCTATTTTAGTATGCTTAGCATAAAAAGTCTGAATCATGTGCGAGGAATGTGCAAGAGCATGGTCGTGATGTATACGCCAATTTCCTGTTGACCTCAACTCCAGTCTCTTGCGCCGCACAGCATCATGTATGCGACGGAGCACATCCCAGTAGTACTCTTTCGTCATTGTTTGAACCTGTGGGGTGCGTACTCGTGGTGTGCCACACAGCGGGAGTCAAAGAAAGCAGTTAGCATCACTTTGACGTTGCTGCGCATTTGGCAGGCCTTCTATGGTAATATTGACGTGGAATGCTTCCACTGTGACGACTGGGATTCGGTTTTCGGGTCGTCCCCGTACACCCACGTCTCGTGACCAGTGATTATGGTGTTGATGAAATCGGAGTCACTGTTTGTGGAATCCAGCATGTCCTGTGAGACTTCAACACGAAGCTGCTTTTGCTCCACCGTGAGCAGTTTCGGCGCAAATTTTGCCGCCGCAACTATCTTCATGGCGAAATCTTCGGTGATTATGAAATGTGTAGAAAAAGTGCTGATGTCCACCTCTTCTGCAATTCCTCGGATAGTCACACGACGGTCCCTGATCACCACAGCAGTTGGATTCTCTCTTGATCTCGTAGAGGGAAATTTAGTTAATGATGATTGTTGTAGGATTCTTGACGTCTTGCAGATTCGTTTTGCTCAATCACATTGCAAGAGGACACTTCTAGAGAGGTTAAACTTTTTATAACAATTAAAAGCACAAAGGAAGATCCAAGCAAGGAGAAAAAATTGAGGGTGCACTTTGACTGTCTAAAGTGGGTAGAGGCGGAAGCGTTTTCCGCACCACCTTCGCTGTTTCTGTGGCACCGGTGGCGTCACATATAATTGAGTACTAATTACTAAGTGATGGCAAATCAATAATTAATGGTTAATTACTGATTATTGCCTGAATACTAATTAACTGCTAAGTAATGAGGCTTAAGCTTCGCCTTTAGGAGTGGAACGCGACAGCGCGTTGTAGCGCTGCCAGGAAGTCCAGGGAACACCACCCGTTCAGCGCGATGCCTTGCCCTTTGAACGCAACGCTTTTTGAGGAAAGGAAATGGCGCAGTAATTCTCTGTCATCTCGGTGGACACCTGAACCGCACCATAGAGGAAGGGAGGAAGTGGGAGTGAAAGAAGATAGATAAAGAGGAGCCGTAATGAAGAAAATGAAAATTGTATTTGAGGAAAGGAAATTACGCAGTAACTGTCTCACAAAATTCAGGGGGGCACTTTTTTGACCTAAAGTGTGGTCACTGATGCCCCTAAGAGTGGAACGCGACAGCGTCTTGCAACGCTGCCAAGGAGTCCATAGAACGCCATCGCCCATTCGGTTCTACGCCTCGCTCGTCAGTAAATTGGTTTTTGAGGAAAGGAAATGTATCTGTCTCTCATTTGTCGGTGGACACCTAAACCTCGCGGGAAGGGAATGGAGGAGGATGAGAGTGAGTGAAGACACCGTATTCACTAGACGCGCCTTTGTTCATTCCAAACCATCGAGCAGGCATGGCGGAGTGGGTAGCATGCTCGTCTCTCACGCCGAAGACCGGGGTTCGATTCCTGAGCTCGACCAATTCCTTAATCGGTTTTATTTATTTATATGGCCTGACTAGTAAAGCTAATTAGGCTAATTGGGTAATTAAGCAATTAACTAAGCTCAGTTCCACTTACTTGGAGCATCACTATACGATCCCTTCAATTGGTTGCATGGTTACTAGCCAAAGTACAATTGGCCCCGTTCGAAATTCGTGCACTGTGACGTCACGACCGTTTCCACCAATTGAAAAGCGTGACATTTTCTGTCGACAACTGCTGCTTACAACGATGAGACATTAAAGGCTTCCGCCTTAAAACATATTTACACTTGACTGGCTCGTACCACTACGTGACGAAACCAGCCCTCGGTCCTGCCGAAGCAGCGGGTTTTAAATCCCATGTCCCCGCCCTCGGTGGGAGAATAACCAATCAAGTACTATACAAACGTCCACCCAATAACTTATTGGGGAAAGGAAAATACCACCAATCAGCAATTGGGGAAAGGATAACACTACCAATGAATCATTGGGGAAAGAAGGTAACTCATCGCGACACTGTACACATATGCACACTTTCCACCATCACGATTTCGGATAATTATGCTTTCCCGCTGCGAGCTTCGCGAACACTCGCTTTCCCAACGTCCGGTTGCCCCAAGTTCGAGGAAAGCCACTTCAATCCATCTCTTTCCCATCGTCGCTCCTCATGCCTGCAGCTAGCGTGACAATAGGTCAAAGCACGCCGCTGGAGACATGGCACAAAGCCAGGCACTGGGACGCGGGTTTGCCTCGCCGTACACACGTGCACACAGGATGCCACCTAACGACTCCGTCCATGAGGGGAGTTTGACGTCTCCTGTAATCCCCCGCCATTCGGCGCCTCCCTTCTCCCGCGGGGTTCACTGATCCCTTTCTGTGCGGTTGTGCGGAGGGCCCAAGAAAAGCACATAATGGGCATTCCACTACGCGACCGGATGCGGTAAACAAACTACAGCACCGCGAACTTCACTCCTCCCAACCAAGAATGTCACAGGGACACTTGTTGTCAGTGGGACATTAAAGTTCAGCCATGGTGCCCAACAACAAAAGTACACACGCACGCACGCACACGTACGCCAGCTGTCCAGTCAGTCCACAAACACGCGGACACGTGCGCCGGCTGTCCGGTCAGTACACCAGCACACACACATGCGCGCACACAGCGGATATTTCAACCCGCACACACAAGGCTGGAAACCAATCTGCACATTCCAGAATCCACCATGTCAGATCGGTGCCCAAACTGCCAGAAATTACTTCTAGCCGCCTACATCTCGAAACAGAACGTCAAGTTTCTGTTGAGCTTTGTCCACAAAATTGGACCAGAATTCAGAATGATCCGGCACAGCGCCGGTTGCAAAGGCTGCCGCCGCTATCAGATAGATCATGTCGCTTTCCTCAAAATCGACAGCGGTCACCTGCTCCATACGCTCTACGAAAACTGCTGCCACCGCGTTTGCGATCGTCCCTTTGGAATTCACATTAGGGTTACGCCGGTCATCAGCTACCTCGCGTGCAGCCCTGCATAGCGCTAGCTCTCTGTAAGGCTGCCCGCCGATGTTCTCTTCAAAGAAAAGCATGCCCTCGTTCATTCTCTTCTCAATAGTTCCTTCAGCAGCTCGCTTCCGCACTGCTGATAACGAAGCATGTTGCTCCATCTCGAAACATAAAGAGATGGGTGCATTATTCAAATGCTGCAGTTCTCTATCTGCCTCGACCACTGTTACGGCGATCAAATGCGCATTTCTGACCCCTTCGGCATCAAATGCAGGCTCATCTTTCCTGCTTAGCCTAAGATAACCTGCAATAGCATTGGAAGCTTCCGGATCTGCCTCACGCTCCACCGGAGCCTCAGGTTTGTCTTGAACAGACTCACGCGCAGTTTTGAAATCTTCAAAATCAGCTCTCTCATTTTCATCATGTAGCCGCTCTCTTTCTGTCTGCTCTAACAGCGAGTGCGTCTCAAGTGTTACCAACTTCGCTACACCATCAGCTACATCTGCTGTCACTGCGCATATTGACAGCTCCGGCTGGCTAACCGATTCATCTTTGGCAGCCAGCTTACCTTCGCCTGAAAAGAGTGTTGCCTCTATTCGCGCCTGCTCTACCTCTTCGTCGAGCATTACAGCTGCCCCAGAGTTTGCGTCAACCTGTTCTGGCCCAATGCTGAACTCCTGTTCACAAACAATGCACTCATGTGCCTCCTGGGTCTGCTTTATCTCAGTTTGCTCTGACAGGCAGAGCTTCACAGGCGCGAACAACGCCCCTGTTGATTATTATCATCTCTGTTTCTTTGACACTCAGGTCACTGTCTCACAAATGCAGTTAGCGCCACAAAGTTAAAAACGACTGAGCTGCACTAGTGTTCTTATACTGCGCGTACACTCGTTCGGGCGGCGGGGGGCCGCGCACGCAGGAGCCTCCAAAGAAACGATGCTCACTCGTTGGGTTCCGTTTTGAGACTAGGAGTTTATTTGCAATAGAGTCAGAGCACTTGAAGGAAGAAACAAACACACACAGAGGGAAAGAGGGTGAAGGAAAGCGGGGGGGGGGGGGGCGCACTGAAAAGAGGCCACCTGCAGTTTCGGCCCGACCAGGCCCATGACCTTGAGGCGCAGTGTCGTCTTGCGGCTCCGATGCGCGGACCTCGTAGTTTCCTGGAAGCCGGCATGCTCCCCTGTTTTCTGCCCTCCGCGCTCCGGAACTAGGGGACCATCTCCTATTTTCTTCATCCTCCCCCGCAATGAGCTTCAGCTCATTTGTGCTGGATGTGGGACATCTTCGCTTAGGAGTTCGGAGCTTTTTATCCAGCTCAGGGCAACGGTCGAGTCACTCCAGCCGTGCATTGAAATAGCTGTCACATTCAGCTGCTGAAGAAGCGTTTTGGCCAACCGAGCTCCTCTTAGGGCCCCATCAGCTCCAACCGCGGTAATGAGAAGCGCTTTAATGGCGCCACCCTTGCTTTAGCCATCAGAAGAGATACAGTGAAGTTGCCGTCTTCATTTGTTGTCTTCGTGTAAGCAACGGCACCGCAAGCTTTCGGGCTGGCATCACAGAAAATGTGAAGCTCCGGCTGGGCATGCCCTTCTTTCAAGGCGACTTTACGAGGTACGGAAATGTGGCGAAGCTCAGGGAGCTGTTGGCACCAAATGTCCCATCGGTCAAGTACATCTGGAGGCAGTTTCTCATCCCGATCTGTACCTCGCTCCCAAAGGGTCTGAAACAAGATCTTCGTCGTAGTAGAAATTGGTGCGAGGAAACCGAAGGGGTCGAAAATACGCGCAGACGCTTGCAGCAACAACCTTTTTGTGTCTTGCCGCGACCTCAAAAATTCTATTATGGTGTTCATCTCAAACACGAAATCGTCTGGGTGAGGCCTCCACTCGACACCCAGGATCTTGGTCATTGTGAGCTCCGGCAAGCTGCCTCGTCCATTCTCATTTTCTGATAACATCGTCGAAAGTTCAATCGAATTCGATCGCCACTTGCGTAGATGCATGCTTGCCTTGTGCACAATGTGCTGCGATTCTTGGCAGATGCGCTCCGCCTCCTCAACTGAGTCAGCGCCTGTCACCAAATCGTCCACATATAGGTTGTTCTTGAGTATATTCGCTGTGCTCGGATAAACGTCTTGCACTGACTCAATGTGATACCTCAGAGTTGCCGCGAGCAAAAAGGGGCTTGATGTTGCCCCGAAGGGCACTCGTGTCATTCGATACTCCTTTATAGGAGGAAGAGCTTCTGACTGCTTGGGAGGTCGCTCGTACCAGAGAAAACGCAAGGCGTCGCGGTCACTTTCGACCAGCTGCACTTGGAGGAAAGCCTTTTCTATATCGGCCATGACAGCTATTCTGTTGGTTCGAAACCTGATTAGGATGTCTGAGAGATTTGGGTTCAAATTTGGTCCCGCAGAGAGAACATCATTTAGCGAAAGCTCGCCTCGTGCGCTCGAGGAGGCATCGAAGACCACCCTCAGCTTAGTTGTTTCGCTTGTCGGTCTGACAACGCCTCGATGCGGGAGGTAGTAAATAGGTCCCTTTGGGGACTCACCATTTTCGTCGACCTCCTCAGCGTGCCCAGCAATCAGGTATTCTCTCAGCGCTCGGTCGTAAGTTTGCATGTCGCCGTCGTTTCTTATCAACTTTGTTGTCAACGACCGAAGTCTCTGCGCAGCTATGGCCTTGTTATCCGCCAAATCTGAGGCATTTTCTTTCCAGGGCAGAGAGACCTGATAACGGCCATTTCTGTAGGTGACGCTTTCTTGAAAGCTTCGAAGAACTTCGTCTCCCTTCTCTGTGGTTTCTGTGTCAACGATTCCAAGATGTTCCAATTCCCAAAATGACTTCAGCTGCTTGGAGAGGTCGTCGTTTTCTTGCTCAGTGGTCACCAACACGCGCATGACTCCGGTGGTTGTCAAACAGGTCGTCGCTGTGTTTCTTGCCACTCTACCCTGCAGCGTCCACCCAAAGATGGTCTCCACGGCGACAAGCTTGTCGTTGACCCGCTTGACACTTCCAGTGGCGACGTCCCAGTAATGGTCAGCTCCAATCAGGAGAGAGACTCCGGTGCTATGTGGGTGGTCGTCCGGGGCCAGGTCAGCGAGTTGGAGCCCTTGGTCTGCAGCCAGGCTGGTAGCGGAGGCGTCAGGTGGTGGCAGGAAGTCCCCGGAAATCTCTGGAACCTCGAGGGCCTCGATTCTTATTACGTGGTCGGCATGTCGGCTTCGTAGACACAACTCGACTTTGTTACATGTTGTGATGTTTGGCGTAGTGGTCCCAAAGGTGTGAATGGCGAGACGTTCTTCTCCAACCACTTGAAGTTTGAGACGCCGGGATACCTCTCGCTTTACGAAAGTTCTCTGGCTGCCACCGTCGAGCAGAATCCTCACCAAGGCGCGCTTCTGTTTCGATTCCGCCCATGCTTGTGCTGTCTGTAGGAGCACGCTGGGCGTGCAGCCAGTCTGTGCCACCTGTAACGATGACTGCACGACAACCTCGTGAGGTGCAGAACCGTTTCTTGAAAGGGGTGGTGTCGACTTGCTGAGATCGCAGACGCCAGTAGCGTGCCGGGCGGAGCATTTCGCACACTTGAGCCACTTTGCTGTCCGGCAATCGGCTGCTCGATGATTCGTTTTCGTGCATTTAAAGCATCGTCTTTCTTTGGCCAGGATCTCTCTCTTGGCTTCTGGCGCAACGGAGGCCACGCAGTCTGCCGTAACGTGGTCTTCCGCCCCACAAAATGAGCACTGTGACTCGCTGCCCTTTACAGCGAAGACGGCTGCAGATGGTGGCTTCCCCTTAATGCTTGGCTCCCTCGGTTTAACATCCCTGTTCAGTGACTGTCGGCTGCTGCACTGCGCTCGTTCTCTGCTCTCCACTTCCGTTCTCAAGAAATCGAGGAAGTCTTGGAGCTCGTCTTGGGGAACGGTTGAAGTGGCAGCCTTCCTTCGGTAATATTCGAGGCTAAGTTGATCTGGGATGCTCTTTCGAAGGACAGTCAGCAACAACACGCCGTACGTGCTTGATATCACGCCCAGTGCCTCGAGGCTTCGGACTCCCGACTGTACCTCATCATAAAGGGTCCTGAGCCTTTCTGTGTCATGGAGGTTGTTTACCGGGCGAACACCGAGCAATCGAGACATGTGTTCTTCGATAATGACGTCTTCTCTCCCAATCCCTTATCATGGGAACAGCACATCAACTATATAACTAGCAACGCTAACAGATCTCTAGGCTATCTGAAACGTAATTTTGCGAACATTTCTTCATCTCTTAAATTACAATTTTATAAAACACTTATCCGTCCAAAGCTTGAGTATGCTGCTTCTGTATGGGATCCCGGCCTTGATCATCTGGTAACAACCATCGAAGCTCTTCAGAATCGGTCTGCTCGCTACATTCTCAGTAATTATCATCGTACTGCCAGCACAACTAACATGAAAAACACATTACACCTACCTCCACTCTCCTTGAGACGCCAGATACAGCGACTTTGTTTGCTCCATAAAATATACTACCACGACACACTTCACAATCTTTTACTCCACCGGCCCTCTTATGTGTCACATCGCGTGGACCACCGTCATAAAATTGGATCTTTCGCATGCCACACGAATACCTTTCATAATTCATTTCTCCCGCGCTCAATAACAGAGTGGAACCACCTTCCCGAAGATCTTGTGTCTATTACTGATGTTACATTGTTCAAAAATGCCTTAAAAGCTCATTTTGGTGTTCCTGATTAATCGTTACGCACTGTTTATTTATTTTTTACCCCCGTATTACTACTTGTATTGTGTTCCACAGTTATATTTTGGTGTTCCTTACTTGTAGTACTTGTATTGAATTCTTGGATGTTTATTGTTACCTTCTGGTGTTCCTTACTATTTTTGCACTGTTTTTGACACCCCTATATATATGTGTATATATATGTATATATATATATATATATATATATATATGTGCCTGTGCTTTTATCTTAATTATGTTGAGTATTCCACTCCCCTCTGTAACGCCCGACCCGGGCCCTGAGGGTATTCGAAATAAATAAATAAATAAATAAATAAATAAATAAATCTTTCTGTGAGGGTCCTGATGGCAATTCCGTAATTTTCATTGCTTAGGGATAACCCTTCGATAGCCGCTGCCGCCTTCCCTGTTAGATAACTTGTCAGGTACTGAAATTTATCTATTGATGAAAGAGAGCCATTTTTGTGGATTGTTGAGTCGAATTGATTCCAAAATTTCTGCCATGATCTCAGGTCGCCATTAAACTTGGCGATTTCCAACTTCGGAAGTTTGGTTGTTGCCGATGGAAGCTGGCTCGTGGTAACGCTGGCGTGAACTGAAGGCTGAGAACTAGGCTCGGAAGGGTTCCCCGTTACTGATGGAGTTCTTGACCGGTCTCCGTAAGAAGTTTGGTTTCGTATGGCTCTTTTTATTCTAGTTTTCGTGATGCTAATCTTCTCGCTGTAAGCAGATACGGCGGCTAATTCTGCGTCGAGTTCCTGTAGGTCAATTTTCTTCTCAATGCTGTCGTTAACCGACTTTAGCTCTTCTGCTTGCTCGATAAGGAGGTCAAATTGTTCTTCAAGCTCACCGCTTTGTGCTGCAGGCTCTTGTAGGAGGGCGGTGGCTGCTGCGATGATCTTTTCGATGGCTTGACGTAGCGCGGCTTGCTTCTTTTGGAGTCGTTCCATGGCGTCTTTGATGGCAGTTGACTAAGTTCCCGGGTTTCGGCACCAAATGTTGATTATTATCAACTCTGTTTCTTTGACACTTAGGTCACTGTCTCACAAATGCAGTTAGCGCCACAAAGTTAAAAACGACTGAGCTGCACTAGTGTTCTTATACTGCGCGTACACTCGTTCGGGCGGCGGGGGGCCGCGCACGCAGGAGCCTCCAAAGAAACGATGCTCACTCGTTGGGTTCCGTTTTGAGACTAGGAGTTTATTTGCAATAGAGTCAGAGCACTTGAAGGAAGAAACAAACACACACAGAGGGAAAGAGGGTGAAGGAAAGCGGGGGGGGGGGGGGGGGGGGGCGCACTGAAAAGAGGCCACCTGCAGTTTCGGCCCGACCAGGCCCATGACCTTGAGGCGCAGTGTCGTCTTGCGGCTCCGATGCGCGGACCTCGTAGTTTCCTGGAAGCCGGCATGCTCCCCTGTTTTCTGCCCTCCGCGCTCCGGAACTAGGGGACCATCTCCTATTTTCTTCAGCCCCTATACCCTCAGCCATCTCTTCTGGCACGGCACACCCGATTGGGCCCTGCTGCCTAACCGCTATTTCGGTCCCCCCTTATAAAAATGGTCTATAGACTTTCTATAGACTTTTTATAGACTCTATAGCCATCCTATAGACTTTTCCTTTTGTCTATAGACAGTCTATAGAAAATCTATGGACTAAAGTCTATAGCGGCTTCAATTTCCTTTTGTCTATAGACGGTCTATAGACTCTCTATAGACTAAGGTCTATACCCACTGAGCACACAATATCCTGTAAATGTCTAGAAACATCTATAAAAGTCATAAATATCTTGGGCTACAAAAGACATCTACAAGACGGTGTTTGACACTCGTCTAATAGACATCTTAGCCAAGACGCCTGGAAGATTTCTTTGGAGGGATATTTGCGTCTTCAGCTACACAAGGCGTTTAGAAGTTGGCTTAGCAAGTTGTCTCCAAGACATCCCCGGGAGACATTTTTGTGGCCGCGTACACATGATGCAATTGGCTTCGGCGCTTCGACTAGGTCACAACTCGGATGAACGAGTAGCCGACTGTCGCGCCATATTCCCGTGAATCGAAAAAAAAAGCTGAAACGGAACTAGCAACAATTATAAGAATCCGAGAGAAAAGCTTAAAATTAAAGCCTGCACAATATTATATGTATCATATATATATATACATATATATATATATATATATATATATATATATATATATATATATATATATATACAGCAAACTAAAATTAACATTTTCAGCCATAGCGCTGCGCACGCACTTCTAAAATTAAGGGCTATGAAATTAAAGGCAAGTTTTAATTCTATGGCGGCGAAAAGCCGGCGCCCACGTACGTGCACGCGCGTGTGCTGTTGTTGTTGTTGCGACTGAAGGAAGAAGGAAAAGAAATTGCACGGGCCTGCTACTGGCTCTGTTGCTGAGCCACCTCCGCTGCCTCGTGCGGACAGAAGAGAAAATAGAGAAAGAAGGAAGAAAAAGAAGAGCGAGAGAGAAAGACGCGCGTCGCAACAGCCGTCGTCCGCCACCGAAGCGGCAGGTGCAATGACGGCCTACAAGAGATAAAATTCCTGTGGCAGGCTAGCCCCCGCCGCAAGCGGCGTTGACCTACCTATCCCAACCCCGTAGGATCAGGAACAGCTACCTACACTGTGCGTGCGATAACAGGGCACGCCAAAGAACCCTATAAAATATACACAGGTGGTAGAAATTTCCGCAGCCCTTCACGGAGTCTCACATAACTATAACTAGCCTCAGTCGCTTTATTTCAAAGGGATGTTGTCATAACATATTAATATAAACCACATAAACCAATCAAGCCACACCAATTTTTTTGCCGCTCAAATCCGCGCCTGAATAAGTTGACAAATGCTACGTTTGAATTAATTTATCGGAGTTCCGTAATCTCTATGATCAGATCAGGGGGATCTGTTCCAGCTCCGGGATCCGACCGGCCAGACGTTTGTAACAAGCACAATGCATTGTGATGCTTCTCCGGCTTACTTTTTCTCAGCTACCGTTACTGGATGTTGCCGACGTCACTACCTCAACCGCACTCACCCCAGGACTGCAGCGATTCCAACCTTGATAAAATTGAAAACTTAATTTTATTATTAGTATTTGTTTCTCATCATATTTTTTTTTTATTTTCATTTTAATTGTCACTTGAAATTATTGTATTCGTATCTTGAATTGATTTAATTTTGTTAACTGCGGTACTGCACATTGACCGTTGTTCCCGCGCAAACTGTCAGACAAGCCGGAGAAAGGAACTGGAGCGGTTGCTCCGTCGTCGCTATTGATCGTGCTTCTTTGGTGTCAACATCAACCCGGTGTGGGAGCGGCGCCTATATTCGGGTAGTGTCCTTACGTTTTTGATGAGCAGTACTCAATTGTCAACTAGGATAGCATGCACGTATAGGTGTTTTATGTGTATCCAGTATCCCGACCGGATTGTCAGATGTACTACAGGCATGCATCCACGTGCACGCGAAATGTAATTATGTACCGCGGCCAAAAAAAAATATAGAACTATGCATGCTGGGCAAAAACTAGCGCTTCCTCACTGGAATTTTTGCTGACTGCATATTTGTTGACTGACTTTATCGTCAGCGGGGCGTCTCGGTGTTAATTGTTAGTGCTGCCGACTCCGGTAGGCTTGCCCCGTTTCTTTCTCGCTTAGTTACATCGTGCACGTGTGCGCCGACCCGCGAGCTCTCGTATGACAGTGCTCCATTTTCAACTAAGATGAGCGTGTAGGTGTACCCGCCGGATTGTCAGGTGCGCGCAATGTGTAATATGGAGCGGCCAAAGAAACCCTTTGAAAGTCTTTCGCGGTGGCAGAAGAGGCGCCGGTTAAATAAAATTGTGTCAAAAGTTTCTACATGTAGCTCTCAGCCTATCACGACTGATACCCGGAGCACTGCAGAAGCAAGCTGTAGTAACTGGGTGGACAGGAACGCCTCCAATAATGTTTGCACTACGTCAGAGTTCGAATGCGAGATTGGTGGTGACGTATCTGAATGCAGCTCTCATGAGGGAATGGATTCACCTAGTAGTCATGCTGATACCCTTTCTGGAGATGAAGAGGTTTCATCTGAGCTGCCGTCCTTTGAACAGGATAATCCGAGCGCGCGCATTGTTTCGGTTTCAGGCAGTTCGAATTCTGAGGATAATCCGAACGCGCGCATTTTTTCAGTTTCAAGCAGTTGTGGTGACCTTGCAAGGGGGGCCGATTTTGGCAGATCTTGCCCAACTGAGTTGGCACAAGATGGTGCTTTTCATGACAGCTGTCTGCAGAGTGGGATGCACTAATTCTGAACCTGTGCCTGTTCACGACAGTAGCTCAGATGAAACTGCGTCAAGCAAGAGCTTCCCTTCAGATGCATTCTCTACAGATTCCGAGGTTGAGGCTTTGCCTGGAACTTTTTTGAGCAGCATCAGTGAAAAACAGACAAATAGTGCCATGGCAAATAGTGATTCAGTGTGTCGCATGAAACACTTCCTGACTGAATGGTCTGGTGATCATAAGATCACTCATGGAGCCCTTTCCTCACTTATGAATGAGTTGAGGCGTTACCCCATCTTCTCAGGCTTGCCGCGCGACCCAAGAACTTTGCTGTCTACACCTCGCAGGGCAGTAATAACTAGAGATGTGCCACCGGGTTCCTATTTTCACTTCGGCATTGCAGAGAGTTTGAAAAGCCTACTTGTACAAGTCAGTGACCTTTCGACCATACCACCCCAAATTGGTATAATGTTTTATGTTGATGGGCTGCCACTAACCAAAAGCACTCACAGTCAGTTTTGGCCAGTTCTTGGTAAAACTCAGGACGTAGCTCATAGTGGAGTATTCTTGATTGGCTGTTATCATGGCCATGCAAAGCCAAATTCCGTTGAGGAGTACCTTTCGGATTTCCTTGCTGAGCTTCAAGACCTCTTGGCAAATGGATTCCATTTCTGTGGACAAATATTCTCTGTTTATGTAAGGGGATTTGTTTGTGACGCACCGGCTAAAGCATTCTTGTTAGGCACCAAGTCGCACTCCGGCTACTTTGGCTGCGGAAAGTGCACACAAGAGGGCGAGTTTGTAGATGGAACGGTCGTTTTTCTTGAATCTGACGCACAGCTGCGAACAGATCAGTCATTTGCTCAAAAAGCACAAGAAGAACACCATGTAAAAGACACGCCCCTTCAGTCCTTGCCTGTAGGCCTAGTCACACAGTTTCCTTTAGATTATATGCATTTGGTCTGCATTGGTGTTGTGAAGAAGCTGCTGCTTCTGTGGATTAAGGGCAGTAAATCTTACCGCCTGCCATCACTGTCTGTAAATGAAATATCTCAGCGTTTGGTTGACTTGAAACAATTTTGCTGCGGTGAACTGGCACGACTACCACGGTCTTTGAAGGATCTTGGCTTTTGGAAGGCAACTGAATTCCGTTCCTTTGTTTTATACTTTGGTCCAGTAGTGTTGAAAGGTGTCCTAGGGCAAGAGAGGTATGAACATTTCCTCGTACTGCATGTTGCTATTATCATACTTGCTAGCCCATCCATGTGCATGACATACAATAATTATGCCAAGGACCTTCTTTGTTTTTTTGTTCGCAGTTTCAAGTCATTGTATGGTCGCGGGAAAGTTTCATATAATGTCCATGGGCTAGTGCATCTTGCTGATGATGTAGCAAACTATGGAGCATTAGACAATTTCAGTGCCTTCCCGGCTGAAAGCTTTATGTTTCGTCTGAAACAGCTGCTTCGCAGTTCAACTCGCCCGCTTGAGCAGTTGCACAACAGATTAATTGAGCTCAAAGAGAGTGGCAACCTCAATGCCTTCCAGAATGGTCCAGAACCTTCCATTGTTTTCAAGAAGATGCATATGGGAGGACAGCTACCGAATGACTGCAGGGGGCCACAGTTTCACACTGCCGTCTTTCCAAAGTTTGTCCTTAAATCGGCTATTGGAGACAATGGCTGCATTCTCTCCAACTGTTGCGTAATCCTAGTCTCCGATTTTTGCTTTGATGAAGCAGGTTCAAAAGTGATTGTGGGCAGACAGTTCACAGAGGTGAGAGATTTCTACACTGTACCTTGCCGCTCCAGTGACGTGGGCATTTTTGTTGTATCTCATCTGTCATCTTGCAAGGTGTGGCCGGTATCGCGTGTCCAGTCAAAATGTATGCTGCTTCCTTATTTAGGTTCCAATATTGAGTATTTAGCTTTTCCATTGCTTCATACTATGTAATTTTGCCTCATCATCAGATGTATGTGTTGTTGTATCTTTAATTGTCTACTTTTTACCAACACTTCAATGCTTTTACTGTCTGCAGCCTAATAGTTTTCACTTTTTCAGGCAATGTTTGCTATAGTTCGTTTTTTATCCGATGACTCAGTCGATGTGGTGCCAACAAATTGGCTAAAAGGAGACGAGTGTCTGTGGCCAACAGCGTTCCGTGCAACTCGTACCGTCAAGGCGGTGAAACACCGAGAAGTGCCAGATGCTTCTTTCAAGAAGCACACTGTTCACGTTCTGAGTTTTGAAGGTAAGAAAACCAGTGTGTTTTCCCTGTTATCTTTTCTTAATCTTATGGGATTAAGAAAAGCGGATATATGTTGAATTCTGCTGGTTAATTAAAGGAATATTTAATATAGCATGAACTGTCTGCATTTAATGCAACATGGATGCGATGAAGCACAAACAGTGAAACAAGATAGTAGTCACTTCATAGTTAACACCAGCACAATTGAGTTTTACTTTTATACAAAGTGAAAATTGGATTTCCACAATATAGATCACCATAATTCTTAGCTTTGGAAGCAGAGTGGTCGTGTTTCATTTGTCCTGTTGACGTTTCATTTGTTAAAACTGATTATAAAATTTATCAGTATTTTTGGAGTGGAAATTTTAGAGTATAAGCTCTACTTTTCATACTGCAACTCTCATGATCAAATTAGGCACGGTTTCGACCTTCCTCTGCTGGAGGTGTTCCCATATGAAGTAACATGCATGATTTGCTGGGGAGAGATGCTGCTGTGTACCAAGTGACTAGGCCAGGGTAGAACAGCTGATTTGCTGGTGCATGGCCCTTCAGTCTTGCCGCAAATAAGGCACGCGCTGCTTTGAATATGTCAACTCTATGGTGCAGGCACTGAGTCGGATCATCTTGCCAATATAGCTTGCTGGAATGAAGGAAAGGTTATTAAGCCATACAAATATACTGCCATGATTGACAGAGGTTACTCATATAATGTGGTCTAACCAGGACAAACCTCCAAAATTCTTTCTTCATTGCGGTCTGCCTTTGACAGTATGTTCAGTAGTGTTATTTTTACTGAAGTCATAAGGAAACATTTCACATTAGATTTTTAAACAATTGTTTTTGACATTCACTGTTGGAGGCTTTAAATTGGGCTAAAATGAATGCTGAACGTCCAATTTCGTTTTATTTTAGACACATACCAAAGGGCAAGATCAAAATTAAGAAAAGCTGAGGATACAGATGACATCGCAACTTCAACAGATCAAGGTATGTAGCCCTCAATTCCAAGTATTAAATATTTCAGAAGTACTGCCACTAGAGCTTTGAAAAGGTGTACTCTGGCTTTGAAAGTTGTGAACAAGAAAATACTGTGAATTAAGAACTAGTTACTGCACAGCTTTATGGCTTAACCATTTATCATTTATGCAAACAAAGTAGCCTAATTTGCTCAATACTTGCTAAGCTGGATACTATCTTTGCATGATGCTATGCTTTGAATAGTTGCCATTTGGATATGCAATACTCAGTGAATCTTACTGATCTGATTGATCACATGCCCAAGAGAGGCTTTGGCGCATCTTTCTGTGTCCTATCAGTGGTAGAATTTCGGAGTGAGTAGGCCACCTGCTTCATCATCTGTCATGTGAAAAAATGTTTTGCACTGGACTTTGCTGTTAGTGTACATTATAAGAAGGGATGATGTAAATAAACTTGTTTAAACAATGATCAGCTGTAAGTATAGTAGTGAAGAGGTTCTTTGAAACTGTGACGGCTGGCTGTACTTTACTTGGCATGAGAACTGGCTTGCTCTTTATCTGAAATGACATTTTCCCATTTCATAGCTGGCAACACATGCTTACTTTGCATATTTGCTGTTAGCAGCTAAATTTTAAGGTGTTGAAACGATATAGCTGAAGTGGTGAGAGTCATGTTTTGATAAGTGAGTTATAGCGAGTGATGTCTCTATGCACAGATATATGGAAAAGCACTGAACAAGGGTTGGGGTACCTTGGTTTGCAAGGCGAGCCAACATTTCAACAAAGGGGCTTATCTCAGATGAAGACAAGATCCCTTGTTAAAATGTTGGCTTGGCTTGCAGGCTCGGGCCCCCTCAACCCTTGTTCAGTGCTCTTTCATACTGTGTAGCCATCTCCTTTCTCCTTTGTTACCCTGTGTACAGATGTCTTTAAACAAACTATGAGAGACATCTCAGTGCTATCTGTGCATTTCGATTCGATCATTTATCTAGAGCTCTTGAGCGGTGTGCTGAGCAGAAAATTAAATCATAGCACAGGTGCTTGTTTGGGACCAATGTAGTCTGTGTGGATTGCATGACAGCGGCCTCGCTAGAGTATGTTGTCAGTAAAAGTCAGTGCCTTTTTTTTTCACAATTTCACTTCACTTTCGCCACAGCATCTCTAGAAGCCAAAATTATGCATCTGGAATCTTCTCGAGTTGGCAATTCACCCATTGCACATTTAAAAATGGTACTGCTTATATTTTTGAGTAGTAATATTGAATACTGTTTGCATATTTATGTGAAAGAATATAATATGATTTTTGGTGACAGTACTGCACCTAGCAAAGCTATTTTATAAATGTGCAATGTGTGAAAGCAAGCTCAACTACCTTCCAGATACTATATCTGGCGTTTGAAATTTTGAGGCATAAGACCAATTAAGAAAATTTAGAAAGGAGAATCATCTTTTTTGATGGCCATCAAATTATAGAGTATTGCCCTTGAAATCAAAAATGAAGTTCATTACTTGATTTTACCTAATTAAATTGTTTAGCTCTGTAGCAACCAGAATACCTGCCTCGCTGTATAACCAATCTGCAAAGGCTACACCAGGGTACTCATCATAATTTTTAAAATGCAGATCTATAGTAATTAAAAAAAATTGTAAATTCACTTCTAGCAGTCTTATCTATGGAGTTCTGAGTGGGGTGGCTATTTATGTGGTGAATTTCTCACCTTCGTGCTAGTGGCATTCACAAACTGTTGATATTTAGAATCGGTACCCAGTATAGACATCGCCTTGAACTTTTTTGTTGCAAATTCACATTTCATTTTCAGAGAAGGGTCGTGAGAAGCGAAAGAAGGTATCGGCAAGTTTGAGCAGCTCTGATATCTCTGATTTTGAAGATGGAAACAAAGATTTTGGACTCCGTGGTATTCCACCCTCACCTTTCAGGTCTCAAAGGCATGGAACGTTCCCTTTCTCAAGAAAATTTCTGGGTGATAAGAAAATAACTGATTCTTTCAAAGAGCTTGTTCTAATTTAGGAGCTGAATTTCAAAAGTACTCTTTTCATGACAAAGAAACACCATATTCATGGAGGTTATAATTTTTCTTGTTTGGTTAATTTTGTGTTGTTGCTTCTAATTGCAGTGGTTCAACTTTGCATGGAGAGAACAGTTCTGCAGCATTGCACACGTCCACAGGCATTTTGTCACCATGTCCTTCAGGTGAGGTCACTAGCGTTACCATATGTTCGGTACTGTTAAGCAGCACTGAGTTGCACAGTGCTTATTTGCTGGTGTAGGTGTTTCAGGCTTTTACTTAAGCAAGTCTGCTTAGGGAAATGCATGCAACATTCATGTAAATATATCCAGCAATATGCAGTCTCCATTGTCTGCAGGGGAAAGAAGTTTTGAATCATCACCCACTTCTGCTGGCATTTTGGCAACAAGTCGTTCAGGTACTGTTAAATGCTAGGAGCAGCTAATTTCATTTGAGTTTAAGAGCTTTTAATCAGTGTTGCTGAAGTTCTTTGGCTTGGAGTATTTCAGTTTATAATTTGCTTGCATTATAGTATATGTGTAGAGTGTGATCGATACAGTCTTAGTGTAAATGCATCCAGCTGTATGCAATCATTTCTACCGGCAGAGGGGCGAAATTCTGAAACATCTCACACCTCGACAAGTGTTCTGCCACCAAGTACTCAAGGTATGCTTGCATTGCGGTGAAACTTGCCTCCCCCTATTGCAGAACCCTGCGCATGTCTTTGTATCTGCATATGTATGTATATATGTTATTATAAGCTACACGCATCATCCTTGCCCACAGAGAAAAGGCACTTCGGAGCAGCCCACACTTCCACAGGCGTTATGTCACCAAGTTCAGGTACGCACACCTGCCTTATTATATGTTAAGTGCAATTAGGTGCCATCAAGCTGCATAGGTTTCCATTGCCAGTCTGAGCATCGTATGACTGCTTTTCGGGTCTAACTGTATAGTAATGTGTGCAGCATAATGGACGCAGCATTTATGTAACTATATCCAACTATGTGTAGTTATTTTTGCTTGCAGTAAAACAGAGCTCTGAAGCATCACACACTTCCATGGGATTTTTGCCACCAAATCCTTGAGGTATACAAATGCTACCTTATGTTATGTTGGGCACAGTCAGTCGCCACCAGGAAGCAGTGTCTAGTTACTTCTTTGAGCATACTGTGACACCGATTGTTGGGCTTGAGCATAAATTATTCAGTATGAATGCACATATATCTGACTTCATGTTCAGTCATTTGAAGCTAGAAGTAACTGTTTCAATTGAAATTTTGAGTTGTAATCAATTTATGAGAGTCTATTTCTATCGTCTTGCAGTACTTTTTGCTATTAAGTGAACACTTACTTTGTTCGATCTATTTGGGGCAGTTGTGGTCCGAAAGACCTCTCAAATTTTGGTTCGTCGGGTACTTTAACTTCAGCATAGTAGCAAAAAGCATTACATATTGATGAATGTTAAAAACACTGGTGTATAATATGGAAGAGGTTCATCATTCATTGTATTAACATTTTTGCTTTATATGCAGCCTGCCTTGGATGCTCACATGTGAAAGACCGGGCAGCATCAGAAGCAGGAAGCATCAGCTCTGGTAAATAAAAATTCTTGCAAATAGAAAACAAAATACTTGAGCACCATGCAGGAAATAATTGCACAATGGATCTGTCTCAGTAAATATAGAGAGTAGGAAAGTTTGTTTCATGTGCAATAAGAACTGTGTCAACAGTAAAGTAAATTTATTCAAGTATGAACTGCTTTACTCAGCCAGTTGAATCAGATTTCTGTCAAAATCAAGCTGTAGAGTTGTGCTGGCTCTTTGGGCTTGGTACTGCAGCACAATTTGCTTTTGTGGGCAGCACCATGTAATATCCAGTCCTTTCAATCTGTATACAGCATGCCACATACTTGCTCCATCAGAACAACAGGCATGACGTGTGCTTCTACTTTATGGCTTAATGCATTTACTTCTGTTTCTTGGTTACTCTTTTCAGATAATGCACTTCGGATTCTGCGAGAGGTTTGCTTTGTGAAGAAAGAGCTTAGAGCGATAAAAGGGCTGTTGGAAAAAGGACAGTGCGGTGATAGTGGAGGGTCTGGAGAATCTGTCATTTTACCATTGAAAACAGAGGAGGATATCCAAGAAATTGAAAAAAAGCTGAAATGTCAAGAGTTTCATGCACGACTGGTATGTTTCATTTTACAAGTGTGCTGGTGTGGTTCATTTGCTTTTGGTGAATAAACATAGTTGCCAGTTCATGTACCTGACAGGGTACTCAGAGAAGGATGCAAGGCATAAAGCAGAGTGCACAAGTTGCTCGTAGTGTGCATGTATGGTTCATTGGGAGCACATAATTAGTGTGGCAGGAAATTAAAGAAGGATGTGGCCATGGATATGTAAAGTAAAAGCAAGTGCAATGTGGGCATTACATTAGCAATGCTGCTGGACAGATTTCCTGCCAAAAACATGTATTACATAACCCCTACTGGTTTTACAGGTTCGCCAGCTTGCTGGTATAGGTGGAACCACTGCCCAAGCTGCGACGACAAGGATATTATCAAAGTTGATTGATGACTCTTTGGGCCAACATTATAGCTTGTATGGCCAGAAAGGCAAGAAGGTGTTTGCTAACTTGGAACTATTCAATGTGATCCAGAGTGAGTATACTCCCATGTCACATATGACTACTCAAGGCAGTTCTGGCATTAGATTCTTGAGTGCTGAAATTTTTGCAAACCGCTAAACAGCGCTTGTAAGATATATGGTCATATCATAGCTGGATACAAACAACATACATAATTTTTCATTGATATAGTAGTTCGTGGTTAAAGCATCATATCGGCACAAGAATTTCTAGGTCTCTAACTTGTTTGTTACTGTCAAAAATTAAAACTGATCTCTTTACTTTTCAGTAATACACATGCTGCATACGTACCATTGCCCATAGTTCTGCTGTTTTAGTAGGATAGCTGCTGTTTTCACGTTGTATCCTACTCAGCTGAAGCCCTCTCTTACTTCGCCTGGCAAAAAAACCTTTACTCCCGGGCAACTTTTTGTGGCTATGCAACCAAGGCTGCGGAGCAGTGCTTTAGTTCTGGCATATCTGGCCTCAGTTTCGGTTTCAGTTTGACCTTTACTTGAAGTCATAGTTTTCGAGCCGCAAGCGACACAGCAAGGTCCTTCTTCAGCCAGCTTAGGGCCTACTTGAACGTAAATGTGTGGTTAATGAATAAAACACACTTTGTACATTGCCAAAACGTGTGCATTGCGTTGTGTAGCAAGACCAGCGGGTAGACGCAACAAAAACAGCCAACGTGCATTTCAGATTACTGACAGATGGTGTAGCATCTCGTTTTGCTCAGCATATTCTGCTGATTCAAAAATGCACTAAACTAACATTGCACTGTCTTGTGTTGTAGAACGATCATGATGTACCGTGATCATATAATACTCTAGAGCATGATCCTTGAAACTGTTGTGCTCGTGATTGTGTTTTAGTGTTTTTTATGCCGTCATTTTTTTTTTGCCTCTTACAGAAGCAGTACGGCTTATGAATGGACTCTCGCTGGCATCACTGCAGGATATCCAAACAGGAGTTAAAGGGTGGCTCAAGAACTGCTCTGCACGGCTGAAGAATGCCAAGAAGAGGTACTTGGATTGTGCTGATGCGATTTATACACTTATCCACATGTACTGAGAATTTGAAAAAAAAAGTCACCTTTGTACTCATGTGGGCTTGTCTTTTTCCCCCTACTGTTTGAAAGTGGAGGCAGGCTATTTCACTAGTTTAATGGGTTGAGCTCCTTGCTTGTAATTAGCCCATCCCTGTCACTAGGTCTAAGCCCAGTTATAGGAATAGGCACTTGTGTTGGCTTCTCTATCTTCTGTCATCTTTTTTGCACTTGTTAACAATGAAGGTGTAAACTACCAGTAGCCTGGACATCAGAGGTGTGCCTTAGCAATTTGAATGCACTTGTGAAGAAATCATATGGATAAAAGACTGACGGCAAAAATGAAATATTGTGCAGCTTCGTAAAGTATTGCGGGTTTTTTTTTTGTTCACTGTTTGCAAAGTGAACAAATATGAAATTACCGTTTTGTTAAAAGTTCTTATATAAGATAAGATAAGATAAACTTTATTTTCCATCAAAAAAAGATGGAGGGAGACGGGGCTAAAAGCTGCAACCGCAGCTTGACTGGTCCCCGCCCCCCTATATGAAAACGACAGGTGGCACTTGACAGAAACATTTAGCAACAAAAAGCATGTCAGAAGAACAGTCGTTTTGACACGACTAAATGAAGAAATGCCTATTGTAACAATACATGGCAACAAAACATGATACTGAAAAAAAAAATCTCAGGAAGGTACATTGAACATGGTTAATTGAACATGGAATTTGAACATGGTTACCGAAAAAGTGATACCTCAATCAGATTTCAGGACTAACAACAGAACATCTCTATGAATTATACAATATTAATAGCGGTTACATACAGTTTGCGTTTTATTGAAGAAAAATATTCTTAAGCTGCGTAGAATTCAGCGCTAAAATGTCTACATCTTCAGACAAATAGGAGTTTAAGACCGAAGGAATGCGGTGTTTTAGGGTTTGTGCAGCGTAATTTGTTCTGCAGGAGCCAACTTTCCAGTACTCTGGTTTTCTTGTGAAGTGACCTGACGAACTTTTAACGGCTAGTTGTGCTAATTTTGTTAGGATTTTGCTATTTTGCCTCCTTTCTCGAATTAATGCGAGACATAGGTTGTACTTGTACATCTCTTTAATGTGTAATAGGCCCAGCTTGTGGAATAATGGCTGTACATTAGAATCATGTGCAGAGTGTGTAATGATTCTAACTGCCTTACTCTGTAGTCTGCTAAGTTTCTGGATACCGGTCATTGTGGTCGTTCCCCACACGAGTATGCAGTAATTTAAGTAAGACAGAAAAAGAGAGTTGTATAGAAGCATCATGACATTTTTCGGTAGAAAATATTTGTTTCTGTGGAGAATCCCAACTACACTCGCGATTTTTGAGGCTATATATTCTGTGTGCCTGTTCCAGGACATCGTTTCTGTAAAAATAACCCCTAGTGTTTTAAATTCGTCGACAACATCTATCTCCGAACCATTTAACTTAAGTCTTAACTCAGACGGAACTAGTCTTGATTTCGCGCGGAAAACGATCGCTTTTGATTTCGAGCTATTAATTATTAGTCCATTGTGTTTTGCCCAATCACTTACTTTGGCTAACACGGAATTTGCAGTGCTAAACAATTCTGTAGATTTATCGGAAGCACAAAAAATGCTAGTGTCATCGGCATAGATGACGAACTTAGTCTGCATATCCACGTTCACAATGTCATTTAAGTATATATTAAATAAAAATGGCCCCAAGATACTTCCTTGCGGGACTCCTGATTTAGTACAAGTCACGCTTGAAGAATAACCATTTAGCTCAACATATTGTACGCGATTTGAGAGGTATGATTTAATTAGCTCAAATGGTAGCCCGCGAACACCGTAATGTTTTAATTTTTCGAGGAGGAGATTTCGGTTGAGGTAGTCAAATGCCTTGGTAAAATCCAGAAATATGCCTACTACATACCTTTTACTATCTATATTGGTTAAAATATATTCTTTCTGGTCAAGCAAGGCAAGTTGGGTAGATCGAAACTTCCGAAAACCGTACTGGGAATCAGTTATGCTATTCATTTTTTCAAAAAACGTTTCAAAGCGTATTAGAATAAGTTTTTCTAACCCTTTAGAAAACACGGGAAGAATAGAAACTGGGCGATAGTTATTAAGATTGTTATGATCACCTTTCTTGTGTATAGCTCGTACTTTTGCTATTTGCATGTCATTAGGAAAGACTCCAGAGCTTATGCACAAGTTAAAAATGTATGACAGGATAGGTGATATAACATCGAGGACATACTTTACGGGCTTGATTTTCACGTCATGGACATCACAACTGGTTGAATTTTTTAGTTGCATCATTGTTAAGTACACTTCATTGGGGGTAACAGGATTCAGGAAAATACTACTAGGATATTCTTTATTGACGGACTTTGCATGATCATGATTAGGTAATGCTGGTACAGGTAAATTGGCAAAGTGGTCGTTGAATGCATCCGCTAAGGCATGGCCAGATACCGTCGCGCCATTTATCTTTAGCTCGCTAACCGAGCCCGAAATTGATGAACGGCCAAGAACATCATTGAGTTTTCGCCAAGTAGACTTGCAGTCATGCTTGACTGCATTAAAATAGTTTTCAAAATAGGCACTTTTAGCTTTCTTGATTTCTTTATTAAGACAATTTCTATATTGTTTAAATTCTTTCAGCTTAGCCATATCTCGGGTCTGTATAAACCTATAGAACAAGTCATTCTTAACTCTAATTTTACACCATAGGTGATCGTTTATCCAAGGTTTCCTGATCTTCCTAGACACACTAACAGTTCGGAAAGGAAAATGTTTTCTGTAAAGCTCATTGAACCTATCTGTGAATAAGCAGAAGGAAACATTAGGATCATCTGATTCTAGAACGTGTGACCAGTCCTCCTTATTTAATCATCCCGAAATTGGTCTAATTGCGCTGGTAAAATTTGCTGGTAGGTAACTACGCGATTTACTTTTTTTCCCTTTTCTAGAGGCTTCACACATATAAAAATAGGAAGATGATCACTGAGATCGCATACAAGGACACCTGATTTAGTTTTATTGGCTGTGTAATTAGTTAAGAATAAGTCAAGCAGTGTTGATGTGCTGGATGTAATTCGTGTTGCAAGGTAAATGGTGTTTCTTATATTTTGTGCTTCAAGCAACAGCTTAAATTCTTTGATACGACCTGAAGTTGTTTCAAGCATATTTAGGTTGAAATCTCCCCCGCAAACAAGGCCAAGTTCGCAGTCATTAACGTAAGAAAAAAGGGACTCAAGAAAATCGAAGAAAACTGGCAAGTTTCCTTCGGGGGGTCTATATACCACAACAAGAACCATCTTGTTGCAACGTAAAGACAATACCTCAAAATCTGTTGTTGATTCCGTGAAAGCTGTCAGCAATTCGTATTTTATGTCCTTCCTTATCAGCATGGAAACACCGCCTCCTCTGCCGTAACTTCGGTTGAGATTACATGCCTGATATTCCGCCGTACAAAGTGCCTCATCTTCGTGCCGATACCATGTTTCTGTCAACATGAGTATATTAAACTGGGTCTTAATTTGACTGAGCAGAACCTCTAGTGGCGTGCTTTTATTTCGAGCAGATTGCATGTTAGCATGAAATATTTTAAAGGACGAGTGAAAGTCTTTGCCTACAGAAGTGTCAAAGTTATTCAGAGAAACATATTGTGTATCCATGGCAGAATCTGAGGGAAACAAAATAAAAGCACAAACGTGGAACTATCGAGGGCCACTTCATGCAACTTTGTTCAGTTCGTTCAAAGCCTGGATGCGCCATGCACGCTCTCCGTCTCTGCGCCGTAGAAAAATCCTAGCATTTCTGTGCCACACATACTGGAAGTCGTGCTCTTTGGCCCATTTCTTCGCTTCAAAAAGTAGTTCCCGTGAGTGCTTTGTCAAGTTCTCTTGTATGTAAACCTGTGATGAGTGGGTGCTTAAGGCACGCCTCTTCTCAAACCATTCTTCTCGTGTGTCTTGTCTGGCGAAGCGGAGTATAATGCCAGGAACACTACCGGGCTTTGCCGGTAGGCGGTGAATGGCTACAACTTCATGCTTGGCTAACTCTGGAACATCAATTGTCTCAGCGAGAGCGTTGATATAGTGGGTGCTATCTACTGCAATACCGTACTAGATATTACATTGACTTGGCTATCCAATTAACAGTGACTATAGAGTCATGTAATCCCTTTTAACAATTGTTATTGCAACAGCTGTTTAATCAAGGATACTGCAGAAGTCCTAGGTGGCTATTTAAAAAAATTATTTTGGTGTTTAGTTTTTTCTTTTCCTGTCCTCACTTTTTTAGTCAGCATTTTGCTTTTGATTTTTGTAACATTTGCAGGGGTAGAGAGCAGGTCTGCTGTTTGAAGTAATGCATGTTACGTATGTTTTGTATATATGTGACTAAAAGATGTGAAATGTGTAGTGGAACACCACACAGGGATGGATTGGAAAAGAAGCTAACTGTGCAGTGATACATTTTTGCATGCTGAAATTTTGTGCTGTTGAAACACAGCTGCGATGCCTCATGGCCACTGTTTGGCTGCAGCTTACCTAAAAGAAAAAGCTTGTTAATGTTACAAGAGGCTGAGTTAACTAAACAGGTGTGCAAATATTCAGTATTTTCTCATAACACATTAAATGTCCGTTTCGATTCACTCAACAAGTGAAAAGGTGCACATTTCAAATAATTTGCAGCTAACAGAATAAAGTGAGGCATTTGGATCATAGGCACCAAATTTGAATAGGGCGTGTTTTTTTTTCTGATGACATTTTAAAACAGAGCCTACTCTGACAATGCACAGCATGGCCAGCTTGTGCAAGAAGCAGTCAGTGCCATTAGGACTGCAAATTAATCCAATTTATGGACGATGGTTTAGAATCAACAAGGTTCAGCCAGGTTCAGTAAACATGTCCTATCACCTTGCCGGATATTGGAGGTCGTGGCGCACTGCTCTTGTCCTCATGTCAGCCAAAGTGTAGCACTTGTTTCCATCACCGTCAGAAAGAACAAGCAATTTCATTATGTGAATATGAATATCATCGGGCAAAATCTGACTGTGTTCAGTCGTTAGTTACAGCATTCCTGGATGAATGTTTGGTTTGTGTCAATATCCACAAACACAGGGAATAATCGCGTGGATGTTTGATTTGGTTCTCACTATTCAGTTTGATTTTTTCTGCTCTCTATATATAATTTGCCAGCAAAACTATATTATTCAGTTTAGTTTCAGAATACTATTCTCGCACCACTATAGTTGCTAACAAGGCATTCTTTGCAGACAATTCATTTTGCCTTGCATGATACAGCTTTTTTCAGTATGACAGTGTGACCGCGGACAACAAAGCAAAATTTTTATGTAGGTCCCATTTTTAATGTGGAAACAAAACATAAGGCACTTATTTCATAACTTCATAAAAGCATACTGAAGTATGTTACCTATAATTTTCTCATTGCAGGATGTCTAAGGGGACTCCTGATCACCTCACCTCCACCTGCCAGCCAGTCTCAGCATTTGTGGAAGCTGCGAACATTTAGTTATTCCAGGGAAACTAAGTTTATGGGCACACAAGTCCATGCCATATGTTTTTTTAAGATTTTTATTTATTTGCTCATGACGCCAAGCGGCATACTTGTTTTCATGCTTATTTTTTAGTTCTGTTTACATTGTCGCTGTTGTGTGGCGCGAATTCTTTGTCATGTGTTCTTTTATTTACTGCACTTAGCATATCTTGCATTTCATACTTATTTTTCAGTTTTGTTTACATCGCTGCTGTTGTGTAGTTGTGCATAAGTCCTTGTCATGTTTTTTTTTTATTTTACTCACAGTGCCAACTGCCATACTTGTGTTTTACAGTATATCTTACATTTCTTGCTTACTTTTCAGTTCTCTTCAGGTCATTACATTGCTGTAGACAGTGTTTCTGAGCACATAAGTCTAGTCATTTTTTTTTCAGATAATTATTTACTTGCAGGGACAAGTATATCTTGAATTTCATGCTTTTCTCTTTAAATAATTCCTGGACGATTTTTTCAGGTGCATAAATCTAGTCATGTATTTATATTTATTTATTTACTTGCCACGCCAAATTGTATCTTTCATTTTATGCTTATTTTTCAGTTCTGTTTGTCGTTGCTGTCGGCAAACCATGCTCCTAAGCGCATAAGTCCTTGTCATGTTCTTTCTTTTAAGGCTTTTATTTGCTTACTCACAACACCAAGTACTTGTGTTTTCCAGCAAATCTTACTTTTCATGCTTATTTTTCAGTTTTGTGTAGGGTGTTGCTGTGACAAGCCATATTTCTCAGTGCATAAGTCTGTCATGTTCGTTTTCTATGCATTTTTATTTTTCAGTGCGCCTCACATTATCATGTTTATATTTCATTCTGTTTTGCTTCTCTAGCTTTTTTTTTTCAGACTGCTGCTTTGTTATGGCCTTTACCTACTGTTTAATCAACTGCCACAGTAGATTGGTTTTTCTGAATCCTGTGTGTAATGCCCTCTTTGGCCCTTGAGCAGGGTGTAAATAAAAAGTATTTCATTTCGTATTTGATTACTATTAAAGTGAAAGCTTGCACAACACTGAGTCGTTATTTTTTAAAGCTATTTGCATGCTAGAACTGCGTGCAACTGGCTGACTTTTCTGTAAATTGCCAAGTTTATAAATGTGGCGGGTGCAGGCTAGCCGTTAACTGTTCTTACATGCAAGAGGCTTTGATGTTAGCAATTAAGATTTGCTGCAGATCAACAGTGCTAATAAGCCTCTTACATATAAGAACAGTTAGTGGTTATAACTTCAGTCTGTCAAATGGTATTTTGAGTGCGTCTATGCAAGATATTTTTAGCCTTTTAAGGAGAAAATAAAGGCACATTAGCACAGAAATATACATCTCTAAGACGTGCCAAATTTCTTTCATAGACATGCAGTAGGTGTCCTTAAGATGTGTACACGATCGTCTTCCAAGACGTCTTGTAACCCAAAATGTATGGTGCGTTATCCCAGCTATGAGACTGCTACTGACCAGCTTGATAAGTCTTGAAACATCTTCCCAAGATGAACTCTAGATGTCTTGAGTGACTTGCAAACACTTCTCATAGATGTTCAATAGACTATTAAAATATCTGGCTAGCTGTCATATAGACATCTTCCATGTCTTACCTAGACAATTTGTAGATGTCTAAGAGATGTTGCTGTGTTCACTGGGATAGCCGCCTCAATTTCCTTTCGTCTATAGACTGTCTATAGACCCTCTATAGACTAAGGTCTATAGCTGCCTCAATTTCCTTTTGTCTATGGATTGTCTATAGACACTTTATAGACTAAAGTCTATAGCTGGCTCAAATTTCCTTTCGTCTATAGACTGTCTATAGACTGAAGTCTATAAGTACCTCCATTTCCTTTCGTCTATAGACGGTCTATAGACTCGCTATAGACTAAGGTCTATAGCCGCCTCAATTTCCTTTTGTCTATAGACTGTCTATAGACTAAAGTCTATAATTGCTTCAATTTCCTTTCGTCTATAGACGGTCTATAGACTCGCTATAGACTAAGGTCTATAGCTGCCTCAATTTCCTTTTGTCTATAGACTGTCTATAGACTAAAGTCTATAATTGCTTCAATTTCCTTTCGTCTATAGACGGTCTATAGACTCGCTATAGACTAAGGTCTATAGCTGCCTCAATTTCCTTTTGTCTATAGACTGTCTATAGACTAAAGTATATAACTGCTTCAGTTTCCTTTCGTCTATAGACGGTCTGTAGACTCGCTATAGACTAAGGTCTATAGCTGCCTTAATTTTCTTTTGTCTATAGACTCTCTATAGACTAAAGTCTATAACTGCTTCAATTTCCTTTCGTCTATAGACGGTCTGTAGACTAAGGTCTATAGCTGCCACAATATCATTTCGTCTATAGACGGTCTATAGACTCTCTATAGACCAAGGTCTATAGCTGCCTCAATTTCTTTTCGTCTATAGACGGTCTATGGACTCTCTATAGACTACGGTCTATAGCTGCTTAAATTTCCGTTCGTCCATAGACGGTCTATAGACTCTCTATAGACTACGGTCTATAGCTGCTTCAATTTCCTTTTTTCTATAGACGGTCTATAGACTCTCTATAGACTACAGTCTACAACTACCTCAATTTCCTTTTTTCTATAGACGGTCTATAGACTATAGACTACAGTCTACAACTACCTCAATTTCCTTTCGTCTATAGACTGTACACTATAGATAGTGTACTGCCTATAGACCAGTCTATAACAATCGTAATTTTATCTAACAATCTTCGATACACTGACTTTCGACTAAGTCCAGAACAATGTCAATTTCTTTTTGCACTGCATGTTGAGGGGACCTGCATCTAGTGACCGCAACAAAGTTGGGAGTCCCCCACCTCCTTCGCTATTACGGAAATTAAAAAGTATTGCGTAAGGCCATTACACCACTCTCCTGTATTTTGTTTTCAGGAGCATTGACAAGCTCCTTTTCGTTATACCGTGACGTACATTGTCAATACAATTAGATATTTAATGCTAACAAGTAAGCCGAGGAAAGGCAGCCATTCTTGAAGTAAGAGCGCCCGCAAACTGTACTACATCGAACGAATACGCTGTCCCTTAAAGGAATCGCTCTACACAATTCCATTCCATCTTTCGATCGTTACTGTCCAACGCGCTGAAATCAGAAACATTTCATCAACGGTTCTACATTTCTCTTTAAAACGTCCTGGAAATAAAGAGGGAAATACGGGTGTGAGAATTCAAGGAAGCGCCCATCCCTTAGAAACGTCTTAGATTAATATCAAAGAGCCTGGTCCTCTGTGCGATTAACATCTGCCATTTCTACCTTTGCAGTTTGTATTCATGTGAATAAGTGCTGCGACGCAACAATCAGAAAGCCAGTATTTTTTCGTTCCTACCCTTGCACCTGTTGCTTCGGAGCCGATGACACGCTGATGTGGCGCATATCAGTTTTCTAAACACGAACACACGCAAAAAAGACGTTATGCTATGCAACCTTATTATTATTATTTGAGAATTGTACCACATACTCTTCGGTGGGAGATGCGGCGCGTATACCGACAAGAAGTTAGATTTCGGTTCTGTTTTCACGAAAACAATAAGATTGTTAGAGGGTAAGCGAAGAATTTAAGCTTATAAACCAATTGCCTTCTGTGGTCTTGGATATCAGATCAAGCTGCACACGGCAAGAGTGCGAGCGATAAACATACGACCGTGAAATGGGTTTCTGTTTCACGTTTTACCCATTTTACCGCGAGATGGCGGAAAATCATTCGGGTTGCAAACAACCCTGTACGTGGCTGCATCAATGGCGTTGGCGTGTTTTTCGCGGATTGCGTTTTCTTCAAAATCCAGCTTCATCGTCCGCTTACGGTAAGTCTACACGTTTATATTTTATTCATTTGGTCTCCTAAACCACTCTAAGCAGAGCTGTGTGTGCAGAACAGATTATGTGCGCAGTTACAAACGTCCTATCTTCGTTTCTAAGGCGGAAGCCATCGGGTTCTCGACTAATGCCGCTTATCTCTGTCCCGCTGTCTTTACTAACGCGCGGAAAGGCAGTCTGTGCGATGCCCTTGATGATAAGCCGCTCCTCGCGAGCTGTCTACTAGATTTTTCGTGTTTCAAGGTAGATGCGCGGCCAGAAATGTCGTTTAGCCTGTAAATGACGGCCGAAGTGGAACTTTGTGTTAGTCAGCGCCGTGTGAGCTCAATTTACTTTGCACCTCCGAAAACGTACTTACATACAGTCTCGTTCAGTGGTAGATCACATTTATTTTCTTATCTTTGTGTTATCGCCTGTCTGGACCATGGAGTGCTGTTCTTTTTGAGCTGTGCATTGCTTGCTACGTATGGACGCTCGCTCAGTGCGCGTCGTGGACGCCGACGTTTCAGCAAAGGTGTCTTGTAACGCTATAGACTGGAGCGCGAGACGTTTGTCAAAGTTGTATTCAAGCGGCGCTGGAGGAATGCTTGTAGTGTGATGGGTGAATAAAATTCGTTGCCGGCACGAATGTCCGGCGTGCTCAAACACCGCGAAGAACCCACGAGCTCCATCCCATCTCCCCTTCGTTGCACACGTATGGATTCGTCCGTGTCTGTCATCAGAGCCGTTGGCCGCCGCCGCTGGCTTGCGGGCACTTCATTTTGAAAGCTGGGTAAAGGTCGGCTCGACAAGAGGTGGCTTACATTTCGTTCCGAGTGGTTCGTTCATGAATCCCGCTCACGCGTGCACAGATTTCTAGAATACCGTTTGCGCGAGAGGCAAAGTATGTGCTTCTGATTTCAGACTGCTACGTTACGAAAGCACCGATGTGACTCGCCGCTTATTTGCGCCTAAAATTAAATTAAGCTCTCGTGTTACTATAGCTGCGCCTGTTGAAGGCGTTAATTGTTTCATTGAAATACTTCCTACTTTGAACACGTTCAATGCTTTCGCTGATTTTTCTAGCAGCGTTGGGTTAGGCTGCCTCCATGCAAGAAACACACCTCTCTACTACGCTGTTGGAGCTGCACTTGAAGGAAAAACTAAGTGAATTTCAGACAGTATTTTATCGTGACCGTAATTTGCTGTCTCAACCTCGCGACTGCTTTTGAAACGGCGCAGCTGCAGCCTCTGTGTGCTGTATTAGTTTTCTGAATAATGAGCGCGGCATGGAAGCGCTGCAACCCGCTTGTTTCTAAGAGCGCGCGCAGATGTACGATCGAGTATGCTGTTCCGTCTTTGTGCTTCAAGTTATAGCAGCAAATCTGTGGTGAACTGGTTGCTTCTGCCTGCTGGTTTTGTATAGCTTGTGCCCGTTTGAGTACCGGCTTACGTATACACTCGGTCAAATCTTTAACTGGCTTAGGTGTTGCATCGCTAAATGCACCTTGTAAAAAGGTGCCTTTTGGCTACACTGCTGGCATATTCATGTTGTAATTTGACGCGTGAGATGGCATTTCATAGTTTCTTTTTGTTAATCTAATGTTTGAGTGGATTACTCGCATGTTTAGATCAAAGTTATCAGAAATATTCATCGTCTGCCGCTACGAAGAGCCGAAACAAGCGGAATACGCAGCAATGGTTCTGGTGGCGCATTTGCACTAATCTGGGTAAACGACTTGTCCGCCATGAAAGGAGTGGTACTTTACCCAGAGGATGAGGCCATATGGACCAGGTCCATTGCTGCGTATGCCGCTTGCTTCAGCTGTTCTTAGTGGCAGACGAATGTTTCTGATAACGTTGATCTAAACACGCAAGTACTCCACTCAAACATTATATAAACAAAAAGAAACCACGAAATGACATTTCACTCGTCAAATTACAGCATGAATATGCCAGCAGTGTAGCCGTAAGGCACCTTTTTTACAAGGTGCATTTAGCGATGCAACACCCGAGCCAGTTAAAAATTTGGCCGGGTGTACCAGGCTTAATTCACGCAGGGTATTCTGAAGCGCTTCTTCTATAACGGTTATAAGAATAAATGCTGCAATATTCTCCTTTTTGGATCCCTCTGTAAGGTGCACTGAATCTGTATTTTATGGAGGTGGCATTCTTAACAGCTCCTTGCGAGTCAATGCAGATATGTGGCACAATTGTTCGAAGTCTTCTGTTACAAATAGTGTAAAAGGATTGCCATAAAGAGATCAGTATTGGCTGCAACAGTATTGCCATACAGAAATCAATATGAGTACTGGATTCAGAGTAGAGTGCTCCAGGGATTAGGGGTCTTTGTTACAATGTTTTATGACGACACTTATAATCTGTCGTGTATTTACTGAAATGATTGAGCCGGCGTGATAGCTCAGTGGCTATCATGTTCGTATGGCGACCTGAAAGATGCAGGTTCGATTCTGGCCTAGGCGGTCGCATTTTAATAGAGGCATAATGCTAAAGGCCTGTGTACTCTGTATAGGTGACCGAAATTATTCCCCAGCCTTTCACTTCAGCGTCTCGTAGCCTGTCGCCTTGGGTCTTTGAACCCCATAAAACCAAACCAAAAGATCAAGATTGCCTTTCTAGAATGGCATAGCCAGGATATGCCTTGCATTGTAAAGCACATGTGTAGAGATGGAATGGGAATTTTTTTTTCAGTTCCTTTTATATTATTTTTTTCCTTTGTGCTGTACAGGTGAACATGCCCGGATGATTTACTGCAGACAACAGGCCACAAGAATGCTTTTCTGAGGAAACTAGCCCGACTGTTACTTTCAACTTTTATTTTACTTTGGTGCATTCTAATGGTGCATGTATTGCATATTCCCAGCCTGGATAGCTTGGAAATAAACTAAATTTGTAAGTATATTGATTGTTTCATGTGTGAACTCTGTCTGGTGATCTCTTTCAATGATTGTGGGCAGTCTATAGGCAGTCTATAGATAATGGTCTACTAATAGTTTAGTAGACAGAGGTCTATAGACTGTCTATAGACAAAGGTCTATAGCATTGCCAGGCCACACCCCTATGAAATGTCTATAGACAGTCTATAGACATATGTCTACTGGACCAGTAGACTTTTGTCTGTAGACTGTCTATAGACAGTAATCTACAGGAAGTCTATGGCCATAAGTCTATAGGTCGTCTATAGTCCGTCTATAGACAAGTGTCTATAGACGGTCTATAGACAGCTCTATAGGAAATGTATGACCATAAGTCTATAGATCGTCTATAGACTGTCTATAGACCTGTGTCTATAGACTTCCTATAGACCTATAGACTTTCAGTAGACATTCGTCTATAGACTGTCTATAGACAAAAGTCTACTAAAAGTGTATGGCCATAAATCTATAGACTGTCTATAGACCAGTCTAAAGGATTTGTCTATAGACAGTCTATAGACTTCATAGACTAAAGTCTATAGACAGTCTATGGACTGTCTATAGAAATTTTCATAAGGGCCTGACGCGACACAGGTTTCAGAACTCTGACCTTTGGTACGCAAATCGCCGCATGCCTGGTCCTCTGCCTTATCTGATTGAATGGCCTTCTCAACAATCATCTCGGATTGGGAACACAGCCTCTCAGGCACCAGCATTTCCACATGGGCTACTAGTTTGCACACCTCTCTCCTTACAACCGGAACACTTTGTTCTCGCTTCGAGTTCGGGCAGTTAATCATTAGATGCTCAAATTTCATGCAATCAAAGCAGTGAATTGCAGAAAATTGGATCGCGCTAGCAATTTTCGGTCCCTGCTTTAATTTCGATTGCATCTGCGCAAGCTTTAACTTTTCTTGCTCAATGAGAAGTTTCAGCTTCTCAATCTCCAGCAGCTGTTCTGCCTTCTGCTCAACCTCAACGCGTCGCATAATGCCCTCCCGATTATACCGTACGGCAGCCATCTCCCTTTTCCGTGCTATCGTTTATAGCACGAAAACACTACACCGACATGGTGAATTCGGAGAAAGCAGAAAGGCTCCTACCTCGCTGGTTGCTTTCCTCTGCCACGGTAAACTCGTCGCCCTCAGTGACGACAGCGGGCTCCTCGATGCGGATGAGTTGAGCCCCGGCTCTCACAGAAGCTCGCTGACTTGAACCTCCTGCCTCGTTTGACTCGCTGGTCGCCTGGTTCTGCTCTTGAACCTCAACGCGGACGCCTGGTTCCTTCCGCAACTCACGGACTTGGCACCTCCACGACACGTCGGTCGCCTGGCTCCTTCAGCTCCTCGCTGATTTGAGCCTCCTACGTCCCGTTGACATTGACCAGCAGTCTTCGAAGCTTCCAACGTCACTCTGTGACGCTGACGTTCCTCCTTTAGGACGTACCGCTCTGCAGCTTGTCCACCGACTTGATCTTCCGCCTCTCCGTCAGATACCTCGAGCAGAAAGACGTAGCAAATCCTGTCGAACTGCGCCACTTGATATCCTGACTGGAGAGGTTACCTCTCTTAGGTTACACAAAGGATGATCATAGCAAGGAGGAAAAATATTTACACTTGACTGGCTCGTACTTCTACGTGACGAAACCAGCCCTCGGTCCTGCCGAAGCAGCGGGTTTTAAATCCTATGTCCCCGCCCTCGTTGGGAGAATAACCAATCAGGTACTATACAAACATCCACCCAATAACTTATTGGGGAAAGGAAAATACCACCAATCAGCAATTGGGGAAAGAATAACACAACCAATGAATGACTGGGGAAAGAAGGTAACTCATCGCGACACTGTACACATATGCACACTTTCCACCATCACGATTTCGGATAATTATGCTTTCCCGCTGCGAGCTTCGCGAACACTCGCTTTCCCAACGTCCGGATGCCCCAAGTTCGAGGAAAGCCACTTCAATCCATCTCTTTCCCATCTTCGCTCCTCATGCCTGCAGCTAGCTTGACAATAGGTCAAAGCACGCCGCTGGAGACATGGCACAAATCCACGCACTGGGACGCGGGTTTGCCTCGCCGTACACACGTGCACACAGAATGCCACCTAACGACTCCGTCCATGAGGGGAGTTTGACGTCTCCTGTAATCCCCCGCCATTCGGCGCCTCCCTTCTCCCGCTGGGTTCACTGACCCCTATCTGTGCGGTTGTGCGGAGGGCCCAAGAAAAGCACATAATCGGCATTCCACTACGCGACCGGATGCGGTAAACAAACTACAGCACCGCGAACTTCACTACAGGGTTCACTTCGGCAATGACCTGGTCATTTCGGCATGTTGGTGGCCGATCGGAGCGTGGCTCGCTCTCCAACGATGTGCAGCCGTCTTTTAACCAGTTGTACCACTGCTTAATCTGTGTGCTGCTCACAGCATCGTCACCAAAAGCCGTCTGAATACTCCGAATGGTTTCCACTTGGCTGTCGCCCAGTTTCTGGCAAAATTTGATGCATTTGCGCTGCTCTGCTCCTGTCGCTCCGCCATTTTCCTTACAATAAAAAACCGACGAGAGCACTGCGCACTACCTCACTCAAACGCTGCGTCCGAGCGACTGACGCTATCGGAAGGCAGGAAAAATTCGTGCATGCGCGAGAAGGTTCAAGGTCGGCTGATGCAAGCGCGCTTGTTTCATATCCATCAGGTGTTCGCAAAAAAAAATAAGGTCGGATACTTTTCTGACAGACCTTGTATATTGTCTGGGCCTGGTGCTGTCTTTTTTCCGTATGTTAGTACTGTATTTAGTTTCTGCATTGTAATAAGGTGATTGTAGTCTTTATGTGTGCATGTTCCGAAGGAACGTTTTTGTTTTTCTACTATTTTTTTATGCTTTTGGAATGTGCGTATGTAGTTGGATGAGCTTGAAACTATGGAAAAATGCTCACCCAATATGTTGGCCTGCTCTTCTAATGTTGTTTGAGTACCGGGTGTTGTTAGCATTGGAGATGTGAAAAGAGTGAAATTTCCTTTGAATATCCACATCTGCTCCCACATTATTTTCTTTGATGATATTGAGCCGTTTATCGAGGATATGTACTGTTTCCATGATGCCCTTTCTGCGTTGCGTCTAATGTATCGTGCTTTGGCTCTAGCCCTTTTGAAGGTGAGCCATTTTTGTGCAATGCGATATCTGCGAAGTTTGCCCCAAGCCTTGTTTTGGTGCTTTTTAGCCAATGTGTATCCATTTGACCACCAAACTTTATGTGTTTTTCGTGCAATTTCAGACGTTTGTGGGATAGCCTCTATTGCTGCAGATATTAAGCATGTCACAAAATTTTCATTTATTTCTTCTATCGTAAGGGTTTCGGCATATTCATTTTCCAGTGTGGCCTTCGTTCTGAAAAGTGCACAATCGGTGAGGTAAATGATGAATGTAGCTGATGCTAGCTTTAAAACTGTAGGTAAGTGATCACTTCCCCGAGGGTCGTCTAAAACATCCCAAATAAAATCATGAAAAACCGATGGAGATGCAAATGCTAAATCGAGGCAGGTCATTTTTCCAGAGCTGGGGCAGCAGTACGTGGCTTTTCCCGTATTCTTTAAACATATGCTATTCGAAAGAATAAATCCTCGATGAGCTCACCCCTGGAATCAGTATGCTCACTTCCCCAGAATGAGGAGTGTGTGTTAAAATCCCCAATTATCACATGGCTCAGGCAATTGTTGAGAAGTTCTTCTAGATCATGCATGGTAACTGTGTTGTGCGGTGGTATGTCCACGGAACATACTGTTATTATTTTAGGGCTAATGATGTTTACTGTGACCGCTTCTAAGTTCGTCTTTAATGATACCTGTCTTGGAGGGACATCGCTTTGCGTAATGATAGCGACGCCTCCTGAGAGTCGGCTAGCTTGCACTCGGTCTTTCCGGAAAATATTAAGGCGGAAGCCTTTAATGTCTCATCGTTGTAAGCAGCAGTTCTCGACAGAAAATGTCACGCTTTTCAATTGGTGGAAACGGTCGTGACGTCACAGTGCGCGAATTTCGAACGGGGCCAACTTTGGCTAGTACTTTGGCTAGTAACCATGCAACCAATTGAAGGGATCGTATAGTGATGCTCCAAGTAAGTGGGACTGAGCTTAGTTAATTGCTTAATTACCCAATTAGCTTAATTAGCTTTACTAGTCAGGCCATATAAATAAATAAAACCGATTAAGAAATCGGTCGATTCAGGAATCGAACCCCGGTCTTCGGCGTGAGAGACGAGCATGCTACCCACTCCGCCATGCCTGCTCGATGGTTTGGAATGAACAAAGGCGCGTCTAGTGAATACGGTGTCTTCATTCACTCTCATCCTCCTCCATTCCCTTCCCGCGAGGTTTAGGTGTCCACCGACAAATGAGAGACAGATACATTTCCTTTCCTCAAAAACCAATTTACTGACGAGCGAGGCGTAGAACCGAATGGGCGATGGCGTTCTATGGACTCCTTGGCAGCGTTGCAAGACGCTGTCGCCTTCCACTCTTAGGGGCATCAGTGACCACACTTTAGGTCAAAAAGTGCCCCCCTGAATTTTGTGAGACAGTTACTGCGTAATTTCCTTTCCTCAAATACAATTTTCATTTTCTTCATTACGGCTCCTCTTTATCTTCTTTCACTCCCACTTCCTCCCTTCCTCTACGGTGCGGTTCAGGTGTTCACCGAGATGACAGAGAATTACTGCGCCATTTCCTTTCCTCAAAAAGCGTTGCGTTCAAAGGGCAAGGCATCGCGCTGAACGGGTGGTGTTCCGTGGACTCCCTGGCAGCGCTACAACGCGCTGTCGCGTTCCACTCCTAAAGGCGAAACTTAAGCCTCATTAATTAGCAGTTAATTAGTATTCAGGCATTAATCCGTAATTAACCATTAATTAGTGATTTGTCATCACTTTGTAATTAGTACTCAATTATATGTGACGCCACCGGTGCCACAGAAACAGCGAAGGTGGTGCGGAAAACGCTTCCGCCTCTACCCACTTTAGGCAGTCAAAGTGCCCCCTGAATTTTTATATATTTTTTAGGATGTTTGTGTGCTGTAGCCAAAGCTTCGTTTCCTGCAGGCACACAGCTGTAGGTACCATTGTTTTGAACATATCGGTTATGTCTGTGTAGTTTCTGTGTACACCTCTACAGTTCCATTGTATTAGATACGCCATTGCGATAGGCTGGGTATTGGGAAAGTTACTTATTTTCAGGAGCAGTGATTCGTGGTTTCCCATTTTTTTTTTCTAGGGAGTCTCGCCGCCGCTGCAGCGGTGGCGAACCAGGAGTTGAATACATCGGCACTCTCGTGGCGCCGCATTTCCGCAGGGACGCCGCTGATGTGTGAGTTTTAGATGTCAGCGGGCTTTCGCTGACATCTATATCCTCCACCGTGGACGTGGAGGATGCTTCTTGGTTGCGATGGCCCGTGGCCTTCGCATTCGTCCTTCTTGTTCGCACCGCTGAACCAGGCCCTGCTCCAGCGGCAGAGTCTCTTGGACCAGCAGTTGCCTTCTTAGCGGGGTGGGGCGACAGGTCCAGTTCAGCAGAGCTGTGCTGGGTGTCTGTCACCGAGGATGCCACTGCTGAAATTGGGGCTTGAGGGCCTCTGTCAAGGATAGCGTGGTCTTCTCACGAAATTTTCAGCCCTGTGAACTTTGCCACCGGCTTCTGTGGTGGGGACTTGGATGTCGACACCAGGTCCATCGGATCGACCTGTGTGCCGACAGAAACCGAAGGCGGTGGCGGTCCCCGCGTCACCGCTTCAGAGTATGTCCCTTTCTGTTGGAAAGAGGGACGTTTTTTTGCCTCAAGGTAGGACAGGTTTTCTGTGGTCTTCAGAGGTATAATTTGTTTTTCTGTTTTCCAGACTGGGCACGACCTGGAGTACGCGCCATGTGCGCCATTGCAGTTGATGCCTTTCGGTGTGCGTTCGTATCTTTCCTCGGTATGTGCGTGTTCTGCGCATGTGACACAAGTGAGTTTACCCCTGCAAGTCAACATGCTGTGTCCAAAGCGCTGGCATTTGAAACGTCATCTCGGATTCGGTATGTATGGGCGGACTTTACAATGGAGGTAGGCGGCGTTTATGGAATCAGGCAGTGTTGTGCTATTGAAATTTGGGACTATGTGTCTGGTCTTGATTTCAGCATCGCTTCTCCGGATGTTAATTCGTCGGGCTGCTATTGCTCCTTCGGCTAGTTCTTCTATTTCCGCATTAGTACTCTGTAGGAGTTCATATTCAGAAATCACGCCCTTTGATTGGTTCAGGGTGCGGTGCGGAGTTACCTGTACACTCATGTCACCAAGGTTTTGTAATGACAGCAATTCGTTGCTTTGACCTTGTGTCTATTTCTACAAGGAGATATCCGGTTCGCTGCTTTTTCGCTTTGTAGTTTTTGCCTACACAGCTCTTTAGAGTGTTGGCGTTGACAAATGCGGACAAGTTGGATACAGGTTCATCAGTAGTTTAGTGGATCATGAAAAACTTCGTAAACGTTTCTAGCTTCTGTGGCATCGATTTTTCGACATCGGTGCGACCCCTTTTTGGGCGCCGATTAGATTTTTTTGCAGATTTATCCATGCGGCATATACAGACTAAGGGTTCCTAATATTCTGTCGCCTCTGATTCACCCTTATACACAGAGGAAGGTCCCGGGACACCCCGCCTGGTAGACAGAAGAAGAGCCCATCGGCCGAGGATTGACCACTTCCTTGACCACCACCGTTCATGGTTTCCTTCCTCCACATCTCAACCTATCGCCACGGTACGGATGACAGCTTCGGTATGGGGGCTAGGGGTCCGTGGTGGCGCCAAGCACCAACACCTCGTTGCACAAGGTGCCCCTGCGGGGATGGCTTAGATTGCCTAAGACCTTAGTACTAGCTAGTAATGAAATAGAAAAGAAATTTTAGAAATGGCTACTACGAGTAGTAAAAGAATAAAAAATGGCCTGGCTTAGCTTACGGTTAAGCCTAGGATGCGAAGCATACCGCCGGCGGAGGCTGCGCGTCCGCAAGCGAGCGCACGAGTTGAGCCCCAGCTTTCACAGCTGTTGTGACGTCAGCGCCCCTAGCGGAAGAAGCGGGAGTTAGGCCGCCGGTGGAGGCTGCGCGTCCGCAAGCGAGCGCACGAGTTGAGCCCCAGCTTTCACAGCTGTTGTGACGTCAGCGCCCCTAGCGGAAGAAGCGGGAGTTAGGCCGCCGGTGGAGGCTGCGTGTCCGCAAGCGAGCGCACGAGTTGAGCTCCAGCTTTCACAGCTGTTGTGACGTCATATCACGTGGTGCGCCGATGTAGGTCAAGTCGTAGCTACGCGGCCGCGCGCGGCGCAGCAAGGAAGAGCTCGGTTGAGCGGCTAGTATGCTTCGCATAAAAGAGGGCTGGGTAACCTCAGCAGCTATCCTTGGCTGGGCAAGGATCCCGAGGATCGCAACGAACCAAAATAAAAAAACCACTCAGTATTTTTCTTAGGAATGAGAAAGTGGCTCAGGTCTACCAAAAAAAAAAACTCAGCAAAGCAGCTGGTCAGAATTCTCGAGAAATTGTTCTTCTCTTAAAAAGCTAAAGACATGTCAACGATTCCATTATATCCTAAGAACTGTGTTGGATGAAGCGGAATGTCTTCGTTATATAATAGAACAAATATTTTTTCTTAGTTTTTTCAGTTTCGAACAAGAATAAGACATGCTTAACCCTAAGGCCATCTCCGCATTCTTCGCAAATAGGTTTGTCTTTTTTTGTTAGCAGGAAGTTGTGCACAAGGTGTGTGTGGCCTATTCGGAGATGGCCGAGAATCACTTCTTGAAATGTTCCTGGTGAACACACGACTTCCATTCACCCAAAACCACCTTTAAAAAGCGTAGTTTCTAATTTACCTCGTTGTTCTAAGGCGACTGCCATTTTCTCTTCCTTTAGGTTGTACTGAGGTCACGCAATTCTTAGAGGGCATATTTACTTTATTTCTTTGCCCTGAGCTTGAGAAGCGCACAAATCATCTTTCGTTGCCTTTTATTCCGACATAAGTCGGGAGCCAGCAGAGTTTTATGCTTTGTCCTTGAGCTGTGGCCATTACTGCGTTGTGCATGATGTCACTCAGTAACGGAGTGATTCATTTCTAGATTGAAGAGCTGAACGTACGCTTAGGGAGACTGTGTAAATAATACTGTTCGTGAGGTTCTCATTTACTAATTTTGCACCTACACAAATGGCGGAATATTCTGCACTGAAAACGGATGCACACTGTCGAAATCTTACTGCTTCTTTCCAATTTCCTCGTACCACTGCGCTTCCTACGCAAACATCCGGTTTTGAACCGTCAGTATAAAATTCGGTAAACCTACGGTATCTTTCTTAGAATGAAAGGAATTCTTGTATATGTTGTTGTGCAGTTTGTTCTTTACCGAGCTTTGTCAGAGTGCAGTCGCAAATTTCAGGAAAATTGTTCCATGAAGGTAGTGGACACCGTCTTTGGGCAATGTCAGGCAATCCTGTACATTGAGGTTCTGGCATATCTCTTCGAAGCGCGAAACCAGTGGCCGGGTTGCTTGAGGTTTGCTGGATAGACAGCTACTCATCGAACATTTCCAAGAAAAATTGGCAGTGGCTTAGCTATGGTTAAGCCTGGATATACAAGCTAAAAGGTTCAGTTACGCTTGAATTGACGTCATGGCTGTCGCAGTTGGCCCACAATGCACTGGGAGCACCACGATAACGGTGGAGCTGTGCGACCGTCCACACACTGCCTGTACGGAGGCGGAGGAGCAGACGCGCGTGTAGTGTATACGGTGCTGTCTTAGAAGGCTGCTTTAGAGACATGTACTGTGGTGTCCGTTCCATTCGGGTGTACACCAAGATATGAGAGACAGGCATTTGCTTTCCTTAAAAGCAATTTTCATTTCATTTCATTTTCCTTAAGGCCCTTACGGCGCGGTTCGGGTATCCACCTAGATATGAGAGAGACAGGCGTCGTTTCCTTTCCTTAAAACCAATTTTCTTTTCATTTTCCTTCCCTTACGGCGCGGTTCGGATGTCCACCGAGATATGAGAGTTTCCTTGCGCACTGTTTGTCTTTTATGTATTTTTTATGCGAGGCATATTACAATAGGTAACCCAAGCCCTTCGTGACGGTTACACGCCGTGCACACCACGTGACACAATGACGTCACGACAGATGAGAGACGGGGCTCCAACTTGTGCTGTCGCTGCGGTTGCACGCCGTGCAGACCACGTGGTATGGTGACGTCACACCACGTGACACAATGACGTCACGACAGATGAGAGACGGGGCTCCAACTTGTGCCGTCGCTGCGGTTGCGCGCCGTGTGAATCACGTGGTATGGTGACGTCACACTCCCGCGCATTTCGAACGCGCGTTCACACTCGGTGTAGGTGAAACGCTCGCTCCACCGGGCAGGCGGACGCGGCTTCCGTGGCAATCCAGGCGCTCACCCAACGCGCGTCTCGGGGTTTGGTTTGGTGTTTATTTTCTTACAAAAATGAAAGGGGAAGCCAAAGCAAAAGGCGGTAGGCCTAACTAGGCCTTGGCTCCCTGATACAGGCGGCAGCACGCACCTTTAGCGCCTATGCAGGACAAACAAAGAAACTAAATAATATAACAACAATATGACACAAACAAGCATGAATTGAGTAAATCAATGACACCAAATAAAATAACAATATGAATAAACAAGCATGAATTAAATACATCAATGACAACAAATAATATAACAACAATATGACACAAACAAGCATGAATTGAGAAATTTTATGCCGCAGGATGTTTTCATGGAAACAAAGACTATTCAAAAACATATATTATAGCGAGTATAGGCCACAAAACTAAACAGGATTCTCTTCCAAATATTTTTTTATACATTTTTTAAATACCTTAGTTGATGACGAGAATTCCCGTTCTAGTGAAGTTTGGTTAATGACAGATGGTACCTGGAAAGTTAATTTCTGTTTTCCGTAGTTAGTGCGAGTGATGGGCACAAGTTTTTTTCGTATTCTCAGATGGTACATTATGGCAGGCCTGTCAGGTGGAGTGGCATACAATCTGTTATGGTGAATATGCTGCACTAAACGAAAATAATAAATTTGTTGTACTGGTAGAATAGTATGTTTTTTGTATAAGAGTTCTGTAGGTAAATCTCGCGGTCTCCCATAATAGCCTTCAATGGCTCTTAGAGCTTTTTTCTGGAGAACAAGCAACCTATTAAAGTTACCGGATCCAGTGGTTCCCCAAACAAGAATACAGTATGATATTTTGGAATAAAAAAGAGCATAATACAATGAAATCTTGAGCCAAGTTGGTATTAAGTTAGTAATTTTGTAAAGACATCCTACAGTTTTACTGAGATCTTTCACTAAATTTGAAACATGCACATTCCATGAAAGGTTTTCATTGAACCAAACACCTAGAAATTTGTGGTTGGACACTTGTGCGATGATATTGTTTTTGTATTTTATAACTACAGCACATTGTACAGTACAGTTGATGGGCCTAAATATTATTTATGTGGTTTTCGTGACATTCAAGCTAAGTTTATTTGCCATCAACCAATTCTGTAACCTATTTAAATAATCATTGACCCTTATTGCTAATCTAGGCAAGGAACATTCTGTGAAAGAGGCATTTGTGTCATCAGCATACATTATTAGATCGGGTGAATCAGGAATATTCGGGTGAATCAGTTAGTCGGCGTTCCGCTGTAGCCATGCCGTTGTCTTCCCCCACGACGAAGGCTTCTAGTGGTTGTATTAAAATGACCAGCTATTCAACCAAGGAAAGCCATGTATTACCAAGCCTAGCCATCAATATGCTTCGCATCTGACTAGGCTTAACCTTAGCTAAGCCTCAGCCATTTTTTATTTCTGATATTTTATTCCTTGCTAAGGCGCTCGTCTACCGAGCCGGAGTACCCGGGTTCGACCCGACCGCGGCGTCCACGTTTCGATGGAGGCGAAACGCAAGAGGCGCCCGTGTGCTGTGCGATGTCAGTGCTCGTTAAAGATCCCCAGGTGGTCGAAATTATTCCGGAGAGCTCCACTACGGCACCTCTTTCTCTCTTTCTTCTTTCACTCCCACCTTCCTCCGTTCCCTTACGGCGCGGTTCAGGTGTCCGCCGAGATATGTGAGACAGATAGTGCGCCATTGCCTTTCCTCAAAAACCAATTTACCAATTTTTTTTATTCCTTTCATTTCTTTTTTATTATCGTTTCTGTGCTTAATTTTATTTTTTTATTACGGAGTCGGTGACCACCTTCGCTGCGCGTGACGTCGCTCGGTTTCGCGCATGCGCAGAAGTGGCAAATCTGGCCTCCGGCTCACGCGAAGCGCAGTGTTGACGAGCCTAGTGAAGCTTTTCGCTTCGAAAATAAAACTTTCCCTCTATGATCTGCGATGCAAAACGATCACTTAATTGAACACGTTTTTTTTACTGTGGTCGTAGTTCTGTATGCTTCTTTTTCGTATTGTTTTTGATTAACTATATTAATTTGTTTACTATTTTGCTTCTTTTTCACATTGACTTTGATTGAATTTATAATTTTTTTACTGTTTTGTCTTGCCTAGTTTTACTTCTCTTTCTTTTGTTCTCTTTTTGCCTTTTCTTATGTATGACCGTCGGACGCTTGAATCCCCCCCTCTCCCCTTATGTAATGTACCCATGGGACCCTTAAGGGTTAATAAATGATGATGAGGATGAATCTTATTGTAGAAGGACATTTTGTTGCAACTTGATAGCAGATGTGTTTGGTAGATACCTTGCTTTAAAGACATACGCACAGGTTAAATAAGTTCTGATTTCTAGTGAAGGTTCATTTGTTTCCGCATAGAGGCTGACTATGGGAGATGTCATTTATGGGCCACATGAGAGGCGTAGGCCTGAGTTGTGTACTGGGTCCAATTTTTTGATGCATGATGCTCTTGGAGAACCGTACACAATGCACCCATAATCTAATGAGGAACGTCTCAGAGTTACAGATGAACACCAGATATATGCTATTAGAGCCCCAATGCTTCCAATGCTTACTTGAGAGCAATTGTAGTATGTTGAGAGATTTGGAGGCTTTCTTTTTCAGTGTCTGAAAGTGCGGCAGGAATGTGAGTTTTCATCGAATGTTACGCCTAAAATTTATGTTTGTGTTTTATTGGCATCATTGTTTCATTCAAGTGTAGGATGGGGTCGTTCTGCAAGCCTCTTCTGAGCGAGAAGAGGATTGCTACTGTTTTTGTGGGGAGAACTTAAACCCATTTCTGTCTGCCGAAATCGCCAGTCTACTAAATGCGATTTGCATCTTTCTCTCACATATTAATAAGGTGTATTGTGTGCATGCAATTTGGAGGTCGTCGACATGTAATGAGTACATCGCGGACTTTGGAATTATTTTAGCTATGAAATTAATCTTGGCGACAAACAGCGTAGTATTTCGTTAGTGACTGCGACATTGCAACTAGCGTGGAAAGCACAAGGACAGAGACAAAAGGAACCGACGGGACAGCACGCTAGTATTTAGATACACCCTAGCGGTACCCAATTCTTTTGAACGAATTTTTTGGAAAGTGTTGAACCAAGGCATACTTGAAATGAACGATCAAACAGGAAATATTTCAAGCAGTGCAGCATCCTTCCACGGATACCTAAGTCTCCTAGGCCGCGGAGAATACCAAACCTCCAGGTGGTGTCATAACCCTTTCCCATGTCAAAAAATACTACCAGACAGTATTGCTTGTGTACGAATGCTTCTCGTACAACAGTTTCAGGCGGACGAAATGGTCAGTTGTTGAGCATCCTTTTTTTAAATCCTCATTGGTGGACGTTAAAACGGTCACGGGATTCGAGGATAAACATTAACCTAATATTCAAAATACTTTCGGAACATTTGGCGAGGAAACTTGTGAGTGCTAGGAACTGTAGCTACCAGTGGAGGTTGGTGGCTTTCCAGGCTTCATGAATGGCACAATAACTGCTTTTGTTGGGAAAGCAACACTACGCTAGTCGCTGAGCCGTTTCGCGGAACTCTGGAAAGGCCAAGCTGCGCATGCGCGAAGAGAGGGTGACGTGACACGGCGCCCAGCTGGCGTGCCGGGGTCGCCGCCAGAGCCGCGCCGCCGCCGCGCGCTGTCCATCGCCTCGCCGACAGTCTCCCTCTCTTTCTCTCTCTGTTCCTTTCCTCAAATACAATTTTTATTTTCTTCATTACGGCCCCTATTTCTCTTTCTTCTTTCACTCCCACTTCCTCCCTTCCGCCGCCGCGGTGGCTCAGTGGTTATGGTGCTCGGCTGCTGTCCCGAAAGACGCGGGTTCGATCCCGGCCGCGGCGGCTGAATTTCTTTGGAGGAGAAATTCTAGAGGCCCGTGTACTGTGCGATGTCAGTGCACGTTAAAGAACCCCAGGTGGTCGAAATTTCCGGAGCCCTCCACTACGGTGTCTCTTATAGCCTTAGTCGCTTTGGGACGTTAAACCCCATAAACCAACCAACTTCATCCCTTCCTCTAAGGTGCGGTTCGGGTGTCCACCGAGATCACAATCAATTACTGCGCCATTTCCATTCCTCAAAAATCGTTGCGTTCAAAGGGCAAGGCATCGCGCCGAACGGGTGGTGGCGTTCCGTGGAATCCTTGGCAGCGCTACAGCACGCTGTCGCGTTCCACTCCTAAAGGCGAAGCTTAAGCGTCATTCGTTAGCAGTTAATTAGTGTTGAGTCATAATAAATAATTAAAAATTAATTAGCAATTTGCCATTACTTAGTAATTAGTCATTAATTACGTGTGATACCATCAAGTGGTGGCGTCACCAGTGCCACAGAGGCAGTCAAAGTGGTGCGGAAAACGCTTTCGCCTCTACGCACTTTAGACACTCAAAATGCCCCTGAGTTTATTTTCAACCCTTAGGTAGTTTTCCAAGTTTCCATATTTTGTTGAAGAACTGTAAATGTGCTTCAACTGAAGCTTCGGTAAGAAGGGCCAGCATCTCGTAATGTATTTCATCAGGGCCTAGTGCTGTCTGTTTACCAGTCGACAGTACTTTAGGGATTTCCTGCAGTGTATTGAGTTGCTATATGGCTCGTGCGAACTGCCGCTTGTTGGAAGTCTGTTTTTCGGCTGAGTTTCTCTACTTTAAACACGTCTCCGTGTAATCTGGAACTAGAAATTGTAGAAAAATGTTCCGCTAGTATGTCTGAATGTTCTTTTATACTTGTTTTTGTACCTGGGGCTGTGAGAAAAGGGGGTTTGAAGGGGAGTATGTGCCGTCTATTTTATGGACTTGCTAACACAATTTCTTAGATGTGATTAAGCTGTTTACAGTTGATATACAGTTCTGGAATGATGTTTTTCAGTGCTTCGACGCATCTGCCTTGCTTTCGCTCTTGCCTTTTTAATTTTTTTTAGTTTCTTATCTCTTGGGTACATACGAAAAACTCGCCAGGCTTTATTTTGCTTCCTTTTTGCTTCTTTACACTCTTGTAAATACCACTCCTTATGATTTTGTCGTACCATGCCCGAGGACTGAGGAATAGAGAGGTGTGCAGCAGTAATTATGCAGACTGTGAACATTCCAGTAGGTTCGTCAACACCTAGATCATCCGAAAACAGTTTCTCCAGACTGGCATTTTCACGGAACAGTGCCCCGTCAGCGAAGTGTGACTTGTAACGGCGAGACTTGCTCGGGATGATTGACAGATAGGATGACTGTCTAATAATGGTTGGCGAACGATCACTTCCGTACCGGCTGTCCAGGACAACCCACTTAATATCAGTAATGGTGAACTAAACATTAAATCTAAATAGCTTACTTTTCAAGTGCTTGTGGAGCAGTACGTGTGCTCTCTTGAGTTCAGTAGGCACAAATTATTCCACAGAATAAAATCTTCTAAAATGCGACCTGTAGTGCTAGTTTCTTCACTTCCCCAGAAAGAGGAGTAGGCATTAAAACCCCCAAACTAGAAGATATGACTTGACTTCACGGGCTGCAACACCAGACTGGATGACAATATAACGCCTCCAGAAAGCCTACTCGCTTGCTCTCGGTCACACTGAAAGACTTTGTACTTTTTAAAAATGCTTGTATGTTTAGACCCTAGGTTAGTTTCTCGTGGACATAAAGCCGCAAGGGAAAGCGAGTTTAAAAGATCTGGCACATCACTCTAATTTTGAAATGTCCCCGACAGTGCCAACTGATTAGGAACACCGTGTTGGATACGCTTTGGCGGGAGGGGAGGCGCAGTTAAAAATTTGTTCCCGGTTTTAGGATCTCGTTACGCGGGTCCTGTTTTTTTTTTCTCGCTCAAGAGAGCTCTGGCGCCGCTGCAGCGGTGGCTAGTTCTATGTTGTCCAGTGCCTTCTTAGAGGCTCTGGAGGGCCGCGGGGAACCCGTGGGTGTACGGTTTAGAGGCCTCTCCCGACAGGGGGAAGCCTTCTGGGCGGCCCACTGAAATGCCGACGGGTTTTTTTGGGCTGGCAGAGCAGCCTTCGCGACACCTGCCGGGGGCGGGGATGGCCCTACCAGAGGCTTTGCCTGAGCAGTGGCCAGGGCAGAGGCGTGGTGCTCCGCTACTGCGCACCACATCGGCGAAGTTTGTCTTTACCATGAATACAAATAAATTTCGAGTGCCAACTTTTTCCTGGCTTTTCTGAACGTTTTCTTTTGTTTTCAATGTTATGATTTCTTTTTCGTTTTTCTATCTTGAATAAGACCTGGAGTATGCAGGATAGTCTCCTTCTCAGCTGGCACAGAGGAGCGAAATTGCATCGCAGTTCTCAGTAGCGTGCTCTTTCGAAGCACAATTCGCGGGTTCTGTGACCGTGGCACCTCTTTGTCCCATGGCCGTATCTTTGACAGTTTATGCATCTGTGGGGTAAGGTATACATGGATGGACTTGAATTTTAAGGTTACCTACGTCGTTTCTTTCGGGTGATGTGCTTATATGGAATGTGAGAATCAGGTGCGGAGTAAGGATTTCTTTGTCGCCTTTTCTGATTGTGACTCTTTGAACATTTAACATACTTGGTGAACGAGACCATCCAATAAAACGGAGAGTTGAGCGAGTCATACTTGAAGAAAACAGCGCAGCAATAGGGACAAGAGAGAAAACGAGACAGGCGCTGACTAGGAACTGAAGGTTTATTGAAAACGAACATATAAATATACTCTTAACAACTAGAAGCACGCTTGAGCAACACCAACAACACTGATATGATGTCAACTTAAGTCATGGTGGTGAAGATACAATAGTTCACAGTCATGAACGAGGATGGATGGGGTGCTTACGTATGTGTGGGGGTTTTTGTGAATATGAAATGCTTCGCTGATTTCTCTAGTCCGTTTATCTTTATGATTGTACAAGACCTTAGTATCGTTAAAAGTAAAGTACACGGTTCTGCAGTAGCCCTTAAGGTGTTACGACGACCTTCATTGTAGTGCAAGGCTAGGTTTGAGGAAGGGGCCCCTTCCAAAGAGGTGTTCTGTTTACGTAAGCGGGTTTTCAGGCACCTTCCCGTCCGTTCGATATAGTTCTTGCCAGACATGAAGGGAACACTATACACCGTACCCATGGCACGAGGGACGAACTTTAAGTTATGATTTACTTGACACGCTTTTTAAGGCGGAAGCCTTTAATGCCTCATCGTTGTAAGCAGCAGTTGTCGACAGAAATGTCACGCTTTTCAATTGGTCGAAACGGTCGTGACGTCACAGTGCGCGAATTTCAATCGGGGCCAATTGTACTTGGCTACTAACCATGCAACCACTTAAAGGGATTGTATAGTGATGCTCCAAGTAAGTTTGACTGAGTTTAGTTAATTGCTTACATAACACCAATTAGTCTAATTAACCTTTCTAGTCACACCAGATAAATAAATAAAACCGAGTAAGAAATTCGCCGAGCTTGGGAATCGAACCCCGGCCTCCGGAGTGCGAGTCGAGCACGCTACCACTCCGCCATGCCAGCACGATGGTTTGGAATGAACAAAGGTGCGTCTAGTGAATACGGTGTCTTCGTTCACTCCCATCTTCCTCCCTTCCCGTTACGGTGATGTTTAGGTGTCCACTGAGATATGAGAGACAAATACATTTCCTTTCCTCAGAAACCAATTTACCGACGAGCAAGGCGTATTTGACCGCGTTTCAGATTGGTCCAAATTATCGTTACGTCACCGATTGTGAATTTTGACGGGTGTCCACCGAAATATGTGAGACAGTTACTGCGCAACTTCCTTTCCTCAAATACAATTTTCGACTGGTGTCTACAGAGATATGTGAGACAGTTAATGCGCAATTTCCTTTCCTGAAATACAATTTTCATTTTCTTCATTACGGCCCCTCTTTCTTCTTTCACTCACACTTCCTCCCTTCCTGTACGGTGCGGCTCAGGTGTCCACCGAGATGACAGATAATTACAGCCCCATTTCCTTTCCTCAAAAAGCGTTGCGTTCAAAGGGCAACGCATCGCGCCGAACGGGTGGTGGCGTTCCTTGGACTCCGTGGCAGCGCTACAACACGCTGTCGCGTTCCGCTCCTAAAGGGGAAGCTTAAGCGTCATTAATTGGCAGTTAATTAATGCACCAACAAAATGTGCAGTGAACAACCGCGTAGCAGAATGCAGCACTCAGGCTTTCGCCTTTCAGCACTTTAGCCGCTAAAGTTCCTCGTAATTTTTTGTTTTTCCTCGTTTTTGTCTTTCTAGAGCGCAGCTCTTAGGCGCCCGTTTCTGCGTTTCGCGGCGTCGCCGTAGTCCGTTGTAACCAGTAGAGGACACCCTTTAAGCAGCGAAAGCAATGGAGCGGGAGCTTGGAAAGGAGAAAGTAAAAGCGCAACCTCTTCACCTCTTTAGCAACCGGCGCGCCAGTGGGGGGGGGGGGGCGCAGCTGTGCATAACAACCGTGACGTCACACAGTAGCGGCAGAACGGGCGCGCGCGTCGGCAGAGAGTTTTAGCTGAGCGGGTTTGCGCTCTCGCTCCGCTCAGCGAGCTAGCGGGAGCGCTACTGCGCATGCGCGAAGCGCTTAGGCGGGAGCGCGCGAGCGGAACGGCTCCTCCGCCCCGCTCCCGCGGGAGCCAAGCGGTGTCCGGAGCGGCCCGACGAGCGGGCCTCGCGCAAAGCCTTCTGGGCTCGCGCTAGCCGAACCAAACGTAAACATTCAACATGGCGGCCGCCAGCGCGAGTCTTGCCGGATACTTTTTGGCATGGCGAACAGATTGCAGGCGGTGTCGGATAACTTGCGAACGTAACTCGATCACGATCGACGCTCGCACGCGTAGAGGATGAACGTAGAGGATCGACGCTAGACAACGCTACAAATGCGTACACGCGCACGCTGGGAGGGGTGACTTGCGTGGTCTTGGCTTGGCTCTCGCAGTGGCAGACATTTAAATTTTTTTTGTAATACGAAAGCTTCACTGCTAAAACCAAATCACTGTTGTTACCAGAAAGCATACAGCAAACGTAAACAGCTATTATTTATTTATTCACGCGTATATCAGAGAGGCTTACTTATAACCATTTTCTGGCAAGTCCAGTTACCACCACTAGGAGGCGCAATGAGTCGCCTCGCTTGAGCGGACGGGGAAGACGCAGCGCTAAAACTCTAGTCTTGCACGACGCTCCGCTGTGGCTCCGCTGGGAACTGCGAGCGGAGCGGACAGTAAACCCGCTCAGCTAAAACTCTTATTATGACAGCTACACAGCCGCTCCTTCGCCAGACGTCTCGTTGCAGTCGAGTGAGTGAGACGTATGGCTCCGAAGAGGCCCAGTGATTCCGTGCCAAGCGGTTCGGGGAAGCGGCAGTGGGTTGACCGCAAGGCTTTCTCCAAGCATACTTTAGAATTTTCAAAGTGTCTTCGGTATTTTTTTAGGACAAGAAATGCGCAGTATCTGTCTCCCACAGCTGCGAAACCAATAGAGCGGGGGCTTGGAAAGAAGACGGTAAAATTTGTAAATTGGTTTTCAAGGAAAGGAAATGCGCAGTATCTGTCTCACGCATCTCGGTGGACACTTGAACCAGAGCGAAGGCGCATAACTGCCCTCTGGGAACAGCGGACACCTCAATCGTGCTTTAAAGGGAGACTGAAGCACTTTTTTTTTTAAATCAGGCTGGCAGCGGCGTCCTATAGCTTTTTGTGTTGTATACTGGAATATAGCATCCAAATAAGGCAAAAACAAGCGTGAATTGCCTTTTTTTTTAGCAGAAATATGCGGCCTGTGCCGGGCACACCGTGCGGCGCGCCGCCGGCCGTGATTGGTCAAGAGGTCGTGACGACACTTTGAGGACTGGAGAAGCTGCCGTGCGGATCCGGCGCTGCGTTGAGTGCAGATCGCAGCTTTCCGTCCTGTTGTAAAAGCGAATACGGGGGCTATTTTTTTACTGACCTCCAGAAAAAAGGATACTACATTTCTTTCATTCCACGTATCACCTGAAACCAAAAAAGACACAAGGAAAAAATTCTACGCCTAGCACAAGCATACGCCAGCGTGAAATACGCGCATGCAGACCATGCGTAAAAGGTGCCAGTACAACCTCGGCTCGTATTCTCGGAACGGAAGGGGTGCGAACAATACTCAAGTCAATCGGACGGATCCTGGCTCGCCCAAAAGGGCGTCATCCTAAAGAAAAGGCCCAAAGCGCTCTGTACGAAAAATCCTGTTCTCAGTACCCGGCGTTGTAGGTTGGGGCAAGAAAATATTTCAAGGAAACGACGAAGCAGCACAAAACTGAAGTCAAAATGAGGGAAGCGCAGTGGCCAAGCACTGAGAGGCATGCATGTATGTGACCACAGGATAGTGACGCAATCATTGTGCGCTCGAAACCAAGCCAAATACGAGCACAAGGCTACTGCTTCACTCGTGGTGCGTTAAGCAGATGCCAGAAAGTATTAATCGCTCCCTCGGAAACGTTCGCCCTTCCTACATTAGCAGTTTAGGTCAGTGAACTGGTGGACAACTATATGTGTGTAATTTAGCAATACGTTTTGCTGGGAAAGTTGAAGTAATTCATATTGTGGACGAGCGCAAAAACGGACAAGGGGCCAAGGAAAGCGAAGCGTCCGTGTCGTCTTCTTGGTCCCTTGTCCGTTTTTGCGCTGGTCCACAATATGTATATGTGTGTCTAAGCTATCTGCAAATGGCCTGCTGCCACAGCTTGATGAAGAAACCGAGTAAGGTTGCGAAACATGGTGTTTTTTTGCAAAAACTTGGTTGCCATTCATTTCTCTCTTAAATTTGCATCCGAAATCAGACAGACATCTGTCGAACGCTTTCATTTGAATCGCTTAGCTACGATTAATCGAGATGCCGGATACGAAGAGCTTCGGTGCTTGCTTGCTTTGCTTTATTGTGCTTTGCTGTGCTTGCTTGCTTGCTTGCTTGGACACGTCGAACCGAGTGTAAAATCAATAACCGAGCATTGCAGAACACCCCTCAGGTGGTCTGGCGGCACCTAAGCTGAGGAGAGCGGCACATGCTTGAGCCTCTATAACGTTTCTGCAGGAGCTAACTGAGCATGTTTCTACTTTGAGAAGAGGCGCTTCATTGCAATGGTGACACGCATCTCAGACGCGAAAAAATTGAAGGAACTGTGTAATGGTGGAGCCGTTTCTCTTTGACACAAATCACTAGAGATCGCACTAAAAACAAGATCTGCATGCAGCCGCTGTGACGAAAGTGCTTCGAGAAGAGTACGCTTGCTTTGGTCCGCTTGAATTATCCCTCATCACAGCAGCAAGCGCCTGCGCTTTGAGCTTATGATCTTGTGGAAAACAGTGAAAGATGACACAGTCGCGGCCGTAGTTGTTCGTGGGCACGAAAGTAGAGCAGTACCTCGTGTTGAACCTGACTCTCAAGGTCGGCTGACACGCTCTGTACGTCGCAACGCACGTAATATGAGGAACAATGCACGCAGCACGAGAAACAACGCTGGCTGAAAGTTCACTCGGGTGCGTCGAAGTACCCCCGGCTCCTCAACGTAACGTCACGTTGGCCAACCTGGACGCGGTTTCTTTCTCTGCTGTTCTCTATTGCGCTCGCGCGGGACGCGGGAGGTTTAAACATCGCGCTTTCAATTGGTGATTGCGTCACTCTTTTAGCCAAAATCTAAAAAGTAACTTCACAGACGTTATTAGCAATGACACTACTTGAAAACCATAGAAGGATAGCTCATCCGAAAATCGCCTCAGTATCCCTTTAAGCTACGTGGCGGTAGTGACAGGTGTGCGCTGCATGCTTTGGCATTGACAACGTTGTGCAAGAAACACTGCCACCTGCCAGGGTGGCAGGGTGGGTGGGGACTTTAATGTAGACATAAAGACAAGCGGCAATTTCTTAACACTTATGCGGGAGAACAGCCCGTTCCTCTGGTTCGTAACGGCTCTCACGGCTGTGACAACCTCGCGAAATACTTGATGCAGACCTCGTCTTTGAGAACCAGGCATTGGGGCAGCAAGTCGAGCATATATCCATCTATTTCTCCGTCCAGAAAGCTTACTTCACGACAATCAAGAACTGCTAGTGGAGTGTTTCTTGAAGAAGGAATATGTGTGAAAAGTAACAAGTTGTCTGTAATTGGGCATACATGTCTTGCTCGAATTCTTTGCCTAAATCTATCGAAAGCTGAAACAGCTGATGAGCTGTTTCTCTTTAGGAAGTAACGTAATCATCGGCAATTTTTGTTCTCTGGTTTTCTTATCAACCATGGCGAAAATCTTGCCCAGCGTATTAAGAACTGACGAAAGCATGTCTACCCCATATCTGCGGCCTACCTGCTTTAGCAGCTGGTGAACGTAGGGCAACACAGCAAATTTCTTTTTTTCCCGATTTGGAGGTTCTGGCGTCTCCTGCCTACAAGATGACTTCATCTTTTGTAGCGAACGCTACATTGGCCACTAACTTGCGATTTCGCTGTGGCGGTGCTCCGAGGAGGCACAGAGACTGACCTTGAGCCGTCCCCTAGCAAACGCCGCAGCTGGCGGGCGCCGCGCGCTAGCCGCGCCATCTGGCATGACGTCACGCCCGCACCTCACCGCGGAGCCGCCGACGCCGTTTGGTATGACGTCACATCACTTGACTCGTCGTTGCCCTCGCTTCGCCAGCTGTGTCGCATGCCTGGTAACAAGTCGTAGGATTGAAAAGGAGATCTCGCGTTCGCCGCAAACACAGTTGAGGCGGCAGTATGGCAGAGTATTTCACGCTGAAAAGGGCGGCGGATGCTGCCAACGCCTCCGCGTCGACATCGGCCACTGGTTCGGTTGACTTTCGCTCCGTATAACCCGGCTCAGCCGAGCTGAGCCACAGCCATTTTTTAAGTATTTTATTGCATGCAAGAATTATAGCACCATCCGGAAAGCCTGCTGACATCAGGCTCTGAACCTGTTGATTAAAACTCTGATAGCATGCCCACATTGCTTATTAATCGCAGAACCTAAACAAGGAACAGCTATACCACATTTGACTATCTTGGAATGGCCAGGACGGTAACTGAGCAAGGGCTTCAATTACCTCTGAAAGATAGACGAGCAAACATGGTCTGGCTTTAAAAACAGTCTTATATCAAGGCACTGTAGCTCATTCTTTTGCGGTGATTCAATGGCGAATTTTAAGCCTTGTCTGCATTCCTCAAACATCTTTAAAATACTTTCTATCCGTCCCTGGAAGTCACTGCTTTAAACAAAAACAAGATAATCACCTACATACCTGAATATCTCTTTTGTTCGGGTGCCCAAATTACTTTCAATGGCCTTAGCGACGTAAGTCAGAAAAATATTACCCAATATCGGAGCCACTTTCGAGCAGTAAGTGTTTTTTCCCGTGTTCAGTAGGCAGACATTGTTGCTGAGAATAAAATATTCTAGAATTCGGCCTCTGACTCAGTTTGTTCGCTGCCCCAGAAGGAAAGTAAATGAAATTGGTGCAACACTGAGTCTGGAACCCCTCGTCACGCACGACGTCACAGCAATCCACAGGCTGCCGTCGAAACGCGACAAAATACCTGGTGTCATCGTTCGTTTTGCCCGTCAGGAATTAAGGGATAAATGGTTTGCCAAGAAACGTGCCTTGAGTGACGAGAATAGTGACCAGTACATCCTGGAAAACCTGACAAAGCACGCTCGTAATCTTCTCTTTGTCACAAAGAACTGGGCTAAGGAGCATGGTTATGCGTTTGTTTGGCACGCAAACGGCAGGATCCTTATCAGAAAGAAGCAAGGTGATTCAGTCGTCGTCGTCCGATCTGAAGCGGACCTCGCTCAGCTATCTTAAGCTTTTTACACATTATGCAGTACCACGAGCTTCTCCTACCGCACGAAGTTAAGAGCAGCTTAGCAATAGAAAACAGCTTTTCAGCTTTACACCTAAACATTCGCTCGATAAGAAACAAGGCCGACCACTTGCCCTATCTCTTAGCACACCTTCAACATAGCTTTGATGTGCTGTTGTTCACAGAAACGTGGGCGGTGCATGAAATTGATTTTATAAACCTTCCTGATTATTCTCTTTTCTATTTGAACCGAAGCACGCGTGGTGGCGGTGTAGCCATTTATGTCAAAAGCGGTCTTAAAGCAGACCTGCTACCCGAGTTTTCTGTTATGAAGGATGATTTTGAGATACTTACAGTCAAAATTGCTGACAGTATTGTCTCAGTGGTATATAGGCCCCCGTCAGGTTGCACTGATACCTTTATTGAGTTTTTTGATGCCTTTCTTGACTTTTGCTCTCGGGAAAAATCTACGCTTATTGGTGGCGATTTTAATCTTAACATTGAAGATAATAGTCGTAACAGCAGTGCATTTTTAGAAGCTGTCTGGTCCAATGGATTTTTGAATTTAATAACCACACCTACCAGATTTACAGCTACTTCTTCGAGTACACTTGATCTTTTGATTGTTGACATCGCTTCGTATGTCAATTGTGCTGGAACTATAGTTTCGGATATTAGTGATCACTGCGCTGTATTTGCTTCTGTTGTTGCCCAAACACCTGCTGTCAATTGTGAACATAACGTATTTACTTACCAGTGCATTAATGAAGAATCCCTTAACCGTTTTAGGCTGTCAATAATTTCTGAAGGCTGGAGCTCGATTTTCAATTACTCTCAGCCGGACGATTGCTATAAGCACTTTCTTAATAAATTAAAAGTACACTACACACGCTGCTTTCCATGGAAGACAAAAACTAAAAAATCTAAGATCCGAAAACCATGGGTAACCCCCCTTCACATGAAAATGATGAACCGCAAAAGTAAGCTTTTCAAGCGTTTTATGCTCACTAAGGATCCTGCTGATTTAGTTTCATTCAAAAAATATCGTAATAATCTAACAAGTGAGCTAAGGAGCGCTAAGCAAGCTTACCAGCAGCGCTTAGTTAGTAATAACAAGCACAATCCCCGACAGCTATGGAAAGTTTTGAATGAAGCTTTTGTCCACAAAAAACATAACAAAACACTAGGTGAACTATTTGTCGAAAATGAGCTTTTATCCGGGGCCCCCCTTGCAGAAAAATTTAACTGTTTTTTTACTGCCTTTAAGCCAACCGGAGATGTAAAACCTGCCACTAGTACAATTAGCAATATGCCTAATGAATCACTATGAAAGAAGCCAACAGCCACAGAAACCAAGGGGCACAGGGGAATTTTTTTTTAAATTAATTTATTTATTTTGTGGTGTTGATCAATTTAGAATATTACTAAACATGTTATCGCTTAAACCTAATTGATTAGAAAAGCAGAAGAAAAAACAACCACTGCCGCCGGTGGGATCCGAACCCACGACCTCCGAATTACGCGTCCGGTGCTCTACCTCTGAGCTACGGCGACGGCTGTCAAATCTCCTGCTTTCGGGGGTATTTATGTTTACAAGTAACCTAACCTTGAGAGTGTTCATCAGCGCCACCCACGTTCATAAGCGGCGGACGTAGAACGTCCTGAGTTACCGCAGGTAGTGACGTAGAACGTCATCGAACGGAGAGGGTGGAAGCTGCGTGAGAACCCTCTTATGCTTCCTATGGAGTCAAGGCTGCCAGAACCGAGGCCCTCGCTAAGCAATTAAGCAAACAAGGGAAGGGGAATGAGGGGCTCGTTATAAATATGAAAGAAGCCAACAGCCACAGAAACCAAGGGGCACAGGGGAACTTTTTTTAAATTAATTTATTTATTTTGTGGTGTTGATCAAATTAGAATATTACTAAACATGTTATCGCTTAAACCTAATTGATTAGAAAAGCAGAAGAAAAAACAACCACTGCCGCCGGTGGGATCCGAACCCACGACCTCCGAATTACGCGTCCGGTGCTCTACCTCTGAGCTACGGCGACGGCTGTCAAATCTTCTGCTTTCGGGGGTATTTATGTGTGGTGTCCCCTTATTGCTTTTGTGTGTGTGCGCCCCCGCGTCCTCCTCCTAACGACAGTTCGCATCCTCCTCCTAACGACCACTCAATCCTCCTCCTAACGACCACTCGCATCCTCCTCCTAACGACCGCTTGCCCCTCGTCGCACGCTGTCGCCGGATGCCCCCCCACGGTGCGCCCCCGCACCCTCCTCCTGTTCTGGGAAGCCACTCCCTTCCGTGGACGCTTCTCCACTCCCTCCTTTCTTCGGGCGGCCAGTTCGGCTCCTGCCTCGGTCGACGCTGGTCGCACCCTCATCGGCTTTAAATAAACGAAGTCTTAAAGTACCGTGTGCGTCTTTCGCTGCATTCAACACAGCGACCGGACACGACAGTGGCGACGAGAAAGTGGATTCGACCCGCGCTACGCAACGCTATTGACAAGCCATGGCTACGCGAGGGTTTCCCAATCAGATACCAGAGTTCAACGGCTCATCGTGGTCATCGTGGGTTGGACGCCTTCAGTTCTACTTTGAAGCTAACAACATCACAGACCCAGCCTTGAAGAGGGCCAACCTGCTGACGCTGTGCGGGGAGCAGACCTACGATACTGTCTGCGCCCTTATTCAGCCAAGCACACCAGCGGCAGTGTCTTACGACGACATCGTAAAAGCGCTGCAAAAGCACTACGACCCAAGGCCATCCGAGGTCTACAGCCGGGCTCGTTTCCAACGACGAGATCAACTGGGAGGAGAAACTGTGAGCGCCTACGTAGCCGCGCTCAAGAAGCTCGCTGCCGACTGCAATTTTGGAACGCTGTCGACAACAGCTACCGGGCAGGAGGGAGACGCAGCTTCTTCTGCTAACACCACCATGCTCCCCTTGGACGTGATGTTACGCGACAGATTTGTGTGCGGACTGAGTGACGAGTCACTGCAGCAGCGCCTGTTCGCTGAGAAGGACCTCACATTCAGCAAAGCTTACGACATCGCCGTTCGAGCGGAGAGCGCCGGTCACCAGCAGAGAGGGATTCGCCGGAACACCGAGCCGGTACACCAGACAAGCAACCAGGTGCGCAAGCCTTCTGTTGTTGTAAAATCGGTCAAAAAGGCACAACGCTGCTGGCGGTGTGACGACCAACACAACCCCCAGGGATGTCGATTCCAGTCAGCCACGTGTAATTTTTGCCACAAGCGAGGGCATATCGAAAGAGCATGCATTACGAAACGGAGACTTGCCAAGATAAAGTCACCTTCCCAGCCTAATCACAGCGTCAACGCCTCAGAGAATACGCCGCTATCTGATCTCCATGGAACAACATCAGCAACACCATCTGTGTTGTACGACCTGAACACCATGAATCTCGGCACGCGACCGAAGATTTTTACAGAAGTAAGCGTACATCACCAGCTGATTAAGTTCGAGGTGGACTCCGGCGCAGCCTGTACTCTGATCAGTGAGGACACGTTCCGAACTTCATGGCCATCTGACGCACCCGCCCTGCAACAAGACGACACGCACCTGCGAACGTGGTCAGGACAGAATCTGCCACTATTGGGCTCTGCCAACGTGCAGGTTAACTACAACGGCCAGACCCATACGCTACCTCTGCTTGTTGTGAAGGGCACAGGATCAAGCCTTCTAGGGAGAAATTGGTTTTCTCCACTAGGCGTGATGATATGCGGCAAACATCAAAACGCCGATGCGCTAAGCCGTCTGCCACTAGACGCAACTGTTGACGAACCATTTCCACCAGGAGACGTTCTGATGTTCGAAGCACTGCCAGAACCTCCGCTTACAGCAGGCACAGTTGCAGCATCTACGCAGAAGTGCGCAGCTCTCCGGCTAGTTTACACAGCTGTTCAACAAGGCAACGTGCATAAACTCAAAGGGGACAACTTCGACGCTTACCGCAGGCGAGCTACAGAGTTGAGCACCCATCGCGGCTGCATCATATTTGGGTCCCGAGTTGTGATGCCGAGAGAACTACGCGCACAAGCTATGTCTCTCATCCACGCCGGACATCGGGGCATCGTTGCAATGAAAAAGTGTGCCAGAAGCTACATGTGGTGGCCTGGCATTGACAACGACATCGAAACAGTGGTGCGAGAATGCAAGCCTTGCCAGAGCAGCCGGAGCGCCCCGCCGAAAGCTCCTGTCCCAGAATGGGAAAAGCCAGACACACCATGGCACACACTGCACATTGATTTTGCAGGACCAATTGAGGGCTGCACTTTCCTTGTGGTCGTAGATGCCTACACAAAGTGGCTTGAGATAAGGCAAATGGGACAGACGACTTCGGCAGCAGTCATTGACAACCTGCGATCACTATTTGCAACGTTCGGCCTGCCGCGGAAGGTAGTGTCGGACAACGGAACACCGTTTGTGTCTGCGGAGATCCTCAAGTTTTATCGCGACAACGGGATCTCATCAGTTACATCGGCCCCCTACCACCCAGCGACAAACGGACAAGCCGAGCGCTACGTAGCCGAGCTAAAACGCGCCCTTGAAAGAGATCAGACAGGCTCGCTGCAGCGCCGCCTTGCGCGCTTTCTCTTCAAGCAGCACACGACGGTTCAGAGCACAACAGGCGAGACCCCCTCGAAAATGATGTTCGAGCGTGAAATGCGAACCCAGCTCACAGCCATCCTCCCCGAGCCAAAGGCAGAGACGTTCCGGGAAGAAAAAGCAATTCCGCGCTGCGGCACGCTTAATGAGGGGCAGCGCGTCCTCGCCCGACAGTTTCTGAAAAAGCCACGCTGGGAGGAAGCTACAATTGTCAGACGCATAGGCCTGCGCTCTTGGCTCGTCAACATAGATGGCACAGTAGCACGCCGACATCTCAACCAGCTGCGTAGATTTACGACGCCGTCTGAGAGCTGTCCGCCAGCGGAGAGAACACGTGCACCATTTTCCCACATAGCCTGGCACCTCTTCCCGGAAGAAGAGACTTCCCCCAGGACAGACCTAGGAGACACAGCGAACAACAGCCAGCCTACAAGTGTTTCTCCCCCGAGCGCACAAAGCCAGCGCGCCTCCACGCGTGAGCGCCGACCCCCTGCACGATACCAGGCAACTTTCTAAGGGGGAAGGAAGTGTTGTGTCCCCTTATTGCTTTTGTGTGTGTGCGCCCCCGCGTCCTCCTCCTAACGACAGTTCGCATCCTCCTCCTAACGACCACTCAATCCTCCTCCTAACGACCACTCGCATCCTCCTCCTAACGACCGCTTGCCCCTCGTCGCACGCTGTCGCCGGATGCCCCCCCACGGTGCGCCCCCGCACCCTCCTCCTGTTCTGGGAAGCCACTCCCTTCCGTGGACGCTTCTCCACTCCCTCCTTTCTTCGGGCGGCCAGTTCGGCTCCTGCCTCGGTCGACGCTGGTCGCACCCTCATCGGCTTTAAATAAACGAAGTCTTAAAGTACCGTGTGCGTCTTTCGCTGCATTCAACACAGCGACAGCGCCTGTTCGCTGAGAAGGACCTCACATTCAGCAAAGCTTACGACATCGCCGTTCGAGCGGAGAGCGCCGGTCACCAGCAGAGAGGGATTCGCCGGAACACCGAGCCGGTACACCAGACAAGCAACCAGGTGCGCAAGCCTTCTGTTGTTGTAAAATCGGTCAAAAAGGCACAACGCTGCTGGCGGTGTGACGACCAACACAACCCCCAGGGATGTCGATTCCAGTCAGCCACGTGTAATTTTTGCCACAAGCGAGGGCATATCGAAAGAGCATGCATTACGAAACGGAGACTTGCCAAGATAAAGTCACCTTCCCAGCCTAATCACAGCGTCAACGCCTCAGAGAATACGCCGCTATCTGATCTCCATGGAACAACATCAGCAACACCATCTGTGTTGTACGACCTGAACACCATGAATCTCGGCACGCGACCGAAGATTTTTACAGAAGTAAGCGTACATCACCAGCTGATTAAGTTCGAGGTGGACTCCGGCGCAGCCTGTACTCTGATCAGTGAGGACACGTTCCGAACTTCATGGCCATCTGACGCACCCGCCCTGCAACAAGACGACACGCACCTGCGAACGTGGTCAGGACAGAATCTGCCACTATTGGGCTCTGCCAACGTGCAGGTTAACTACAACGGCCAGACCCATACGCTACCTCTGCTTGTTGTGAAGGGCACAGGATCAAGCCTTCTAGGGAGAAATTGGTTTTCTCCACTAGGCGTGATGATATGCGGCAAACATCAAAACGCCGATGCGCTAAGCCGTCTGCCACTAGACGCAACTGTTGACGAACCATTTCCACCAGGAGACGTTCTGATGTTCGAAGCACTGCCAGAACCTCCCCTTACAGCAGGCACAGTTGCAGCATCTACGCAGAAGTGCGCAGCTCTCCGGCTAGTTTACACAGCTGTTCAACAAGGCAACGTGCATAAACTCAAAGGGGACAACTTCGACGCTTACCGCAGGCGAGCTACAGAGTTGAGCACCCATCGCGGCTGCATCATATTTGGGTCCCGAGTTGTGATGCCGAGAGAACTACGCGCACAAGCTATGTCTCTCATCCACGCCGGACATCGGGGCATCGTTGCAATGAAAAAGTGTGCCCGAAGCTACATGTGGTGGCCTGGCATTGACAACGACATCGAAACAGTGGTGCGAGAATGCAAGCCTTGCCAGAGCAGCCGGAGCGCCCCGCCGAAAGCTCCTGTCCCAGAATGGGAAAAGCCAGACACACCATGGCACACACTGCACATTGATTTTGCAGGACCAATTGAGGGCTGCACTTTCCTTGTGGTCGTAGATGCCTACACAAAGTGGCTTGAGATAAGGCAAATGGGACAGACGACTTCGGCAGCAGTCATTGACAACCTCCGATCACTATTTGCAACGTTCGGCCTGCCGCGCAAGGTAGTGTCGGACAACGGAACACCGTTTGTGTCTGCGGAGATCCTCAAGTTTTATCGCGACAACGGGATCTCATCAGTTACATCGGCCCCCTACCACCCAGCGACAAACGGACAAGCCGAGCGCTACGTAGCCGAGCTAAAACGCGCCCTTGAAAGAGATCAGACAGGCTCGCTGCAGCGCCGCCTTGCGCGCTTTCTCTTCAAGCAGCACACGACGGTTCAGAGCACAACAGGCGAGACCCCCTCGAAAATGATGTTCGAGCGTGAAATGCGAACCCAGCTCACAGCCATCCTCCCCGAGCCAAAGGCAGAGACGTTCCGGGAAGAAAAAGCAATTCCGCGCTGCGGCACGCTTAATGAGGGGCAGCGCGTCCTCGCCCGACAGTTTCTGAAAAAGCCACGCTGGGAGGAAGCTACAATTGTCAGACGCATAGGCCTGCGCTCTTGGCTCGTCAGCATACATGGCACAGTAGCACGCCGACATCTCAACCAGCTGCGTAGATTTACGACGCCGTCTGAGAGCTGTCCGCCAGCGGAGAGAACACGTGCACCATTTTCCCACATAGCCTGGCACCTCTTCCCGGAAGAAGAGACTTCCCCCAGGACAGACCTAGGAGACACAGCGAACAACAGCCAGCCTACAAGTGTTTCTCCCCCGAGCGCACAAAGCCAGCGCGCCTCCACGCGTGAGCGCCGACCCCCTGCACGATACCAGGCAACTTTCTAAGGGGGAAGGAAGTGTTGTGTCCCCTTATTGCTTTTGTGTGTGTGCGCCCCCGCGTCCTCCTCCTAACGACAGTTCGCATCCTCCTCCTAACGACCACTCAATCCTCCTCCTAACGACCACTCGCATCCTCCTCCTAACGACCGCTTGCCCCTCGTCGCACGCTGTCGCCGGATGCCCCCCCACGGTGCGCCCCCGCACCCTCCTCCTGTTCTGGGAAGCCACTCCCTTCCGTGGACGCTTCTCCACTCCCTCCTTTCTTCGGGCGGCCAGTTCGGCTCCTGCCTCGGTCGACGCTGGTCGCACCCTCATCGGCTTTAAATAAACGAAGTCTTAAAGTACCGTGTGCGTCTTTCGCTGCATTCAACACAGCGACCGGACACGACATTATGTTTACAAGTAACCTAACCTTGAGAGTGTTCATCAGCGCCACCCACGTTCATAAGCGGCGGACGTAGAACGTCCTGAGTTACCGCAGGTAGTGACGTAGAACGTCATCGAACGGAGAGGGTGGAAGCTGCGTGAGAACCCTCTTATGCTTCCTATGGAGTCAAGGCTGCCAGAACCGAGGCCCTCGCTAAGCCCTCGCTTGTTTGCTTAATTGCTTAGCGAGGGCCTCGGTTCTGGCAGCCTTGACTCCATAGGAAGCATAAGAGGGTTCTCACGCAGCTTCCACCCTCTCCGTTCGATGACGTTCTACGTCACTACCTGCGGTAACTCAGGACGTTCTACGTCCGCCGCTTATGAACGTGGGTGGCGCTGATGAACACTCTCAAGGTTAGGTTACTTGTAAACATAAATACCCCCGAAAGCAGAAGATTTGACAGCCGTCGCCATAGCTCAGAGGTAGAGCACCGGACGCGTAATTCGGAGGTCGTGGGTTCGGATCCCACCGGCGGCAGTGGTTGTTTTTTCTTCTGCTTTTCTAATCAATTAGGTTTAAGCGATAACATGTTTAGTAATATTCTAAATTGATCAACACCACAAAATAAATTAATTAATTAAAAAAAAATTCCCCTGTGCCCCTTGGTTTCTGTGGCTGTTGGCTTCTTTCATATTTATAACGAGCCCCTCATTCCCCTTCCCTTGTTTGCTTAATTGCTTAGCGAGGGCCTCGGTTCTGGCAGCCTTGACTCCATAGGAAGCATAAGAGGGTTCTCACGCAGCTTCCACCCTCTCCGTTCGATGACGTTCTACGTCACTACCTGCGGTAACTCAGGACGTTCTACGTCCGCCGCTTATGAACGTGGGTGGCGCTGATGAACACTCTCAAGGTTAGGTTACTTGTAAACATAAATACCCCCGAAAGCAGAAGATTTGACAGCCGTCGCCGTAGCTCAGAGGTAGAGCACCGGACGCGTAATTCGGAGGTCGTGGGTTCGGATCCCACCGGCGGCAGTGGTTGTTTTTTCTTCTGCTTTTCTAATCAATTAGGTTTAAGCGATAACATGTTTAGTAATATTCTAAATTGATCAACACCACAAAATAAATAAATTAATTTAAAAAAAAATTCCCCTGTGCCCCTTGGTTTCTGTGGCTGTTGGCTTCTTTCATATTTATAACGAGCCCCTCATTCCCCTTCCCTTGTTTGCTTAATTGCTTAGCGAGGGCCTCGGTTCTGGCAGCCTTGACTCCATAGGAAGCATAAGAGGGTTCTCACGCAGCTTCCACCCTCTCCGTTCGATGACGTTCTACGTCACTACCTGCGGTAACTCAGGACGTTCTACGTCCGCCGCTTATGAACGTGGGTGGCGCTGATGAACACTCTCAAGGTTAGGTTACTTGTAAACATAAATACCCCCGAAAGCAGAAGATTTGACAGCCGTCGCCGTAGCTCAGAGGTAGAGCACCGGACGCGTAATTCGGAGGTCGTGGGTTCGGATCCCACCGGCGGCAGTGGTTGTTTTTTCTTCTGCTTTTCTAATCAATTAGGTTTAAGCGATAACATGTTTAGTAATATTCTAAATTGATCAACACCACAAAATAAATAGATTAATTTAAAAAAAAATTCCCCTGTGCCCCTTGGTTTCTGTGGCTGTTGGCTTCTTTCATATTTATAACGAGCCCCTCATTCCCCTTCCCTTGTTTGCTTAATGAATCACTAGTCTTTTATCAAACGGATTCGGAAGAAGTGTTCTCAGTATTAATGAATCTGAAATCAACACGCTGTGTGGATTATGATGGGCTGCAAATAAAACCACTGAAGTTTGTTGCAGACCTAATAGCCCCGTATCTAGCTTTCATTTTTAATCAGTCCCTTTCATGCTCTATTTTCCCTAATGAAATGAAAAATGCCAAAGTAACAGTTATCTTTAAAGGAGGTAATAAAGCCGTATTAACCAACTACCGCCCGATTTCCGTAGTTCCGGTTTTTTCGAAGGTATATGAGAAGATTATTCTAAAAAGAATGGATAGCTTTTTTACTAAACACAGCTTGCTAACAGATTCACAGTTCGGGTTTCGAAAAGGACGCTCTACCGAATCTGCTCTCCTCTTACAAAAAGAATTTATCTTGCAAAATTTTGAACGTAAATGTCTAACTCTCAGTATCTTTGTTGATTTCAGTAAGGCTTTTGACTTTCTTAACCACACTATTTTGCTTGCTAAACTAGAAATGTATGGTGTTCGAGGAATGTGTCTCCATCTTCTACGGTCATACCTCACTGATCGAAAACAGGCTGTTTTCTGTGATGGATCCGCTCTTCAGGCTATAAACTGTGGCGTGCCTCAGGGCAGCCTTTTAGGTCCTTTTCTCTTTAACGTATACATAAATGATCTCGTAAACATTGACAGTAACGTTAAATTCATTCTGTACGCAGATGACACCAGTATTTTCTTAACGGGCTCCTCAACAGATCAGTTATTAAATCGCGGTAATGCTGTTCTTAAAACTTTGCATGCGTGGTCCGTTCAAAATGGGTTGTCTATTAATACCAATAAATCCAAAGCTGTTTTCTTCAGGCCTAAAAACGTCAAAATTAACTTAAACGATGACCTTCAACTTGGGAATTATAAAATAGAAATCGTGGACACCTTCAAATCACTCGGTGTAATTTTTGACGCCTGTATGAGCTGGACCGCACACGCAACACATCTTCGCAAGAAATTAGCTCCTTCCGTTGGTTTTCTTGCTCGGTACCGCACTGAATTTCCTCCCTGTATAAAACGAATGATTTATCATGCCCTATTCCAATCACACATTAACTATTGCCACATAGTTTGGGCTACCACATCCAAAACAAATCTACAGAAAATTCTAATTCTCCAAAAGAAAGCTATCAGGATTATCGCAGGTGCCAGTTTTACTGCCCATACGGCTGAATTGTTTACTAAGTATGAAGTAATTTGTGTCAATGTTTTTCTTGAGTACCGCCTATTATACTATCTAAAATTTTCTTCACCGTCAATATGTAATTTTTTGCTTAATATCGCATTGTTAAAGCCCATAGAAAAGTATGTTCAAACCCGATCAACTACAAAATGGACACTTCCACGAGCTAGAACTAACTATGGTAAACAAGCACTTAGCTTCCTTATACCCAATGTTCTAAACAGCTACGAATCTAACCAGCTGAGCATGTATAACCTCCGACCACATTATTTAAAAGTGTACTTTGTAAATAATATTCCATAACTTCTTTTCATATATTGTATTTGTGTATGTATCGGTGTCCTTTTCCCCTTTGTAATCAACCCAGCAGTGTATAACTTTCAAATGCATTTGTTCAGTTTTAATTGTTTTTTTTCTAGTTTCAAACTACATCTCTGTGTACCCATCAGTTTAATCGTAAATATTATAAATTCTTTCTACAGTGTGCTCGTATGCGATCTGCCACCGTTGTATGCATGTGTTTATTTTATTATTTTGTAATGGCTCTTAGATGAGCCACAGGCATTTTCAAGCTATTTTCTTTAGCTTTTGGCCTGTGGCTCATCCTAAAGACTGTATGCACATTTGTAAAATAAAATGAAGTTTGGTTTGGAATGATCATTAAAATCCCCAACTAAAAGGTATGGCTGCGGTGGTTGCATTATAAGTGCTTTTAAATCGTGATATCTGACGGTTAGGTGAGATTCAATGTATATGGAACATATAGTTATGGTTTCAAGATCAGGGATGGTGCCCGCAACTGCCTCATATGAGGTTTTTAGGTCGATTGTACGAGTTGACCCACCACCCTGGACCACAATAGCAGCGCCTCCAGACTGCCTGCTTAAGTTTTCTCGGTCACAATGAAAGACTTGATACTTTTTAAGAATATTTTTTTCTAAGGCCGTAGGCTAGTCTCCTGGATACACAGTGCTACCGGGGAGAATGAATTTAAAATATGTGTTATGTCAGTGTAGTTCGTTAAAAGTCCACGACAGTTCCAGTGAACTAGAAATGCCATCGTTACAGACTAGTTGGTTTAGTTAGTTTATTTTATGGGGTTTAACGTCCCAAAGCGTGTGAGGCTATGAGAGACGCCGTAGTGAAGGGCTCTGGAAAATTTCGACCACCTGGGGTTCTTTAAAGTGCATTGGTTCGTACAGTACACGGGCCTCCAGAATTCCGCCTCCTTCGAAATTCGACCGCCTAGGCCGGGATCGAACGAAATCGCGTATTTCAGGTCAGCAGCCGAGCACCATAACCACTGAGCCACCGCGGCGGCCTCCACAGACTAGTTAGGGATAAGGTTAAAACCCTAGATTGGTGGCTCTTTTGCACCAGTTATTGGGACTTTATCCGCTTTTTGCGCTCGAGAGAGCTTTGCCGCCGCTGCAGCGGATGCGAGGGAAGAGTTGTGTCCATCGCCTGCTCAGAGGTGCTGCATGATTGGGCAGAACGCACGGGTAACTGGGGTTCAGACCTCGACGTGTGAGGCGAGGCCTTGGGTCCCGCTGACCTGGAGGTTCGCGCAGCCTGTTTTGTGGGTGGTGGCGCAGCGCTAGCAACTGCCGCTTGGGTTACGGGTGGCCCTGATCCAGGCTCAGTGTGTGTGTGCGTGGCCTGAGCAGAAGCCGGAAGCCGCTGTGATGCCGTGCCGCGTTGCACCATAACGGCGAAAGCAGGGTGTTGAACCATTGAGAAACGCCTTCGCGCTTCTCTGAAAGTGATGTTTTCTTTAACTTTGAGTGTGATTATTTCTTTCTCATGTTTCCAAGCTGGACAAGCACGTGAGTAGCCAGGATGACTGCCCTCACAATTTACACAAAGATGCGGTTCAACTTTACAGCTGTGGAATGATCGTGTGAGGCGCACCTTGCACATGTGACTTGGCCCCGGCAGCTCTGGGAGCGGTTGCCGCACCTTTGGCATTTGAAGCAACGTCTTTGGTTTGGTATGTACGGTCGTAGTTTGATTTTAAAGTACCCTACCTCTACAGAGTCGAGGAGTGTGCTTCAGGCGAAGGTCAGGACGAAGTGTTTTGTTTCTACTTCTTTTTCATCTGACCTTATTTTTATTCTGTACACATTTGTTACATGTTGATCTTTGCGTCAATCTGATAGTTCTTTTTCCGTCATGTACTTCAGGGCCCCATCAGAGAGGACGCCAAGAACAGCGTTCTGTTATCGGTGAGGGCTGATTACTATTGCAATGTCACCGAAGGCTGTCAATTCTGCTAGTTTCTCGTACTGATGGTTGTAGAGTATGTCGAGAAGTAGGTCCCCATTTGCGTGCTTCTTTATTTTATAACCTTGGACTATGGTGTCAGTTAAAGTTCTTGAGACGATGAAAGGCGAGACATGTCATGCGGGTTTTTCAGGGTGCTCACTGTGAAACACGTGGAACCTCGGGAAATCAGTCTAGTTCTTTGAAAACAACTCGGCAGCTACATCGGCGCGCCCCCGTTTCGGAGGGCAATCAGTTGATAAGAAGATGCTAGCCATAAAAAGGATGTGTTTTTCGGTCACGGTGGCAGCCGCCCACCTTGGAGTCCAACGAGAGGACGGGACAGAAACTTGTCCTGCCCACTCCAGGAGTAGGCCCCGACTATAACCAAATATGGGGTAGTTACCCCACAGAAGGTTAACCCTATACGCCTGTTAAAAGTAAAAAAAAACTGAGAAGGCAGGAGAAAACAGGAAAGTTATAAGAAAGGAGATAGAGAAGTGAAACATGAAGGGGAGGACAGGAAAAGGCGACGGCTGATTTCACCCGGTCGGGTCAGGCCGGAGGTTCATCTACAGGAAGCTGGGGCTTAGTGGTGTGTTGCCTCCGCCGACGGGCCTTAAAGGTAGAAACGCTCGGCATCGGCTAAACCACCAGGATCCCGTTTTCTCCGGTCACGGCGATGCCCCGCACGGCTAAACGCGGGTGCTCGGGTCCGTGGTGACGCACTGCTCACCATCATCCCCTTGCGGGAGTGTCCGTGCGGATGCTCAGGAACTCGTGGTGTCTCAACTCGCCAACACATGCATATAGCAGATGTCCCTGCGGGGAAAATCCGCATGTGCACGCTTCGGTTCGAAAACCGCTCGGCTCCGATGCGGCAACTGCAACAGCAGAGTTGAAGGACTAGACGTGCATCCGGAAGCTGCCGCCACTGCCAAATAACTGCCAACTAGGAAACGCCCCACTATATGAGACTGCGATGTGTAGACCGGCGCTTCCATAGACAAGGTCCGCTATAGCCGAGCCTCCGGACAGCGTTAACAGTAGATCCAAATGCGCACACTTGAGTTCGAAAATAGGAGGGTTCCGATGCTTCAATTGCAAAACCAGAGTTGAACGACTAGACAAGCATCTAGATGTTGCTGCCACTGCCAGATGACCGCGAACTTAGAAACGCCCCTTTATATCAGACTGCAATGTGTAGAGCGGCGGTTGCGTAAACAAGGTCCGCCATAGTCGCGTAGCGAGAAGCAGAGTAAAGGCGAGCCTCCGGACTTAGTTAACGCTAAGAGTGGCCACAGGAAAGCAGTAGATCCGAATATGCACACTTGGGTTCGAAAACAGCATGGTTTCGATGCGGCAACGGCAACAGCAGAGTAGAAGGACTACACGTGCTTGCAGATGCTGCCGCCGCTGCCAAATTACCGCCAACTGAGAAACGCCCCACTATATCAGACTGTGATGTGTTGACTGTTGCTTCTGTAAACAAGGTCCGCCGTAGTCGCGTAGCAAGAAGCAGAGTACAGGGGAGCCTCCGGACTTCGCTAACGCCAAGAGTGGCCACAAAAAAGCAGTAGATTCGAATATGCACACTTGGGTTCGAAAATAGCACGCTTCCGATGCGGCAACGGCAACAGCAGAGTCAAAGGACTACACGTGCTTTCAGATGCCGCCGCTGCTGCCAAATGACCGCCATCTGAAAAACGTGTCTCACGCGCCTTTGGAGCAAAGAAGATTAATTCTCAAGGCCTTAAAAGTGCCCGTGCGACAGGGTTATTACCAACCAGCATTGGGTATTCCGTAAGCGTTCGTCCTTAATTCGTCAACGTAACCGTGTTACCTATTCTTTCACTGGCAGTGAAGCTGACGTGTAACCTTCTTATTCCTCCGCATCATCATCAGCCTGACTAGGTCCTCTGCTGGGCAAAGGCCTCTCTTATATCTCCCCCTAAACCTGTTCTGCGCCAGCTGCGACCCCTCTTTCGACGCAAACTTCTCAGTCTCAATCGCCCATCGTTTTGCCACACTCTACTACGCTTGCCTATTTTTGCTAATCAGCTTCTTACTGTTCGCAACCATCGGTTATCTTGCCTTCAGATTACAAGCCACCCCGCTCTCAATTTTTCCCTCTTGATTTAGACTGGTATATACAGTAAGATCGGAACGAAACGCAAACACGCATATGTCATATTTTTCTATTTTGCAGCGTGCTATTTCTTTACAACCGGTTTTTGGAGACCCTTTACCCAGAAAAATTAATCGGGCTAGCTGTACAGTGCAGCCGATTGTACACACATAAAGTGCTTTGTTTTGTTCATAGACGTTGTTCACATTTAATTCCGGCCTGAATTTGCATACATAGTGAACAACTTTATTCAGCACTTCAATTAATTTACCACTGCTCCAGATTTTGGCAGAACTTGTTGCTAGACCACACCAGTGCAATCACAGGTACCGTTGGTGAGCCGGAGAACTGCAAGCGTGTGATGCCGCGTTCGTCATGGACGCCGATTGAGGGTCAGAAGTCTGCAGTTAGCAAACAGCGAGAAATACGAAAACACGGAAAACTTTTCTATTGAAATTATGCAGATGGTGGCTGGGCAAAAAGCTTTATTGACATATTTAATAACACAGGTCGAGGTCTTCAGAGCAAGATTTCGTTGGGTGCTGCTGCAACCCTTGCACGGTCAAGGAGCCATACTTAAACCTTGAGCTGCGATTCATTCATTTCATTTATTTATACTGTCAGCCCAGATCACGGGCTATAACAGGAGTGGATAATGAGGTATAAAAAATAGCAAAAACACAAACATTGAAACGGGCACAAAAATTCGGTACATAAAGCGTTCACCACTTATACAAAAAATAAAACACTGGCATATAATTCATGTAGACAATAAAACATCATGCAGCTTATCTAAAAATTCCCTAAGTGATTGTGAGGTGACAACAGAGTTTGGTAGCATATTCCATTCCTTAATGGTTCTTGGGAAAAAACTAAATTTAAAGCAATCATTCCGGACTGTGGGCATTGGTATGTACAAGCTGTGACGATGGCGTGATATTTCTCCAGTTTTAATTTCAGAGTACTTTGAATGGTTTATTTTCAAGCTGCGGTTAATAATCTGAAAAAGAAACTTGAGCCTGTGACATTTGGTTCTAAAATCGAGCGGTTCCAAATCAGCACGTTTACACAAAGACGTTGGGGGATCAGAATATCGGTACCTATTAAATATAAACCTGGCACTGAGACGCTGAATTCTTTCCAGCTTAGAGCAACTGAATGGAGTGTGGGAGTCCCAAACAATTTTTCCATATTCGAGAATGGGCCCTATCAAGCTCTTAAAAACCAGACATTTGATTGAAGGGGTTGCACTACGCATATTTCGTCTGAGGCTCCAAAGTGCTTTTGAGGCCTTGGAACATGTATTATCTATGTGTGAATTCGAACGTAAGTCAGAAGTAAGTGCTAATCCAAGATATTTGTATTTATTGACCCTGGTTATTATTCTATCATTGTTACTATAACTATAATCTGAGATAGTTTTCTTTCTTGTAATGGTCATAAAAACTGTTTTATTTGGATTTATTACCATCCATCTGCCACCTTTTGCACTATTCGTTGATTTTTTGCAAATTTAGATTTAGTTCAACATGATCTTCCAGAGTACCAATTTGTTTATAAATGATGCAGTCGTCTGCATACAATCGGACCGGTACACTGAGTTCGTTAGGCAAGTCATTGATGAAAATCAAAAACAGGAGCGGGCCCAGGACGCTGCCCTGCGGAACGCCGGAGTCTACTGGACTAATGCTGGATTTATGAGCATAAACTTGAACATACTGTGCTCGACAGGAAAGATAGGACGTAACCCACTTAGTTATCGTTTCATTTTTAAATATACATCTGATTTTAAGTAACAGTTTAGGGTGCGAGACTTTATCAAACGCTTTTGCGAAATCTAAAAATACTATGTCTGTTTGCATGCGGGAATTAATTGACAAGCAGAGGTCGTGTACAGTTTCAGTGAGTTGTGTGTTTGTGGAAAGTCCCTTGCGAAAGCCATGCTGATTAGCAAATAACAAATTATTACAGTCAAGGTAAGTTAATAAATGTTTGTAGATGATATGTACAAGTATCTTAGTGCAAGCACAAATGAGGGAAATAGGTCTGTAATTCTCAACGTTCGAAGTAGGACCACTTTTAAGCACAGGCACTATTTTCGCATTTTTCCAAGCAATGGGAACACAACCACTGTCGAAAGACGACTGAAAAATTTTAGCTCGAAATTTGGAGGTCCACTCTGCATATCTATATAAAAAATCATTCGGGATTCCATCTGGGCCTGGACACTTTTTGGTGTCTATATTCAAGAGCAAATTCAGGACCCCTTCCTCACTGATCTCTACATCCGATATAGGAGGACTATCCGCAGGCTGAAAACACGGCGATTCGCCATCATCACGTGTGAAAACCGATGTAAAATATGAATTAAATCTCTCAGCTAACTCTACGCTCCCTTCATGATTTGCCTGCTTATTTTTACCTGACCGATTTACATACCTCCAAAACTTGCTAGGTGCCTCGGTTAGAAACGTTGTGAGAGTCTGACTGTAGAATTTGTCTTTACTTTCTTTGATGAGGCGTTTTAATTCTTGGCTCATTAGATGTATGGAGTTTTTCAGTACAGGACTTGGGTGGACTGAGCATCTTTTACGCTTACGTTTTAGCTGTCTTTTTTTGTGAATGATATCCCTATTAATCCAAGGATTCCTTCCTCTTATTGTTTTCATGGTTTTAGGAATAAACATATTGATTACATGCGCTATCATGTTTACAAAGAACTCTCACAACTCATCGGTTCCAGCTCCGTCTTCATAGAAGCTCATGAATTCATTAAACGAGTTTTCGAGGTAGTCTAATACTCCGACATCGTCAGCAGCAGCAAAATTCAAAACAACTCTTCTACAAGGTTTATGACGGATATCAGGAATCATATTGAGGGACACAACCACCATCTTATGGTCAGACAAACCTTCTTCCACATCACAACTCTGCAAAAACTCTTGTAAACCGGATGACAAGAAGACAAGATCCAATATCGAAGATGTGGTTGAACATACTCTTGTGCTCTGGTGAACAATCTGGTTCAAATCGTAGCAATATGCGAGTTCAACCAGCTGTTCACTGGTAGCTACATCAACATTGCCAGGAGAAAGAAACAACCAATCAATTTCAGGCAGATTGAAATCACCAAGTAACAAGATATTGTCACCATAGTGAATTCTGGAGTCCAATAATCTTTTCAAGGCAACAAGCACATCAGTAGTTGAGTTTGGAGCTCGGTAGAAAGCCCCCCACTAAGACACTGCGAGAATTCAGCCTGATTTTGACCCATGCAGTTTCTAAATCTCCAAACCCTTCCATGACAGAAAAGGCTATGTTGCTCTTTATCATTATCGCAACGCCACCACCTCTCCTTTCACGGTCTTTTCTTACTATGGAGTAGCCGGGGGGTGTAACTTCACAGTCTCCGATACCTTTGTGTAGCCAAGTCTCAGTGATTATGATAATATCAGGATCATGTTCAAGACATATACTTTCTATCGCATCTACTTTCTTAATCATGCTTCTGGCGTTCATATTTATAATCTTGAAGCAATCAGGTTTATGATCGTTCAGTCACTCATTGCTAGAATCCTCCCGGCATTTAAACCGCTGCTTGGCTTCGTCGTCCCAAGCGTAGAGGGTATTATTAACTTTTAACTTATCAAAAATTAACTTTGCTTTCGCACCGTTCTTTCGTTCATTCGCACATGAGTTCCAGAGATTTTTCCTTATTTCAACAATTCGCTTAGAAAAATCCTCACTTACACTATACGCAGTGTCCTTCAGGTTGAAACAATTACTCAAGATTCTCATCTTGTCCCTAAAGTCTGTAAATTTATTTATTTATTTATTTAACATAAATAATAACATAAATTTAACAATGATCGGACGGTCACTACCTTCTTTCATCTTTCCAAGTCGGTGAATGCGTTCAATAGAGTCAATCCTTTGTTTAAGTTTCGCTTCAAAAATATCCTCATTCACTTTTTTCAATAGGACCTCTGCGCTCTCTGACTCCTCTTCTTTCACACCTCTTATGATTAGATTATTGCGTCGCCAGCGATTCTCTAATTCATCAAGTTTTCGGGAAACAGTTGCCATTTCTATGCCAGATCTTTCAGCAAATGTCTCTAGTTTAGAAAGCTTGTCTCTAGCGTCATCGAAGTTTATTAGCTTTTGTTCAATAGTAGACAGCCTGGATTGCACGTCAAGCATGCGTGCCTCTGAAGACGTTTCATTTTTTTTTCCTGAATTTCCTTCAATTTGGTGAGGATTTCAGTTTGAGTTTCCATCACTTGCTTAATCATTTCCGCCGTCTGAGGACCAGGATTTTTCTCCACATCACCTGATAGCTTCAGCAACAGGCCTACCATTGACATAGAATCATTCAAGCAAACGATCAATGTGCGTGGACACGGTAACACGATCAGAAAAAGGTAATTGCTACGGAAGGCATATTTTCGTTTACCAACCTGCACAAACAGTGGTACATCAGCCGACATTGTCACGACGATTTTGCCGCGTCCACTGCCGATGGAAGGCCCAGACGTTCCTTTTATAGGCAAGAGCCTGGCTTGAGAGGGGGATGACGTCACTGTGCTCGATGAAGGTGCGCAGATGGTAGAATCCACGTGAAGCCACCCCAGCATATCGGAGTTCGTAAAGAATACCCCTCCCGCACCGGATGGGCGAAAAGCATCAGTAGATACCAGGCGACGATCGAAGCCCGTGTCAGCGTACGATGCATTTCCCAAGACGATGGAAATGAATCCGGCAAGAACCTGCACAAACAGTGGTACATCAGCCGACATTGTCACGACGATGTTGCCGCGTCCACTGCCGATGGAAGGCCCAGACGTTCCTTTTGTAGGCAAGAGCCTGGCTTGAGAGGGTATGACGTCACTGTGCTCGATGAAGGTGCGCAGATGGTAGAATCCACGTGAAGCCACCCCAGGATATCTGAGTTCGTAAAGAATGCGCCTCCCGCACCGGATGGGCGAAAAGCATCAGTAGATACCAGGCGACGATCGAAGCCCGTGTCAGCGTACGATGCATTTTCCAAGACGATGGAAATCAATCCGGCAAGAACCTGCACAAACAGTGGTACATCAGCCGACATTCTCACGACGATGTTGCCGCGTCCACTCAAAGCCGCCTCTCAACCCTCGGTTTTTCGCTTACAAACGCGCAATAATTTCGCATTGACCTAATAGCTCCAGACCATTTGATATAGACTGGATATGTCGCCCCAGAAGCGACATTTCCGATGAAAGGAATCCGAGTCTTTGCATGCCAATTGGATAAATATGGGAATATCTGTATTCTCAGGCGTGAATGATATCAAGTCGCAAAAGCGATAAGAAAGAGCCACGGAAATTATGAAAAGCATGTAAGCACGAAACGAGAAAAAGGAAAAAAATGCACGAGGCACACAGCGCAAGTTATGCCTTTCACTTTTTTGAAGGCGCAAGTAGAAGGATTGAAGATATATGCCATCTCATGTAGTGAGATGCCATATAACCCAAACTACTGCCTTGCAGGTTTCCTTCACTTGCCGACGAGAAATATTTCCTTAGCGTGCGTGCACAAGCTCGAGCAGTAGCATTTAATCAGAGAGCCGTGCGTGGGATGGAGTAACGTACAGGAAAAGGCCGCGGCGCTCATTTGAGGCGCGTGCTATAAGCGGAAGCTTTTCTGATAACATGGCGATGCACGCTACAGACGGGGTCGCGGCCGCTGGCACGATGACCCAGCTGCCGGGGCGCGTCGGAAATAGACGCACCTATTTCGGGTGCCCGAGTAAATAAAGGTATTTATATCCTAAGTCAGCGCAGGTGCCGCGCACCCTGCAAGAGATTCCCCGCATTTCCCCTTGTTTTTAAACATGCGACACTGTCCGCTTTGTACATCAGTTTCGAAACCATGGCTTCCACAGAGAATGCCGGACGTTGCAAGCGCATGTAAACAGTGGACACCGACGCTATGCTCTTTGTTTAGTAATGAATCGCCAGGGTTATGGAGCACGTGCCCAGGGATGCTGTCACACCACCTCGTGACAGAGGCGAGCATTACTCACCACAACTCATCAGCGCTGCTGCAGCGCACGCATCAAAATCTTTCTCTTGGGGGCAAAGGCAAGTTTCATCAAGCATTAGTGGATTAGTGCAATTGAGCATTTTTCGGGGACCTCCCCGTGAGCTTGGGCTTCGCTCTGTGTAGCTTATAATTTCCAAAGGAAACCATTGGAATTCTAGCCTATTTTGTCTATTCTGCCCTGACAAAGGCAAGCACCGCTGCACACTAAGAATTTGGCTAACATTAATAAAATAATATGCATTTCATAAAAAGGTTTAGCTCCCCACAACAAAACAACTGTTAGGTATTTCGTGGACATCCATCTTCCAAGAGGGTTTCCGCTAGTTCTTGTACATAGCAATTACATCTTCTCGTAGGCTAGCCGATCAATCATCATGAAAAATGACAGCGCAAAGGAAACAATGACATCAAAGAAACATCGGCCACTGGACATGCGAGTGATTTCGTTATTTTTTTTAAAGTTAGGCCACATTTTATATATTCTATGGCATCACATGGCAGTTATTATGACTAAACAAATGAAAGAACACCAGCTCGCGTCGTTTCTTTATAGCAAAAGCAGACTTACCGAGAAAAAGCAGTGCCAAGGAACAGCCAATAAAAACCATAACAATAAACCAGCAACAAAATAAAGTCGAAGCCTAGTCATGTATTTGCGCATACGCATGATAAATGGCAAAAAGGAACACTTAAAAGAATCGGAAAGAAAGAACTCGATACCGCCAACTATTTAAGTAGTGTATTTCTTGGACAATTAAACTGACGGTCTGCTAACACTGCAGTCACCACCTTTGGAAATGCGCCGGACTTCAATCACCGCCCTCTCAAGTTTGTACAATGAAATTTACTGTTTGCTAACGCTCAATTCAAAACCTCTAGAAATTAGCCAAGCTTCAACCACCTCCCTCTGATGTCTGTGGAATGAAACTGACGGTGCGCTAACACTCCATTCACCACCTGCTGAAATGAGCTGATCTAAAAGTACCTCTGGAACATCTCACGTTTGTAGAACGAAAGCGAGGTGAGCTAATGCTGCTTTCGCCACCTCTGGAAACGTGCTGAACTTCAATCACCACACTCTCACATTTGTACACTGAAACTGACGGTGTGCTAACGCTCAATTCAAAACCCCTAGAAATTATCCGAACTTCAATCACCACCCTCTCACATTTGTACAGTGAAATTAAAAGTGTGCCCACGCTCAATTGGCAAGCTCTGCAAATTAGCCGAGCTTCAATCGCTTTCCCCTAATGTTTGTACATGAAACTGACGGTGTGCTAAAGCTCAATTCAAAACCTCAGCAAATTTAGCCGAGCTTTAATCGCCTTCGTCTCATATTTGTACAACGAAACTGATGGTGCGCTAACGATCAATTAAAACCTCAGGAAATGAGCTGAACTTCAATCACCACCCTCTCACAATTGTACAATGAAACTGATGGTGTACTCACGCTGAATTCAAATCCTCAGGAAATTAGCCGAGCTTCAATCACCTTCCCCTCACATTTGTACAATGACACTAAAGGTGTGGTAACGCTCAATTCAATACCTCTGGAAATTAGCCGAACTTCAATCACCACCCTCTCACATTTGTACAATGACACTGATAGTGTGCCCACGCTCAATTGGCAAGCTCTGCAAATTAGCCGAGCTTCAATCGCTTTCCCCTAATGTTTGTACATGAAACTGATGGTGTGCTAAAGCTCAATTCAAAACCTCAGCAAAATTAGCCGAGCTTTAATCACCTTCCCCTCACATTTGTACAATGACACTAAAGGTGTGGTAACGCTCAATTCAATACCTCTGGAAATTAGCCGAACTTCAATCACCACCCTCTCACGTTTGTACAATGACACTGATAGTGTGATAGCGCCTTATCCAAAACCTCCGTAAATTAGCCGAACTTCAATCACCTTCCTCACATGTTCGTACAATGAAACTGACGGTGCGCTAGCGCTCCATTTACCACCTCTGGAAATTCGTCGAACTTCAATCACCACCCTCTCACATTTGTAGAGTGAAATTAAAGATGTGCTAACGCTCAATTCGAAACCTCTGGAAATTAGCCGAACTTCAGTCACCTTCGTCTCATGTTCGTGCAATAAAGCGGACGGTGTGCTAACGCGCAATTCAATACCTGTGGAAATTAGCCGAACTTCAATCAACACCCTCTCACATTTGAAGAGGGAAACTGACGGTGTGCTAACCCTTAATTGAAAACACCTGGAAATTAGCCGAACTTCAATCACCTTCACCTTATATTTGTGCAATGAAACTCACGGTGCGCTAGCGCTCCATTTGCCGCCTCTGGAAATGAGCCGGACTTCAATAACCACCCTCTCACATTTGGACAGTGGAATTAAAGCTGTGCTAACGCTCAATTCGCAACCTCTGCAAAATTAGCCGAACCTAAATCACCACCCTCTCACAATTGTACAATGGAACTGATGGTGTGCTAACGCTCAATTCAAAACCTCTCGAAATTAGCTGAACTTTTAACACTTTCCTCTCATGTTTGTACAATGAAACTCACGGTGCGCTAGCGCTCCATTCACCACCTGCGGAAATGAGCTGATCTACAATCACCTCCAGAACCTCTCACATTTCTACAATGAGCCGCCGCGGTGGCTCAGCGGTTATGGTGCTCGGCTGCTGACCCGTAAGACGCGGGTTCGATCCCGGCCGCGGCGGCTGGAATTTCTTTGGAGGAGAAATTCTAGAGGCCCGTGTACTGTGCGATGTCAGTGCACGTTAAAGAACCCCAGGTGGTCGAAATTTCCGGAGCCCTCCACTACGGCGTCTCTCATAGCCTTAGTCGCTTTGGGACGTTAAACCCCATAAACCAAACCAAACCAAACGCTTCTACAATGAAACTGATGGTGCACTAACGCTCCATTTACGCCCTGTGGAAATGAGCTGAACTTCAATCACCACCCTCTCGCATTTGTATTGTGAAATACAAGGTGTGCTAACGCTCAGTTTGAAACCTCTGTATATTAGCCGAACTTCACTCACCTTCTTCTCACGTTTCTGCGATGAAGCTGACGGTGGGCTAACGCTCAATTCAAAACTTCTGAAAATGACCCAAACTTCAATCACCACCCTCTCACATTTGTACAATGTAACTGATGGTTTGATAACGCGCACTTCAAAACCGCTGTAAATTAGCCGAACTTCAATCACCTTCCTCACGTGTTTGTGCAATGAAACTGACGGTGCGGTAGCGCTACATTAACCACCTCTGGAAATTAGCCGAACTTCAATCACCACCCTCTCACATTTGTGCAATGAAAGCGATGGTGTGCTAATGCTCTATTCCCAACCTCTGGAAATTAGCCGAGCTTGAATCACCTTCGTCTCACGTTTTCGCTAACGCTCAATTCAAAATCTCTGGAAGCTAGCCGAACTTCAATTACCACCCCCTCACATATGTACAGTGAAACTGACGGTGTGCTAACAATCAATTCACAACCTCTGGAAATGATCCGAGCTACAATCACCTCCATCTCATGTTTGTACAGTAAAACTGCCAGTGTGCTAACACACAATTGAAATCCTCTGGAACTTAGCTGATCTTCAATCACCACCCTCTCACATTTGTACAATTAAACTCAAGGGTGCTCACACCCAATTCAAAACCTCTGAAAATTAGCGGAACATTAATCACCTTCCTCTCACGTTTGTAGAATTAAAGTGACGGTGCGCTACCACTCCATTCACCTCCTGCGGAAATGAGCTGGTCTAGAATCACCTCCAGAACCTCTCACGTTTGTACAATGAAACTGACGGTGCACTAACACTCCATTTACCACCTCTGTAAATGAGCCGATGTACAATCACCACCCTCTCACATTTGTACAGTGAAATTAAAGCTGTGCTAACGCTCAATTCTAAACCTCTGGAAATTAGCTGAACTTCAGTCACCTTCGTCTCATGTTCGCGCAATAAAGTTGACGGTGTGCTAACGCTCAATTCAATACCTATGGAAATGAGCCGAGCTTCAATCACCACCCTCTGAAAATTGTGCAATAAAACTGATGGTGTGCCAACGCTCAATTCAAAACCTCTGGAAATTAGCTGAACTTTAATCACTTTCCTCTCATGTTTGTACAATGAACCTGACGGTGCGCTAGCGATCCATTCACCACCTGCGGAAATGAGCTGATCGACAGTCACCTCCAGAACCTCTCACGTTTTAAGAGGATTCTGGTGTGGGCTAGTTGGTTCATGCTTAATAAACAGATTCACAACAGCGCTACGGAACGAGGACAGAAGTAACACGAAAAACATAGGACGGACGCTGCGGAGGCCAGCGCCCGTCCTGTGTTTTTCGTGTTCCTTCTGTCCACGTTCCGCAGCGCTGTTGTGAATCTCTCACGTTTGTTCAATGAAACTGACGGTGCGCTAACGCTCCATTCACCGCCTCTGGAAATGAGCCGGACATCAATCACCACCCTCTCATAATTGTACAGTGGAATTAAAGCTGTGCTAACGCTCAGTTCACAACCTCGGGAAATTAGTCGAACTTCAATCACCACCCTCTGACAATTGTAGAATGAAACTGATGGTGTGATAACGCTCAATACAAAACCTCTGGAAATTAGCTGACCTTTAATAACTTTCTATAATGAGACTGATGGTGCGCTAACGCACCATTTACCCCCTGTGGAAATGAGCCGAACTTCAATCACCACCCTCTCACATTTGTACTGTGAAATACAAGGTGTCCTACAGCTCAATTTGAAATCTCTGTAAATTAGAGGAACTTCAATCACCTTCGTCTCAGGTTGGTGCAAGAAAGCTGACGGTGTGCTAACGTTCAATTCAAAACCTCTGGAAATTAGCCGAAATTCAATCACCACCCTCTCACAATAGTGCAATGAAACTGATGGTGTGCTAACGCTCAATTCAAAACCTCTGGAAATTAGCTGAGCTTTAATCACTTTCCTCTCATGTTTGTACAATGAATCTGACGGTGCGCTAGCGCTCCATTCATAACCTGCGGAAATGAGCCGATCTACAATCACCTCCAGAACCTCTCACGTTTCTACAATGAAACTGATGGTGCGCTAACGCTCCATTTACCCCCTGTGGAAATGAGCCGAACTTCAATCACCACCCTCTCACATTTTTACTGTGAAATAGAAGGTGTGCTAACGCTCAATTTGAAACCTCTGTAAATTAGCCGAACTTCAATCAATTTCCTCTCATGTTTGTACAACGGAACTGACGGTGTGCTCACGCTCAATTCAAAACCTCTGGAAATTAGCCGAACTTCAATCACCACGCCCTCACATTTGTACAAAGAAACTGACGAAGTGCTAACGCTCAATTAAAAACCTCTGGAAATTAGCTGAACTTCAATCGGCAGCATCTCACATTTGTGCAAAGAAACTGATGAAGTGCTAACGCTCAACTAAAAACCTCTGGAAATTAGCTGAACTTCAATCGGCAGCATCTCACATTTGTACAATGAAACGGATGGTGTGCAAATGGTCAATTCACAACCTCTGGAAATGAGCCGGACTTCAATAACCACCCTCTCACATTTGGACAGTGGAATTAAAGCTGTGCTAACGCTCAATTCGCAACCTCTGCAAAATTAGCCGAACCTAAATCACCACCCTCTCACAATTGTACAATGGAACTGATGGTGTGCTAACGCTCAATTCAAAACCTCTCGAAATTAGCTGAACTTTTAACACTTTCCTCTCATGTTTGTACAATGAAACTCACGGTGCGCTAGCGCTCCATTCACCACCTGCGGAAATGAGCTGATCTACAATCACCTCCAGAACCTCTCACATTTCTACAATCAGCCGCCGCGGTGGCTCAGCGGTTATGGTGCTCGGCTGCTGACCCGTAAGACGCGGGTTCGATCCCGGCCGCGGCGGCTGGAATTTCTTTGGAGGAGAAATTCTAGAGGCCCGTGTACTGTGCGATGTCAGTGCACGTTAAAAAACCCCAGGTGGTCGAAATTTCCGGAGCCCTCCACTACGGCGTCTCTCATAGCCTTAGTCGCTTTGGGACGTTAAACCCCATAAACCAAACCAAACCAAACCAAACGTTTCTACAATGAAACTGATGGTGCACTAACGCTCCATTTACGCCCTGTGGAAATGAGCTGAACTTCAATCACCACCCTCTCGCATTTGTATTGTGAAATACAAGGTGTGCTAACGCTCAGTTTGAAACCTCTGTATATTAGCCGAACTTCAGTCACCTTCTTCTCACGTTTCTGCGATGAAGCTGACGGTGGGCTAACGCTCAATTCAAAACTTCTGAAAATGACCCAAACTTCAATCACCACCCTCTCACATTTGTACAATGTAACTGATGGTTTGATAACGCGCACTTCAAAACCGCTGTAAATTAGCCGAACTTCAATCACCTTCCTCACGTGTTTGTGCAATGAAACTGACGGTGCGGTAGCGCTACATTAACCACCTCTGGAAATTAGCCGAACTTCAATCACCACCCTGTCACATTTGTGCAATGAAAGTGATGGTGTGCTAATGCTCTATTCCCAACCTCTGGAAATTAGCCGAGCTTGAATCACCTTCGTCTCACGTTTTCGCTAACGCTCAATTCAAAATCTCTGGAAGCTAGCCGAACTTCAATTACCACCCCCTCACATATGTACAGTGAAACTGACGGTGTGCTAACAATCAATTCACAACCCCTGTAAATGATCCGAGCTACAATCACCTCCATCTCATGTTTGTACAGTAAAACTGCCAGTGTGCTAACACACAATTGAAATCCTCTGGAACTTAGCTGATCTTCAATCACCACCCTCTCACATTTGTACAATTAAACTCAAGGGTGCTCACACCCAATTCAAAACCTCTGAAAATTAGCGGAACATTAATCACCTTCCTCTCACGTTTGTAGAATTAAAGTGACGGTGCGCTACCACTCCATTCACCACCTGCGGAAATGAGCTGGTCTAGAATCACCTCCAGAACCTCTCACGTTTGTACAATGAAACTGACGGTGCGCTAACACTCCATTTACCACCTCTGTAAATGAGCCGATGTACAATCACCACCCTCTCAGATTTGTACAGTGAAATTAAAGCTGTGCTAACGCTCAATTCTAAACCTCTGGAAATTAGCTGAACTTCAGTCACCTTCGTCTCATGTTCGCGCAATAAAGCTGACGGTGTGCTAACGCTCAATTCAATACCTATGGAAATGAGCCGAGCTTCAATCACCACCCTCTGAAAATTGTGCAATGAAACTGTTGGTGTGCCAACGCTCAATTCAAAACCTCTGGAAATTAGCTGAACTTTAATCACTTTCCTCTCATGTTTGTACAATGAAACTGACGGTGCGCTAGCGATCCATTCACCACCTGCGGAAATGAGCTGATCGACAGTCACCTCCAGAACCTCTCACGTTTTAAGAGGATTCTGGTGTGGGCTAGTTGGTTCATGCTTAATAAACAGATTCACAACAGCGTTACGGAACGAGGACAGAAGTAACACGAAAAACATAGGACGGACGCTGCGGAGGCCAGCTCCCGTCCTGTGTTTTTCGTGTTCCTTCTGTCCACGTTCCGCAGCGCTGTTGTGAATCTCTCACGTTTGTTCAATGAAACTGACGGTGCGCTAACGCTCCATTCACCGCCTCTGGAAATGAGCCGGACATCAATCACCACCCTCTCACAATTGTACAGTGGAATTAAAGCTGTGCTAACGCTCAGTTCACAACCTCTGGAAGTTAGTCGAACTTCAATCACCACCCTCTGACAATTGTACAATGAAACTGATGCTGTGATAACGCTCAATACAAAACTTCTGGAAATTAGCTGACCTTTAATAACTTTCTATAATGAGACTGATGGTGCGCTAACGCACCATTTACCCCCTGTGGAAATGAGCCGAACTTCAATCACCACCCTCTCACATTTGTACTGTGAAATACAAGGTGTCGTACAGCTCAATTTGAAATCTCTGTAAATTAGAGGAACTTCAATCACCTTCGTCTCATGTTGGTGCAAGAAAGCTGACGGTGTGCTAACGTTCAATTCAAAACCTCTGGAAATTAGCCGAAATTCAATCACCACCCTCTCACAATAGTGCAATGAAACTGATGGTGTGCTAACGCTCAATTCAAAACCTCTGGAAATTAGCTGAGCTTTAATCACTTTCCTCTCATGTTTGTACAATGAATCTGACGGTGCGCTAGCGCTCCATTCATAACCTGCGGAAATGAGCCGAACTACAATCACCTCAAGAACCTCTCACGTTTCTACAATGAAACTGATGGTGCGCTAACGCTCCATTTACCCCCTGTGGAAATGAGCCGAACTTCAATCACCACCATCTCACATTTTTACTGTGAAATAGAAGGTGTGCTAACGCTCAATTTGAAACCTCTGTAAATTAGCCGAACTTCAATCAATTTTCTCTCGTGTTTGTACAACGGAACTGACGGTGTGCTCACGCTCAATTCAAAACCTCTGGAAATTAGCCGAACTTCAATCACCACGCCCTCACATTTGTACAAAGAAACTGACGAAGTGCTAACGCTCAATTAAAAACCTCTGGAAATTAGCTGAACTTCAATCGGCAGCATCTCACATTTGTACAAAGAAACTGACGAAGTGCTAACGCTCAATTAAAAACCTCTGGAAATTAGCTGAACTTCAATCGGCAGCATCTCACATTTGTACAATGAAACGGATGGTGTGCAAATGGTCAATTCACAACCTCTGGAAATTAGCCCATCTTCAATCACCACCCTCTCACATTTGTACAATTCAACTGAAGGTGTGCTAAACTCAATTCACAACCTCTAGAAATTAACCGACCTTCAATCACCTTCCTCTCATGTTGTACAATGAAACTGACGGTGTGCTAACACTCAATTCAAAACCTATGGAAATTAGCCGAACTTCAATCACCACCCTCTCAAATTTGTACAATGAAACTGAAGGCGTGCTCACGGCCAATTAAAAACGTCTGGAAACTAGCCGAACTTCAATCACCTTCATCTAATGTTTTTGTTAACTCTGAATTCAAACCTCTGGAAACTAGCCGAACTTCAATCACCACCCCGTCAAATATTTAAAATGAAACTGACGGTGGGCTAACACTCAATTCACAACCTCTGGAAATTAGCCAACCTTCAATCACCTTCGTCTCATGTTTTTGCTAACGCTCAATTCAAAACCTCTGGAAACTAGCTGAACTGCAATCACCACCCGTTCACATATGTACAATGAAACTGAAGGTGTGATAACACTCAATTCACAACCTCTAGAAATTAGCCGAGCTTGAATCACCTTCCTCTCATGTTTGTACAGTGAAACTGCTGGTGTGCTAACACACAATTCAAACCCTCTGGAAATTAGCCGAACTTTAGTCACTTTCGTCTCATGTTCGTGCAATAAAGCTGACGGTGTGCTAACGCTGAATTCAATACCTATGGAAATTAGCCGAACTTCAATCACCACCCTCTCACATTTGACAAGTGAAACTGACAGTGCGCTAACCCTCACCTCAAAACACCTGGAAATTAGCCGAACTTGAATAACGTTCCTGTCACATTTGTACAATGAAACTGACGGTGCGCTAGCGCTCCATTTACCGCCTCTGGAAATGAGCCGAACTTCAATCAGCACCCTATCACATTTGTACAGCGGAATTAAAGGTGTGCTAACGCTCAATTCGAAACCACTGGAAATTAGCCGAACTTCAATGGCCTGCTGCTCATGTTTTTGCAATGAAACTGACAGTGTGCTAACGCTCAATTCAATACCTATGGAATTTATCCTAACGTCAATCATCACCCTTTCACATTTGTACAATGAAACTGACTGTGTGCTAATGCTCAATGCAAATCCTCTGCAAAATTAGCCGCGCTCTAATCACCTTCCTGTCATGTGTTGTACAAGGAAACTGATGGCGCGCTAACGCTCAATTAAAACCTCTGGAAATGAGCCGAACTTCAATCACCACTCTTTCATATTTGTACAATGAAACTGATGGTGTACTCACGCTCAATTCAAAACCTTTGGAAATCAGCCGAGCTTCAATAACTTTCCTGTCACATTTGTTCAATAACAATAAAGGTGTGCTAATGCTCAATTCAATACCTCTGGAAATTAGCCGACCTTCAAACACCACTCTTTCACATTTGTACAATGAAACTGATGGTGTATTCACGCTCAATTCAAAACCTTTGGAAATTAGCCGAGCTTCAATAACTTTACTGTCACATTTGTTCAATGACAATAAAGGTGTGCTAACGCTCAATTCAATACCTCTGGAAATTATCCGACCTTCAAACACCACCCTCTCACATTTGTACAATGACACTGATAGTGTGATAACGCTCAATTTAAAACCTCTGTAAATTAGCCGAACTTCAATCACCTTCGTCACATGTTTGTACAATGAAACTGACGGTGCGCTAGCGCTCCATTAACCACATGGGGAAATGAGCTGATCTACAATCACCTACAGAACCTCTCACGTATGTGGAATGAAACTGACGGTGCTCTACCGCTTCATTTACACCCCGTGGAAATGAGCCGGATTTCAATCACCACCCTCTGACATTTGTACTGTGAAATACAAGGTGTGCTAACGCTATATTCAAAACCTCTGGAATTTAGCCGAGCTTCATTCACCTTCCTCGCATCATGTTGAAGGTTGAAGGTTTATTTCCGCAACTGGGTGTTTCGAGGACAGCCAGGGAAAAAGCTGTATAGACAGCTTGAGAGGTCCTGGCTGCCTCTTACAGTGCAGCATTGACGGTGGCGGAGTACGACATCACAGAAAATGTAAGTAAAGTATGTTCGGTACAGAGAATGAGACATGTACGTTCAATACGCAGTACATTGTGCTTATAAAAGAAAGAAGAACTACATTAGATCAAAGAGCCTATAAAGGCAAACACAGGGAGGAGAAAGTAAATGACAGAAAAATTGACAGGTGCACTCAAAGTGGTAATAGGAAGAAAAAAAACTACATGAACATTTGGGGCAATTCTTTCAGAGAAATATTGGATAGATCAAGATTCTTGTGGCAGTACAACTGGTTCAGAAGTGTCGGTAAGGTATGCTGCAACATTTGTTTGCCATAGTTTGTGCGGCATTTCTTAACATTCCAAGGTTCTGCTACGCGGGTATCATGTAAACGAGCATCTCTGTCCTGCACTTAAAAAACTACTCGGTGCAGCCAGCAAAAGGAAAACGGAGCACAAATGGAAATCTGTGTGGTCGTTTAACGGTAAAATCTTTGCAAAGAGAACAGAAAAGTCGAAGATTATACACATATCAGGAGAGCGTGACCTCTCAAAGATAACAAGCTCGGAAGCAGCTAGCTCGGAAGTACCCGCTTAGGCGCACAGTATGGATTATGTAACTTTCGCTTTACCGGAATCCATTAGAGCTGTTTCCTTAGCAAGCGCCTCACTTCTACATTTGAACACCCGTTCAGCAGCTAATAAACACGATGCCATTAACAATCTTTTAAGTCAATTTTCCTTTCCAATAGACACCATAATGTTCACTGAAACCTGGTACTATGAAGGCTGTAACCCTCTTACGCTTGATGGTTACAAAGGTTTTTTCCTTAACCGCCCAGGCCGAAAAGGTGGCGGCACCGCTATATATACAGAAGCTTCTAAAAAATACGACCTTGTGCCAGAATATAGCAAGATTACTGCGGATTATGAAATGCTGGCGCTACGATCCAACAATGAAATTGTGTCGGTTGTATACCGCCCACCCGGCGGTAATATGCTATGCTTCTTCAATTTCTTTGAACAGTTTTTGGAATACGTCTCTGAAAATAGATTCCGACTCATATGTTCTGGAGATTTTAACATAGATGTTTTAGAGCAGAGTAATACAACTATTGACTTTACATATATATTGTCCTCAACTGGTTTCAAAAACATAGTTTCTACACCCACTCCTGTCACGTTATCGAGTTCATCAGCATTGGATCTAATTATTACAAACATTGAAACGCCTGTTCACCATGCTGGTACAATCACGTCCGATGTCAGTGACCATTGTCCTGTATTCATGTTTTATTCAAGAGACCCAGACAAGAAAAAGAGTATATCCCGCGATCCATTTTGCTTTCAGTGCGTAACAACAGATGCCTTAGAATCATTCAGAAATGAACTAAGTGCAGTAAACTGGTCTTCTGTATTTGAAAAGACAAGTGCGGATGAAGCGTATAGCGTGTTTATCAAAACTTTTACATGTGTCTACACAAAGCACTTTCCCTTCAAAACAGCTAAGCCATCGAATAAAATCAGAAAGCCGTGGATAACGCAGTGGCATGCTAAAATGATAAGGCATAAAAACCATCTATACCATTCATTCCTGCGTTCGCGTACACCAGCGTCACTTGAAGAATTTAAAAAGACCCGGAATAAACTTAATGCCGAACTAAAACGGGCCAAGCTTGCATATTATCACCAGTTATTTGCTAATGCTTCAGGCAAACAGCCAGACGTAGCCTGGAAAACATTAAACGAAGTCTTGGGCTGCAACCGCTCAGACTTTCACCCTGATAAGATCACTGTGGACGGCCACGAATTCACCGGCAAGTCCCTTGCTGAATATTTCAACAGGCATTTCGTCAACATTGCTGCAACAATACAGACGGTGCCGCCAGAGCAAGAACCAGGACAAGATGTAGAGTTTAGCCCCCAAAATAGTTTTTTTATGGAACCAACAGACGAAACAGAAGAGCACAGAACTTTCAATAACCTAAAGAATAGTGCTGCATTGGACTGCGATAACTTACAGATTAAGCCGATAAAACATGCGTTAGATTTTCTTCTTCCCGTGCTGATGCACATATACAACCTGATCTTTGAAACTGGCGTATTTCCAAGTGAAATGAAGCGTTCAAGAGTTTCCGTCATTTACAAGGGTGGTGATAAAAACACGGTAGCAAATTATAGACCAATAAGCATTATTCCAATCTTCTCCAAAGGACTGGAAAAAATCATGTTTTCTCGTCTAATAAAATTTTTTTCGTTAAAAAATGTCTTCAGTGAAGACTTGCATGGCTTCAGAGCCGGGAGATCAACCGAAACTGCTCTCGTAACAATGAAAGAGTGTGTACTGCATAACATCGATCAGAACTACTTTACTTTAGGTCTTTTTGTAGATTTCACGAAGGCTTTCGATTGTTTGAGTCATAAAATCCTCATAGATAAACTGTCCCGGTATGGAGTTCGTGGTATTCCTCTAGAATTGATTAAATCGTACTTAAGCTGCAGAACACAGATGGTACGCCTGGGAAATCACCGATCCAGTTTTCTACCCATTAATAAAGGCGGCCCACAAGGAAGCCTCTTAGGGCCTCTCCTGTTTAATGTTTTTATTAACGACATTGTCCTCATTGACAGATCAGTGAAGTTTATCATATATGCCGATGACTGTTCAATACTTATGCCGGGGCCAGATGTAGGTATGTTGGTAAAGCAATGCGAAGACTTTCTTTTAAAATTATCCTTATGGACACAATCCAATGGACTGAAACTGAGTCCATCCAAAACCAAAATTATTGTTTTCCGAGCGAAAAATAAAAGATTTCAGGTTAATCACCCAATAAATTATGAAGCCCAAAATATTGAAATTGTAGAATCCCACAAAATACTTGGAGTCACGTTTAGTAGTAACTTGAACTGGGACTTGCATGTTGAGAACATATGCAAGAAAGTATCCGCAGCAGCCGGGGCGATCTCACGCTGTCGAACATTCCTGCCTACGCAGATAAAGATCCAGCTCTATCACGCATTATTTGCATCCCACATCCGCTATTGCAATTTTGTCTGGGGCACCACTACAGGTACCAATAAGCATAAAATTCTTACACTACAAAAAAGGATCATGCGATACATCGGAAATCACCCATACCTCTCGCACACTGGTCACTTGTTCGCAACCTATAAAATAATCCCTGTGACTTCTTTGTACGACTTCCGAATTTTGCGCACGTTTTATTTTTCAAACGGCCCATTTCATGACTTTGTAATTGCAACCGCCTCACTACAGCGCCACAAACATATTCTTTCAACCAGAAGCATTGATAACTAGTACATTCCGCGCTTTCGAACTAATTATAAACATCAGTCACTAAAACGCAATCTCCCTTCGGTTCTAAACACGTACATATTTCCTACTAAGCCTACGATAAACCAGTTGAGGCAGCAATTTCTTAACACATTATGACAAAGTTTTAAACACTACTTTGAATGTTTTTCACTTCAAAAATGTTGGTTTTGTTATGTCTAATGTAGTTGTTGCTTTTGAAATTAAAGATGCGTGAGCTGGTTTTTCTTTTTTTTATTATTTCTTCTTATACATGCAGTATGTTTTCCTTTATGTGCCACATTATAAAATGTCTGACTTCGTATTGTAATTAGTATAATAATGAACTTTGAAAATGTTGTCTCTCCTGCATCTAGAATGTACACTGAACATCTAATGTAATACGCTCATTGATGACTGACTGCACTATTGCAATACTAACTGCTTGTCTACCTACTTGATTTGTATTGCGTGTCCTCATGTATGAACATGTCAGCTTCGATTTTATATTTGTTTTCTCCCTTGGTGTTTGTATTGCCACGCTGGCCTGCCTTGTTGTGGTCTCTTGGGCCCTGTCAAGCTCCCTCGAGCAGCTTTTTGCCCAAGAGTTCCTACCATGCATATGGTGAAATAAACGAATTGAATTGAATTGAATACACAGTTCTGCTTTGCTCTAGCCCAGCCAGTGTAAGTAAGGAGTCATCATTTTTCATTATGGTGAGTTTATATTTATAGCACAGCCTATAGTTATACATGGACTTCACTGGTATGACGTTGTGTCGATGGAAAAGGCTCGCAGTGTGGAAGAAATATGGCACTTTACATGCAATGCGTATAATTCGTTTTTGTAACACTGAGTTTGTTAATATTTTCAGCTGTTGTTGTTGCCCACACCATACATCCGTAGTTGGCTATAGAAGAGAACAAAGAGTGGTAAAGTAACATGTTGACTGGCATAGGAAAATTAAAGCAATTGCGGCGCATGATACCAACTGTTCTGGAAAGTTTCTGAACTACGTAATTAATATGGTCATTCCATGACATATCTGCTGCAAAGTAAACGCCCAGAGTTCTAACAGACTGCACAAACTCTATTCTGGTATTGTTTAATTCAATTAGAGGTAGTTCAAAGTGTTTGTGACGTGGGTGAAACATGACTGCTGCCGTTTTACTAACGTTAATTCTTAAGTGATTATCAACCGTCCAAGTATTTATTGCTTTTAAAGTTTTATTAGCTCGATTTGCAAGATCAGCAGTTGAAGTACCCGAAAAAAAACAGACTAGTGTCATCTGCATAAATTATATACTTAGCAGTGCTATCAATGCGGACAATATCATTGACATAAAGAACAAAAAGAAACGGACCCAAAATGCTTCCTTGCGGAACGCCAGAAGCTACCGCTTTCAAATGGGAGCATTCACCAGCAATACTGACAAACTGAGACCTATGTCGCAAGTATGAGGAAATCAGCATATGGGCTATGCCTCTAATACCGTAGTGATCTAATTTTTTAAGCAGCACAGAGTGATTAACAAGGTCAAACGCCTTTGAAAAATCTAAAAATAATCCAAGTACCATGTTTTTTGACTCAAAATGTTTTAGTATGAATTCTTTCTGAGCAAGGAGAGCTAACTCAGTCGATCTGTTTTTACGAAAGCCATATTCAGCGTTAGTGATAATGTTATATCTTTCAGTGAAGCAGGATAGTCGTTTCAGAATAACTTTTTCGAGGCCTTCAGAAAATACAGGTAAGATTGATATCGGGCGATAGTTTGACATTTCATTTTTCTTTCCTTTTTTATGCACTACTGTAACTTTTGCCCTTTGCATAAGACGCGGAAAAACTCCGGAAACCAAGGAGAGGTTGAAGATATGGGCGAGGCAAGGTGCAAGAATGTCGACGGTAAATTTTATGGGCTGTATCTGGAAACCTGACGCATCTGTAGCTTTACTATTATTAAACTTTGTATTGCTTGTTGATTTCACTGACCACTGATTATGAAACGACCTTTCCCCCCCCCCTTATGTAATGCCCTAAGCCAAGGGCCCTTAAGGGTAAATAAATGATGATGATGATGATGATGATGAAACGATAAAAATTCTGTAATTACTTCATTTACTGTAACCGGTGTTAGAAATATTGTTTTACCATTTCGGGCACTCATATAGGACAGATTTACGTCGCCGCTTAATGTGTCAGCAAAGGAAAGAAAGTAGTCATTAAAGGCATCTGCTAGATCAGCACCTTTTAGTTCAATCCCTTCATGAATAATTTTTGTGGTCGGTTCGGAAGAATTAGCGAAGATAGATTTTAAAACCTTCCAAACTTTTTCAGATTGTCCAGCAGTTGAATTAAAGCGGTTATAAAGATATTGCTTTTTAGCTACGCGAAGTTGCTTTGTGACGAAGTTCCTAAACTTTTTGAACGTGTTCAGCTCTTCAGGGCACCTACTTTGCAAAAACAGTCTATAAAGTTTATCTCGTTTTTTTATCAACTGCAACATGTCCTTGTCGACCCACGGTTTCTTACTTTTCTTTGATTGGGAGAATTTCTTCAGTGGAAAGGAAGCATTATAAATGTCAGTAAATGTCTCTAAAAATTTTTCGTAAGCTTCATCAGGGTCGCTTTCCTCAAGAACATGTTCCCAGTTAACAATAGATAAGTGTTCCTTAAACTGGCATAACGTGTGATCATTTATAACTCGATAAAATGATGTTTGGTCTGGTTGTCCTTGAGAATTCAGAGTGAGATTGACAGATATGAATATTAGCATGTGATCACTTAGAGCATAAGCGATGGTGCCAGATTTCAAGCTTTCTGTTTTGAAGTTTGTTATGAACAGATCTAAAAGTGTTTCTGATTCTGTCGTAATCCGTGTAGGTGACATGATGACGTTTTCACAGGAGTGAACGTTAAGTAAAGTATTGAACTCGGCTGTTGTGTTATTGTTGGCCAGCATGTCAATGTTAAAATCGCAACCTAAAATTAACTGATATTGGTTGATGTTAACAAATTCTAGGAATGAATCAAGAAATCAAAAGAGCTCAGCAGAACTGCTACCCGGGGGACGATAGCAGACACAAAATATCCTTGTGCCAGACTTGACTGCCAGGACTTCATACAACAAAATTCAGGCACCATTTCTGATTCCATAAGATTTGAAACTAACATTGAAACACCACCTCCCCTTCTTATGGATCGGTTCAAATAGAAACACTTGTACGTCGGAATAACATAGACGTCACCTTCACAAGTAAACCACGTTTCTGAAAACATAACAACATTGAAACGAGCTTCCACTTGGCCGAAAAAACAGTCGTTCTTCTTGCTTATTTCGACCAGATCTGAGATTAACATGAATACAAGAGCAACAATGAGGATTATCAGGCTTAATGGAACTACTGAGGTCAGAAAGATCGACAAGATTAGTATAAAGAGACATTGAAAAAGAGTGCCGCGTGTTACCGCAAATTACTGGCTTTATAGCTGGTCCAAATCTGCTGCACAATGGATGACAATCGCGGGATCATGTTGTTTCCTTCTAACGAACACTTTCCCATTCCGGTCCCAAGCGTACTGGTAATCATTTTCACCTGCCCAAGCCTTTGCATAGCGCAAGAGCTCACGGCTTTGAAGCGTCATGTTTACGCTGACTGAAACATCTGACTGAACATCTCTTAAAACTGTCTGCTTCTGAAACCACATATCACGAGTTGAGAGCTTTGAGAACCGTACAATGATCCCGGGCACCTTTCCTGGCTTTGAAGGAAGTCTGTGCACAACATCGACATCATTCAGCGTGAGCTCTGGCAAATTCACAGATTTTGCTACGTCATTTACCTTTTCCATCAAATTCTCATCATTTGTCACCGGTATGCCGTGCACCTCAAGGTTCAGCTTTCTGTTTCGCCACTCAAGGTCGTTGACAGTCATTATCAACGACTCAACATCATCAGCGTCGACTCTGGTCTCAAGTGCACTAACACGTTTCTTTAAGGTACTGATCTCTTTCTCGTGTTTTACCTGTTGCTCAAGTATATCATCGTATTTTTTTTACATTAGTTCAATAGACTTCTTTACTTCATCGACTTGGTCAGGGAGGCCAGCAAGAGCATCAAGTTTTTGACATATGCCGGCTAAACAGCTAGCAAGGTCAGGTTGCGTGCTGGGTGTGTCAGAGCTTCCTGCGTTTGTTTTACGACCGTCTGGACATCTCCACGCTTTGCGACGTTTCTCGCCTTTTCCCTTATATGTTGACGCAGAAACACCAGAGCAATTGCCGAAATGGTAGGTGTACTCACATTCGGCGCACTTGATGGCGAGTCCGTCACTTGGCAGACATTTGTCGCAGGAAGGACATGTCTCCGGCATGTTAGCCTTGGTATAGCTTGTGCAACATACAGGTTTAAAAATCGAGAAATCTTTCTCCTAACACTACAACCGAGAGCACGGTAGGAAACAAGGCGGCAGCGAGCAACACGGCAGCAGCAGCGGTGGTGAAAGAAAAAAATGGCAAGTAGAAAAGTAGGTTTTTCACCAACCTGTAAGACGAAAACAAGCAGATAAGGGGGCGTCCGATCACCACCGTCGCTGCTGCTCGTGTGACCCGTTTACAGCTTGGCCGGTAGAAGCGCGGTGGCGCAGAAGTCTGTGACGTCACACTTAGAGCTCTCTTGAGGCCAGCGCAGCAGGGTTCGTCGCTGAAATCTGCAGATGTAAGTAATTCACGGGAGCTGAGCGTCGGTAGGCACACTGGAATGTCCGCCTTCAGGACAGAACAAGGCAGCGCACTGTAGCAGCAGGCAGTCAGGGGTAACCCACCTGTAAGACGAAAACAAGCAGATAAGGGGGCGTCCGATCACCACCGTCGCTGCTGCTCGTGTGACCCGTTTACAGCTTGGCCGGTAGAAGCGCGGTGGCGCAGAAGTCTGTGACGTCACACTTAGAGCTGTGTTGAGGCGAGCGCAGCAGGGTTCGTCGCTGAAATCTGTAAGACGAAAACAAGCAGATTAGGGGGCGTCCGATCACCACCGTCGCTGCTGCTCGTGTTTCTACAATGAAACTAACGGTGTGCTAATGTTCAACTGAAAACCTCTGGAAATTAGCCGAACTTCAATCACCACCCTCTAACAATTGTGCAACGAAACTGATGGTGTGCTAACGCTCAATTAAAAACCTCTGGAAATTAGCTGAACTTTAATCACTTGCCTCTCATGTTTGTACAGTGAAACTGACGGTGCGTTAGCGCTCCATTCACCAACTGTGGAAATGAGCTGATCTACTATCACCTCCAGAACCTCTCACGTTTCTACAATGAAACTGATGGTGCACTAACGCTCCATTTACCACCTCTGAAAATTAGCCGAACTTCAATCACCACCCTCTCACGTTTGTGCAATGACACTGACGGTGTGATAACACTCAATTCAAAACTTCTGTAAACTAGCCGAACTTCAATCACCTTCCTCACATGTTTGTACAATGAAACTGACGGTGCGGTGGCGCTCCATTAAAGGGGTGGAGACACCAAATTTTGAAGCTATAAAAAGCCTGCTATGGGATTCCTATGTATGCAAGGGCACTCAAGGCCAGGTGTTGGACGCAACAAACGTTTAAAAAATATTTTAATTCGGTTCCAAAGATTACCTAAATGCTCACTCTCACAATCTAGACCCATCGCTAGCGCCATCAACCATGACGTCACAAGGGGTGCAGAAAAATTAAAGTTTTAGTGACGTCATACCAAAATACAGTGACGTACGATGAGCGGGGCACAGCCGCGTGAGCGCAGTCGACGCACCAGCTAGCCGCGTTTGCTGCTAACCGCCACTCGCTCGGTTTGCGGCGCGCCGTTGCGAACAGCGTCGCAACGTCCGATTGCAGCTCGTTGCCTGCGTCCAGCCTGCTAGATGTCAACGGCGGGCCGCTCGCGGCAACAACGACGGGAAGCGGCAGCGTCATGATGACATAGGGCGCACTCCTTGGAGCCGGGTGGTCTGCGCCAGTCTTCGTGCCGAACGCCGGCATCTGAAGAACGCGATAGTATTGTTTGTTCACGTTCATAGCAAACCCTGGGATATATGAATATCAAAAATGCATCGTTTCTGACGATCGTTGGCAAATACCGAGTTCCTGGTAGAAGTGATGACTGCGATGCAAGCAAATTTCATCAGCCGGTTTTGTGCTGCTGCTACCTGGTGCGGATCGCCTGCCGTCTGCTAGCTCTGTTGCTGAAGACGTCGTGGAAATCGAACATATCTTTTATTATGGGACGAGTTCACAGTAAAGGGGTGCCGAGCGGAGCACGTTTCTGAGTGCTGGCCAGTCCCGAAGCGCCCTCAGCTGCGGAGTCGATATGCGAAAGCAGCTAGGCCTAGCGACGACTAGGGCAGTCTGGGACCAGCGCGCAGGTCGTCGGCCGGCGTTGCCGCAGGCAGTGTCGCTGCCGAAAGATCCACTTTTAGCACAGTCATGCTGTCGTATCTCGAATCTAGAAAGCATCCTTTCTGGTAGCATGGCTGTTTTGTATTTTCTTGTGCGGATGTGAAGTACGCCGAGTCTGCCGGCCGGTAGGTCAGCCTGGATACCGTCTGCCGACGTCATAAAAGCGAGCTAAAGAGTGTTCTTGACGTAAATAATAAACCATGGGACAAGAAATGTGAAAAAAGTGTCATTTTTGAGGATCGCTGACCAATACTGAGCTGCTGGTAGAGGTAACAACTGTGATATGAGCAATTTTCTCACAACCGCGCCTAGCAGCTGCCGCTGGCGCGACGTTGGGGTCCGGCTCGCCTGGCGCCCGCTAGCTCCGCTGCCGAAGGCGTCGAGGAGATTGACCATACTATTATTTTATTGTGAGATGATTCTGTTAACACTACAGCTATTTGTGAAAAGTAGGCCTTTTATTATAGCGCAGACGACTTCCGAAGCGCCGGCCGCTTGCTAAACAGGCTATAGGCCTAGCAACGACCACGGCAGCCAGGCAGCAGCAGAGCTCGTCGCCCGGAGCGCCCGCGAGCGGTGCTGTTGCCGAAAGCTCCCAACATAAGCAGACATGCTTTGTCGCTGCTCGAGTATAGCTGGCAGTTCTGATAACAAGGCGATCTCGTGTTTTGTTGTGATATTTGTACACCATCCCAAGCAGCGCTCAGGTACTGCCGCACGGCAGCGAAGTGTGACACCGGTTGTGGGCGCAGCTTCGGTAGAGCGGCGCAGCGATGCTTACTGGCATTTTGCAAAGTGTTTCGCATCCTCACGCGAATCCGCGAAGGCGATATTAGCGTGCGAACAAAAAAAAAGTCGATGTCCTCACTCATTGGAATCAGATCTGTCAGAATCCGAGCTGCTGGGACTAGACGTGCAGTAGTTTGTTTTCATGCGCTGGTCAGCACATGTGTGGGAAAGCAGACGATGCAGCAGTAGGTGCGTCACAACTTTTGTGGGCCCACGTGACCAAGCGAAGCAGTTGATCTTCCCCCTCTGTGACGTCACTGTACAACTCGGCGTTCCGAAACCGAAACCGAAAATCGTTCACCTAAAAATGCTATAATAAATTATTCACTGTGAATATATGAATCTTTGGGTGTGTATCATGCTTCCTGGAGCCATAAGAAACGTTTGAAACTAAGAACGCGCGAACGACAAATTTGGTGTCTCCACCCCTTTAACCACCTGCAGAAATGAGCGGATCTACAATCACCTCCAGAACCTCTCACGTTTGTGGATTGCTTTTGATACTGTTTCACACGATCTCCTAATTTTTGAACTTAGCATGCTTAACATTCATCCAAATGTACTAAACTGGATTAAAAGCTTTCTGTCAAATCGAACTCAGTACGTTTCTGCTAACGACTATTCATCTTCTCACATTTCTGTAACATCGGGCGTACCCCAGGGATCGGTACTGGGACCTCTTCTCTTCGTTATCTATATTAACGACCTTCGTAAATGAATTTCTCATTCATCTATCAGACTTTTCGCATATGATTGCGCCATTTATACATATCATTGCGTCTTGACGCATATGATTGCGTCAAGACCTTACAAGTATATCTAACTGGTGCGATAAATGGTTCATGCAACTAAATGCTAGCAGAGACAAAACAATGCATGTATGGCGTCGCACTAACATCACTGACAACACGCGCACTTACTTTCTTCGCGGCACTTCCCTTGAATCCGTCAAGTCGTACGGACACCTCGGTGTTCATATTTCACGTAACCTATCATGGCATATGCACGTCGAGCATGTCACTCATAACGCTAACCGGGTTCTTGGATACTTACGTCGAAATTTCTCTGCTGCGCCTCTCCCAATAAAATTAACACTTTACAAAACATTAGTGCGGCGGAAGCTAGAATATGCTTGCGCAGTATGGGATCCCAATCAAATCACATTAATCAACACACTTGAATCCATTCAGAATCGCGCAGCACGTTTCATCTTATCTAACTATTCCCGTCACGCCAGCATAACTTCCATGAAAAGCACCCTTACCCTGCCAGACCTTTCTTCATGCCGTAAATGTTTTCGACTCTGTCTTTTCCATAGGATGTACCATCATAATCGTGTATTAAAGGATCATCTTTTTGCTCGCCCATCATACATATCGTCCAGTTCTGACCACATGTTTGAACTTGCTGTTCCATTTTCCAGAACAAAAATGTGTCATAATTCATTTATTCCCAAAAGGAGCGCAGACTGGAACGACCTTCCTCCCTCCATCGCTGCCATTTCTGACATCTGCAACTTCAAGACAACTGTATTTTCTGCCGTTTTGTAAATAATATTGCATAATATGCACTGTTCATTTCATGTACCTTACCACTCCTTTCTGTAATGCCTTCTGGCCTGGAAAGAATCCAAAATAAATAAATAAATAAACGGACGGTGCACTAACGCTCCATTTACACCTCTGTCACAACCCAATCACGTTTGGCCACTGATACAAACATTGCGCTAACGCTCCATTCACCACCTCACAAAATAAGCCGATCATCAATTACCAGGTTTGTCCGCTCAAACTAACAGTGTGCTAACGCTCCATTCACCACAGCTCAAAATAGCCGACTTTCAATCACCTCCCTATCACGTTTGTCTAGTGAAACTGACAGTGCGCTACGCTCCATTCACCACCTCTCAATATGAGCCGAACTTCAATCACCTACCAATCACGTTTGCCCACTGAAACAGAAAGTGCGCTACGCTCCATTGACCACCTCTCAAAATCAGCAGATCGTCAATCACATCCCAATCATGTTTGTCCACTGAAACTGACAGTGCGCTAACGCTCCATTCACCACCTCTCAAAATGAGCCGATCTTCAATCACCTCCCAACCACGTTTCTCCAGTGAAACTGACAGTGTGCTAACGCTATATTCAGCACCTGTCAAAATCAGCCGATCTTCAATCTCATCCCTATAATGTTTGTATACTGAAACTGAAAGTGCGCTGACGCTCCATTCACCACCTATCAAAATGAGCCGATCTTCAACGACCTGCCAATCACGTTTGTCTAGTGAAACTGCCGCTGCGCTAACGCTCCACTCACCACCTCTCAAAATCAGCCGAACTTCAATCACCTCCCAATGACGTTTGTCCAGTTATACTGACAGTGCACTAACTCTCTATTCACCACCTCTCAAAATGAGCCGATCTTCAATCACATCCCAATCACGTTTGGCCACTGAAACATACAGTGTACTAACGCTCCATTCACCGCCTCTCAAAATGACCCGATCTTCAATCACCTCCAATCACGTTTGTCCTGTGATAGTGAAAATGCGCTAACGCACCATTCAGCGCCTCTCTAAATGAGCCGATATTCAATCACCTCCCACTCACGTTTGTCCAGTGAAACAGACAGTGCATTAACGCTCCACTCACAACCTCTCAAAATGAGCCGATCTTCAGTCACATCCCTATCATGTTTGGCCACCGAAACAGTGTGCTTACGCTCCATTCACCACCTCTCAAAATGAGCGGACCTTCAATAACCTACCAATCACGTTTCTTCAGTGAAACTGACAGTGCGCTAACGCTCCATTCACCACATCTCAAAATGAGCCGATCTTCAATCACATCCCAATCACGTTTGTCCAGTGAAACTGACAGCGCACTAATACTCCATTCACCACCTCTCAAAGCGAGGCGATCTTCAATCACCTCCGAATCACGTTTCTCCAGTGAAACTGACAGTGCGCTAACGCTCCATTCACCACCTCTCAAAATGAGCCGATCTTCAATCACCTACCAATCACGTTTGTCCACTGAAACAGACAGTGCGCTAACGCTCTATTGACCACCTCTCAAAATCAGCAGATCGTCAATCACATCCCAACCACGTTTGTCCAGTGAAACTGACAGTGTGCTAACGCTATATTCAGCACCTGTCAAAATCAGCCGATCTTCAATATCATCCCTATCATGTTTGTATACTGAAACTGAAAGTGCGCTGACGCTCCATTCACCAGCTATCAAAATTAGCCGATCTTCAACGACCTGCCAATCACGTTTGTCTAGTGAAACTGCCACTGCGCTAACGCTCCACTCACCACCTCTCAAAATCAGCCGTACTTCAATCACCTCTTAATGACGTTTGACCAGTTATACTGACAGTGCACTAACTCTCTATTCACCATCTCTCAAAATGAGCCGATCTTCAATCACATCCCAATCACGTTTGGCCACTGAAACATACATTGTACTAACGCTCCATTCACCGCCTCTCAAAATGACCCGATCTTCAATCACCTCCAATCACGTTTGTCCTGTGATAGTGAAAATGCGCTAACGCACCATTCAGCGCCTCTCTAAATGAGCCGATATTCAATCACCTCCCACTCACGTTTGTACAGTGAAACAGACAGTGCCCTAACGCTCCACTCACAACCTCTCAAAATGAGCCGATCTTCAGTCACATCCCTATCACGTTTGGCCACCGAAACAGTGTGCTTACGCTCCATTCACCACCTCTGAAAATGAGCGGACCTACAATAACCTACCAATCACGTTTCTTCAGTGAAACTGACAGTGCGCTAACGCTCCATTCACCAGATCTGAAAATGATCCGATCATCAATCAAATCCCAATCACGTTTGTCCAGTGAAACTGACAGCGCACTAATACTCCATTCACCACCTCTCAAAGCGAGGCGATCTTCAAACACCTCCGAATCACGTTTCTCCAGTGAAACTGACAGTGCGCTAACGCTCCATCCACCACCTCTATAAATGAGCCGATCTGCAATCACCTCCCAATCACGTTTCTCCAGTGAAACTGGCAGCGCACTAACGCTCCATTCACCGCCTCTCAAAATGAGCCGATCTTCAATCACCTCCCAATCACATTTCTCCCGTGAATCTGACAGTGAGCTAACGCTCCATTCACCACCTGTCAAAATCAGCCGATTTTCAATCACATCCTAATCATGTTTATATACTGAAACTGACAGTGCACTGACGCTCCATTCACCACCTCTCAAAATGAGCCGATCTTCAATGACATCCCAACCATGTTTGTCCACTGTAACTGACAATGCGCTAAGACTCCATTCACCACCTCTCAAAATGAGTCGATCTTCAATCACATCCCAATCGCGTTTGGTCACTGAAACACTCAATGCGCTAACGGTCCATTCACCACCTCTCAAAATGAGCCGATCTTCAATCACATCCCAATCACGTAAGTCCACTGAAACTGACAGTGCGTTAACGCTCCATTCACCACCTCTCAAAATGAGTCGAATTTCAATCACCTCCCAGTCAGGTTTGTCCAGTGATACGACAGTTCGCTAACGCTCCATTCACCACCTATCAAAATGAGCCGATCTTCAATCACATCCCAATAACTTTTGTCCACTGAAACTGACAGCGCGCTAACGCTCCATTCACCACCTCTAAAAATGAGCCGATCTTCAATCTCATCCGAATCACGTTTGTCCAGTGATACTGACAGTGCTCTAACGCTCCATTCACCACCTCTCAAAATGAGCCGATCTTCAATCACATCGCAACCAGGTTTGTCCACTGAAACTGAAAATGTGCTGAGGCTCCATTCACCACATCTCAAAATGAGCCGATCTTCAATCACAACCCAATCACGTTTGGCCACTGATAAAGGCAGTGCGCTAACGCTCCATTCACCACCTCACAAAATGAGCCGATCATCAATCACCAGGTTTGTCCACTCAAACTAACAGTGTGCTAACGCTCCAATCACCACATATCAAAATGAGCCGACTTTCAATCACCTCCCAATCACGTTTGTCCATGAATCTGACAGTGCGCTAACGCTCCATTCACCACCTCTGAAAATGAGCACATCTTCAATCGCATCCCAATCATGTTTGTCCACTGAAGCTGACAGTGCGCTAACGCTCCATTCACCACCTCTCAAAACGAGCCGATCTTCAGTTACATCCCAACCATGTCTGTGGACTAAAAGTGACAATGCGCTAACGCTCCATTCACCACCTCTCAATATGGACCGATGTTCAATCACATCCCAATCAGGTTTGGCCACTGAAACAGTGTGCTAACGCTATATTCACCGCCTGTCAAAATCAGCCGATCTTCAATCTCATCCCAATCATGTTTGTATGCTGAAACTGAAAGTGCGCTCACGCTGCATTCACCACCTCTCAAAATGAGCCGATCTGCAGTCACCTCCCAATCACGTCTGTCCAGTGACACTGACAGTGCGCTAACGCTCTATTCACCACCTCTCAAAATGAGCCGATCTTCAATCTCATCCCAGTCACGTTTGTCCAGTGATACTGACAGTGCGCTAACGCTCCATCCACCACCTGTAAAAATGATCCAATCTCCAATCACCTCCCAATCACGTTTGTCCCGTGAAACTGACAGTGCCCTAACGCTCCATTCACCACCTCTCAAAGTGTACCGATCGCTAATCACCTCCCAATCTCGTTTGTCCAGTGAAACTGACAGTGTCCTAACGCTCCATTCACCACCTCTCAAAGTGTACCGATCTTTAATCACCTCCCAATCTCGTTTGTCCAGTGAAACTGACAGTGCCTTAACGCTCCATTCACCACCTCTCAAAATGAGCCGATCTTCAATCTCCTCCCAATCACGTTTGTCCAGTGAAACTGACAGTGCGCTGACACTCCATTCACCACCTCTCAAAATGAGCCTATCTTCAATCTCATCCCAGTCACGTTTGTCCAGTGATACTGACATTGCGCTAACGCTCCATTCACCACCTCTAAAAATGATCCAATCTCCAATCACCTCCCAATCACGTTTGTCCCGTGAAACTGACAATGCGCTAACGCTCCATTCACCACCTCTCAAAATGAGCCTATCTTCAATCTCATCCCAGTCACGTTTGTCCAGTGATACTGACATTGCGCTAACGCTCCATTCACCACCTCTAAAAATGATCCAATCTCCAATCACCTCCCAATCACGTTTGTCCCGTGAAACTGACAATGCGCTAACGCTCCATTCACCACCTCTCAATATGGACCGATGTTCAATCACATCCCAATCAGGTTTGGCCACTGAAACAGTGTGCTAACGCTATATTCACCGCCTGTCAAAATCAGCCGATCTTCAATCTCATCCCAATCATGTTTGTATACTGAAACTGAAAGTGCGCTCACGCTGCATTCACCACCTCTCAAAACGAGCCGATCTGCAGTCACCTCCCAATCACGTCTGTCCAGTGACACTGACAGTGCGCTAACGCTCTATTCACCACCTCTCAAAATGAGCCGATCTTCAATCTCCTCCCAGTCACGTTTGTCCAGTGATACTGACAGTGCGCTAACGCTCCATCCACCACCTCTAAAAATGATCCAATCTCCAATCACCTCCCAATCACGTTTGTCCCGTGAAACTGACAGTGCCCTAACGCTCCATTCACCACCTCTCAAAGTGTACCGATCGTTAATCACCTCCCAATCTCGTTTGTCCAGTGAAAATGACAGTGTCCTAACGCTGCATTCACCACCTCTCAAAATGAGCCGATCTGCAGTCACCTCCCAATCACGTCTGTCCAGTGACACTGACAGTGCGCTCACGCTGCATTCACCACCTCTCAAAATGAGCCGATTTGCAGTCACCTCCCAATCACGTTTCTCCAGTGAAACTGACAGTGCGCTGACGCTCCATTCACCACCTCTCAAAATGAGCCGATCTTCAATCGCCTGCTAATCACGTGTGTTTAGTGATGCTGACAGTGCACTAAAGCTCCATTCACCACCTCTCAAGATCAGCCGATCTTCAATCACATCCCAATCATGGTCGTATATTGAAATTGACAGTGCGCTGACACTCCATTCACCACCTCTGAAAATGAGCCGATCTTGAATCAAATCCCAACCATGTTTGTCCACTGAAACTGAAAATGCGCTGAGGCTCTGTTGTGTCCCCTTATTGCTTTTGTGTGTGTGTTACCCCTGCAGTGCTCCCTCCTAACGACAGTTCGCATCCTCCTCCTAACGACCACTCAATCCTCCTCCTAACGACCACTCGCATCCTCCTCCTAACGACCGCTTGCCCCTCGTCGCACGCTGTCGCCGGATGCCCCCCCACGGTGCGCCCCCGCACCCTCCTCCTGTTCTGGGAAGCCACTCCCTGCCGTGGACGCTTCTCCACTCCCTCCTTTCTTCGGGCGGCCAGTTCGGCCCCTGCCTCGTTCGACGCTGGTCGCACCCTCATCGGCTTTAAATAAACGAAGTCTTAAAGTACCGTGTGCGTCTTCGCTGCATTCAACACAGCGACCGGACACGACAGTGGCGACGAGAAAGTGGATTCGACCCGCGCTACGCAACGCTATTGACAAGCCATGGCTACGCGAGGGTTTCCCAATCAGATACCAGAGTTCAACGGCTCATCGTGGTCATCGTGGGTTGGACGCCTTCAGTTCTACTTTGAAGCTAACAACATCACAGACCCAGCCTTGAAGAGGGCCAACCTGCTGACGCTGTGCGGGGAGCAGACCTACGATACTGTCTGCGCCCTTATTCAGCCAAGCACACCAGCGGCAGTGTCTTACGACGACATCGTAAAAGCGCTGCAAAAGCACTACGACCCAAGGCCATCAGAGGTCTACAGCCGGGCTCGCTTCCAACGACGAGATCAACTGGGAGGAGAAACTGTGAGCGCCTACGTAGCCGCGCTCAAGAAGCTCGCTGCCGACTGCAATTTTGGAACGCTGTCGACAACAGCTACCGGGCAGGAGGGAGACGCAGCTTCTTCTGCTAACACCACCATGCTTCCCTTGGACGTGATGTTACGCGACAGATTTGTGTGCGGACTGAGTGACGAGTCACTGCAGCAGCGCCTGTTCGCTGAGAAGGACCTCACATTCAGCAAAGCTTACGACATCGCCGTTCGAGCGGAGAACGCCGGTCACCAGCAGAGAGGGATTCGCCGGAACACCGAGCCGGTACACCAGACAAGCAACCAGGTGCGCAAGCCTTCTGTTGTTGTAAAATCGGTCAAAAAGGCACAACGCTGCTGGCGGTGTGACGACCAACACAACCCCCAGGGATGTCGATTCCAGTCAGCCACGTGTAATTTTTACCACAAGCGAGGGCATATCGAAAGAGCATGCATTACGAAACGGAGACTTGCCAAGATAAAGTCACCTTCCCAGCCTAATCACAGCGTCAACGCCTCAGAGAATACGCCGCTATCTGATCTCCATGGAACAACATCAGCAACACCATCTGTGTTGTACGACCTGAACACCATGAATCTCGGCACGCGACCGAACATTTTTACAGAAGTAAGCGTACATCACCAGCTGATTAAGTTCGAGGTGGACTCCGGCGCAGCCTGTACTCTGATCAGTGAGGACACGTTCCGAACTTCATGGCCATCTGACGCACCCGCCCTGCAACAAGACGACACGCACCTGCGAACGTGGTCAGGACAGAATCTGCCACTATTGGGCTCTGCCAACGTGCAGGTTAACTACAACGGCCAGACCCATACGCTACCTCTGCTTGTTGTGAAGGGCACAGGATCAAGCCTTCTAGGGAGAAACTGGTTTTCTCCACTAGGCGTGATGATATGCGGCATACACCAGACGCCGAGCCAGAACATGGTTGGTAAACATCAAAACGCCGATGCGCTAAGCCGTCTGCCACTAGACGCAACTGTTGACGAACCATTTCCACCAGGAGACGTTCTGATGTTCGAAGCACTGCCAGAACCTCCGCTTACAGCAGGCACAGTTGCAGCATCTACGCAGAAGTGCGCAGCTCTCCGGCTAGTTTACACAGCTGTTCAACAAGGCAACGTGCATAAACTCAAAGGGGACAACTTCGACGCTTACCGCAGGCGAGCTACAGAGTTGAGCACCCATCGCGGCTGCATCATATTTGGGTCCCGAGTTGTGATGCCGAGAGAACTACGCGCACAAGCTATGTCTCTCATCCACGCCGGACATCGGGGCATCGTTGCAATGAAAAAGTGTGCCAGAAGCTACATGTGGTGGCCTGGCATTGACAACGACATCGAAACAGTGGTGCGAGAATGCAAGCCTTGCCAGAGCAGCCGGAGCGCCCCGCCGAAAGCTCCTGTCCCAGAATGGGAAAAGCCAGACACACCATGGCACACACTGCACATTGATTTTGCAGGACCAATTGAGGGCTGCACTTTCCTTGTGGTCGTAGATGCCTACACAAAGTGGCTTGAGATAAGGCAAATGGGACAGACGACTTCGGCAGCAGTCATTGACAACCTCCGATCACTATTTGCAACGTTCGGCCTGCCGCGCAAGGTAGTGTCGGACAACGGAACACCGTTTGTGTCTGCGGAGATCCTCAAGTTTTATCGCGACAACGGGGTCTCATCAGTTACATCGGCCCCCTACCACCCAGCGACAAACGGACAAGCCGAGCGCTACGTAGCCGAGCTAAAACGCGCCCTTGAAAGAGATCAGACAGGCTCGCTGCAGCGCCGCCTTGCGCGCTTTCTCTTCAAGCAGCACACGACAGTTCAGAGCACAACAGGCGAGACCCCCTCGAAAATGATGTTCGAGCGTGAAATGCGAACCCAGCTCACAGCCATCCTCCCCGAGCCAAAGGCAGAGACGTTCCGGGAAGAAAAAGCAATTCCGCGCTGCGGCACGCTTAATGAGGGGCAGCGCGTCCTCGCCCGACAGTTTCTGAAAAAGCCACGCTGGGAGGAAGCTACAATTGTCAGACGCATAGGCCTGCGCTCTTGGCTCGTCAACATACATGGCACAGTAGCACGCCGACATCTCAACCAGCTGCGTAGATTTACGACGCCGTCTGAGAGCTGTCCGCCAGCGGAGAGAACACGTGCACCATCTTCCCACATAGCCTGGCACCTCTTCCCGGAAGAAGAGACTTCGCCCAGGACAGACCTAGGAGACACAGCGAACAACAGCCAGCCTACAAGTGTTTCTCCCCCGAGCGCACAAAGCCAGCGCGCCTCCACGCGTGAGCGCCGACCCCCTGCACGATACCAGGCAACTTTCTAAGGGGGAAGGAAGTGTTGTGTCCCCTTATTGCTTTTGTGTGTGTGTTACCCCTGCAGTGCTCCCTCCTAACGACAGTTCGCATCCTCCTCCTAACGACCACTCAATCCTCCTCCTAACGACCACTCGCATCCTCCTCCTAACGACCGCTTGCCCCTCGTCGCACGCTGTCGCCGGATGCCCCCCCACGGTGCGCCCCCGCACCCTCCTCCTGTTCTGGGAAGCCACTCCCTGCCGTGGACGCTTCTCCACTCCCTCCTTTCTTCGGGCGGCCAGTTCGGCTCCTGCCTCGGTCGACGCTGGTCGCACCCTCATCGGCTTTAAATAAACGAAGTCTTAAAGTACCGTGTGCGTCTTCGCTGCATTCAACACAGCGACCGGACACGACAGGCTCCATTCACCACCTCTCAAAATAAGCCGATCTTCAATCACAACCCAATCACGTTTGGCCACTGAGACAGACAGTGCGCTAACGCTCCATTCACCACCTCTCAAAACGAGCCGATCTTTTATTTATTTTTATTTATTTATAGGTACCTTACAGGCCTCCAGGAAGGCATTGAGTAAGGGGGGAGCAATAAATATGTGCAGCAGTAGCTAGAAAAAAACAAAAATGCTTAGAAACAAACACTGTTACGTTCTAAAAGCTGATTACAAATTATCACGACAGTACAAAATACATGCAGAAAAACATTGAATAAAAAAATAGAATATAAATACGACATAATAGTAACGGGAAAAAGAAAGAACATGAGCAAATACAGAGGAAGGCAAATGGGCTGATAAACAGGGTGTGAGAAAAAAAAAACAGGCATGATTCGGTTAAAGAAGAAAACGTGCCAGGTGTTATCTATATAATATTTGACCAGATGATTATGAAACGTGCCGTGGTTGCACTGCGATGCAATGCAGTTTGGAAGATCATTCCATAGACATATAGCACGTGGGAGCGGAGAAAAGTTAAAGGCCTGAGTACTGCCATAAATGCGCGTGTAGTTGAGGTTATTTTGCGATCTGGTTGATGAATAAGAGGGTCGTTGCAGGTGCGATAAAGGTGACTGAGTGGCATGGATTAATTTGTGAAACAGAGATAACAGGGCTATGTCTCGACGAGTTCTTAATGTAAGGAGAGAAACTTCCAGCTTTATTTGGGTAACCCTTGATTGAAAACGTTAATTTCGTGAAATAAATCGACTAGCCCTATTTCGGATTGCTTCTAGCATGTCAATTAAGTGCTTTTGGTGAGGAGACCAGATGGAAGACGCATACTCGAGCTGAGATCTAACAAAAGTTAAATAGGCTTGTTTACGCACATTAGCAGTAGTGCTTTGTAAGTTGCGGCGCAGGAAACCTAATGATCGTAAAGCATTGGCAGCAATGGTGGTTATGTGAGCAGTCCAAGAAAGGTTTTGTGAGAAGTGAACGCCTAAGTATTGGTATTGAGTAGCCCGACCTAATATGTTGTTATTAATGTGGTAAGGGAAGTAAGAGTTTGCCGATTTTCGAGCAAAAGAGATTGTTTTACACTTGGAAACATTTAGGGTCATTAGCCACGTTCTACACCAATCATGAATTAAATGCAGGTCACTTTGAAGTGAAATGTGGTCGTCAGTACTCTTTATGGATCGGTATACAATACAATCGTCAGCAAGTCTATTTCATCATCAAGGCTGCCCAGAGACTGGAAAATGGCAAAGATCATACCTATTCATAAATCAGGGGACACTACCTCACCCTCAAACTATAGGCCAATCTCTCTTACAAGTACATCATGTAAAATTTTGGAACACATAATTTCGAAGCACATAACCGCATTCCTGGAGCGCAATAGTATATTGACACCCCATCAGCATGGATTCCGACGCGGGTTATCAACCGTTACTCAACTAACAGAGGTTGTACACGATCTAGCACTTAATATTAATAACTGTAGCCAGACAGACATAATATTGCTCGATTTTTCAAAGGCATTCGACTCTGTATCACACAATAAGTTGCTAAGAAAACTAAAAACTGTTATCGGGGAAGGCGACTTACTATCTTGGTTAGAAGATTTTTTGTCAAATCGGTCTCAGTTTGTGGTTTTTGAGTATGTTTCATCCAAAACAGTTCCAGTAACGTCGGGCGTTCCTCAGGGATCAGTCCTTGGTCCATTGTTATTTCTGCTCTTCATCAATGACATAACTAATGACATTGATTGCAACATTAAGCTGTTCGCAGATGACTGCATTCTTTACAAAACTATTAACAACCGCGAAGACCATCTGTCGTTAAACAGTTCTCTAAAAAAAATAACAGAATGGTGTAACACGTGGCAAATGACAATAAACACTAAAAAATCCGTTTGTATGACAGTAACAAGAAAAAAATTCCCGTTTTGCTTTTCTTACTCTGTAAACGGCGTTCCATTAGCGAAAACTAAACACCATAAATATCTAGGTATTACGCTGTCTTCTGACCTGAGGTGGGACTCTCACATTGCTAACATCACGTCTACTGCTTTACGGAAACTTCTCTTTATCAGGAGACGCTTGCGGTCCGCACCAGTATCTTCTAAACTCCTGGCCTACAAGACCCTTGTAAGGCCAGTCTTAGAATATGCGATCACAGTCTGGTTCCCCCAATCAATAACTAACATCACAAAACTTGAGGCTATACAACGCAAAGCCCTACGAATAATTCACAATAAATACAAGCGCACAGATTCCCCAACATTGCTTGCAGCTTCATCCGGTCTCCAAACATTATCCGCAAGAGCAAAACAAGCGCGCTTAAAATTTTTGTTTCAATTATTACACGAGCAGTACAGGATAGATGTGAAAAAATACGTGACGTACTCACAATCGCCACCTTCACGACACAAACATACGAACACACTAACCGAGTATCTGTGCCATAATGACACGTTTAGGCATTCCTTTTTCCCTCTCTCCATTAGTGAATGGAATCGCTTGGATCGTGCCATCACCTGCACTCAATCCTTATCATCATTCGTGTCACAGATAGAGCATTTGTCGTAATGCACAGTGGCGATGCAGTAACCGTGACTGCAAATCTAGGCAAGAAGACAACCCCTTCTAACTTGTCATGTATGCGATTTTGAGTGCATTTTGAAATTGTGCCTACCATTGTCGAAGATCTGTTCTGTATATCCTTTTGCTATGGCCAATTCACTTTTCCCTACCTTTCTTTTGATGCCATGTTTGCTGCCTTTGAATAATATGTTTATATTTGTTTTTTGCACTGTACTAATTGCCCCTGCTACGGTCTTGCAATAAGACCAGCAGTATTGTAAATAAAATAAATAAATAAATAAAATAAATAAATATTCGTATGCGGGATGAAATGTTGCACGGCAGGCCATTTATGTAAAGTAAGAAAAGTAAGGGAACAAGGACGCTCCCTTGTGGCACACCTGACGTAACATCAGAAAGAGGATATAAGTGATTATTAATGACAGTGAACTGTTGCCGATTCGAAAGAAAATTACGGATCCGTGACAAAGTTAGAGCATCTAGTTTGAGCGCTGAAAGCTTAGATATTAAGCGACAGTGAGCGACACGATGAAATGCTTTTGAGAAATCGAGGAATGCACAATCAGATTGTAAGTTGTTGTTCATGTTCGAATGAAGGTCAGTAGTGAATTTGAATAACTGTGATTCACATGAAAAGCCTTTCCTAAAGCCATGCTGATTGGGGAAAAAGAAATGAACAGATTCAAAGTGACCGTAAATATGAGACGCAATAATGTGCTCGAGCATCTTGCAGCCGATACATGTTAGAGAAATCGGGCGATAGTTTTCACGTGCATGTTTATTGCTCTTTTGTAAACTGGTACCACTTTTGGTATTTTCCGGTCATTCGGAAGCATGCTTTTCAATAATGACTGCCGAAAGATATTAAGTAAGATGTTACTAGACGCGGAGAGGGTGTTCTTTAATATTTTGGAATTAATTTCATCGACGCCACATGAAGAAGACACTTTCAGGTTAGTGATCAATAGGGTTATGCCTTCGAGAGTAATATCAATCGGAGCCATATATGGGTAGTCAAAATCGGGCACGCAAGGAATGTAGGAACTGTCTTCTCTAGTGAATACAGATGTGAAAAATGAGTTAAATGCAGTTGCGCTGTCAGCATCAGAGTAGGGAATGTTGTTGTTGTCATGTATTGAAATATCGTTACTAATGTTACGCCGACCTATTACCTTCCAGAACTTGCTGGGATTGTTCTTGAGCAGTGCTGGAAGGTCTTGTGAATAATATTTATCTTCAGCGTCGCAAATAGCAGAACAGTAAGTGTTTAGAGAGTTTTTGTATTTATTCCAAGCACTTGGAGAACTCACGCGCTTTGCATTTTTGTACAGCCGTTTTTTCTTATTTCTCATTCTGTGATGGAGTTTCGTGAACCAAGGGTTGGATTTATCATTAGTTACAGTGATGAGCGGGACGTATTTGGCTACTAATTCTGACAGCTTTTCTCGGAAGAGAATCCAGTTATCATTGATTGACCTATCCTGAAAGAAAGGCAGTAGTATTTTGTCGGCAAACTCTTCGAGTTCGGTGTTAATAAGGGCATAATCAGCTCTGTTGTAATCGCGAATTTGCTTTCTTGTGACTCCAGTGAAGGGAAGCGGAATGTTAATAGTCACCTGAAGCAAATCATGGTCACTAAATCCATCTAAGTATCAAATGTTACCGACTTTTTTAGGGGCTGTTGTAAAGATCAGGTCTAGTATATTGGAGCCACGGGTGAGCTTGGTAACTACTTCAAATAGGTTAAAATCTAAAGTCATGTTTATGAATCTTAATGAAGCATTACGAGGGGATGAGAACTTCGTCCAGTCAATCTGCGGATAATTAAAATCCCCAAATACATGTGATATCGACTGGAAAGAGTTCAAATGCCTTAGCCATGCTGTCATGAAGTTTATTTAAAAAAGAATTGTCGTAATCTGGGCCTCGGTAGCAGTTACCTATTAGAAGTTTTCTAGAAGAAATCATGCTTGCTGCCCATTATTTCGAGATCCGAATCGGTATCAATAACAAAGGAAGCAACTGATTTCCTTATACCTAATAGGACTCCGCCCCCTCGCCTATGCGGGCGATCCCGCCTGTATATGTTGAATGGACTGGAGGCTGAAATAACTTCATGATAACCGATATCGGGGTGCAGCCACGTTTCAGTGAATACGATAACGTCAGGATCACTGTCCTCCAGAAAAGATGTGATAAGAGCGCGCTTTGATAGGATACTTCTGATGTTAGCAAATGAAATTGATAAAGGGGAAGAGACGACGGCTGGTTTAGGTTTTTGATAGGTGCGAGCACACGAGATGGGTAGTGGCTACCGATCAGACAGGATAACTGAGTCAGTAGCGACGTCGTAGACATATGTTTGTGAATCCATACATAGCTTGTCAACCGATAGCTTGAATTTCATTTTGTGCGTTTTTGCGAACTGAATCAGCTTTGCCCTGGCTTTTCGTGTTGTAAGTGAAAAATCTTCACGAATGGCAAAATTTGTTTCTTTCGGTTTATACCAAAAGGATAGGATGCGTTCCTTGTCCTTAAAATACGTGAGCTTAGATATAATAGGCCGCTGTTTTTCAGAATCATATTTGCCCAGTCTGTGGACTCGTTCAAATTGTTGGCCAGTTGTAGCGATACCCAGTTTATCCCAGCAGAGATTAATTACTTTATTTTCAGACATTGCCCAGTGTTCCTGTTCGTCATCATCCACCCCAAAGAAGAGTAGATTGGAGCGTCGCATCCTATTTTCAGTGTCGTCACATCTTGACGTAATGGCTGTCAGACGTTCCGAGGCACCAAGCACAGCTTCCGCATTAGTATTTGGCCTTTCTTCTGCTGCGCCACTCGAGGCTATGGATGCTTCCAATGCCGCCACTTTAGCAGTGAGCAGTCGAACTTCATTTTCGGTTGCTACCTGCTTTTCCTTTGTTTTTAATTTCCTCCAGTGATGAAGCATGTCCTTCTTCTAGCTTACGGATAGCATCCAGAGCCTCGACAAATGCTTCAGCCTCAGCTTTTGACACCGGGTCAGGGTTTGACTCTACATCACCCGATAGCATGAGAAAAATGTCAAACAGTGTGAGACAAATACCTGCCAAAGATGCTAACACTCGCTTAAACAAATCATTCAACGCTGGTGGGCACGACACCGCAAAAAGAGAGTAATTTCTGCTTTTAACGCAAGTCGCATTGTTCGGGTAACTAACCTGTAACATTAACCATCGTGAGTGCGTCATCCATGGCGCGTTGTCGTGCCCGAAGTGGACGCTTGCTGGGTGGCTTTTATGCTGTGGCCCGGCCGCGTCGAGCTCTGGTGTAGTAGTTCCGGGTTGCGTGACGAAGAAGCAGGCTTCGTCCAAAGTTGGCGTTCGTCGCATCGTGGCAGGTAAGGTGGGCGGTAGGTAGGTAGACAGGTATTGATCCATTCCAAGCGGCCCAGAACACACCGCCCAGGTGAGAGTTGCCTGTAACATTAACCATCGTGAGTGCGTCATCCTTGGCGCGTTGTCGTGCCCCTTCAATCACATCCCAATCACGTTTGTCCACTGAAACTGACAGTGCGCTAACGCTCCATCCACCACCTCTCAAAATGAGCCGATCTTCATTCACCTCCCAATCACGTTTGTCCGGTGAAACTGACAGTGCCCTAAGTTTTGGCAACAGCAAGAAAAAGCATAATGAGCGCTTGCGCGCGGCACTGAGAAGGGCAGAGGAAGCTGGTCTCACGTTCAACCGTGAAAAGTGTGCCTTCGGTGTGAAGGAAATAACATTTCTTGGCAACGTCATCAGTGAACATGACATACTGCCGAGTTCTGATCTAATTTCAAACATTCAAGCTATGCCACACCTGAATGACAAAAATGCAGTACACAGAATGCTTGGAGTCGTTAACTATTTCCGCAAGTACGTGCCTCGACTGAGCGATAAAACGTCCCTGCTTCGCAGCTTGGTGAAGGAGAACGTCGTCTTTGACTGGAGTTCTGCTCATGAGCGCGAGTGGAAAGAGGTCTCGGAACATTAACAACGCCTCCTGTGCTGGCCTTCTTCGACGCGAAGAGAGAAACCAAAATTTCGGCTTACGCATCCGGGCTAGGGTTAGGTGGAGCACTGTTGCAGAGGTATGGCAGTGAGTCGTGCCCAGTGATGTATACGCTTCGCGAGCGCTCACGGATAGCGAAACACGGTACTCACAAATCGAGAAAGAAACCCTGGGCATTGTTCTCGGATGCGAAAAGTTTCACCAGATGGTATATGGCCGCAGGATTGTCATTGAAACAGATCAGAGACCTTTGCTGGCAATCGCGAAAAAGGCCATCGCAGATATGCCACCAAGGCTGTAGCGTTTCTTTATTCGGCTTCGTTACGACTATGAACTGCAGTTTGTTCCCGGCAAGGACTTGCTGTTGGCGGACATGGTATCCCGTGCTCCTGCTCTTCGTGCCGTCCTGAAGTCAACCGAAGACGTCGACGTTCATGCTGTACAGGTTCTCTCAAGCATAGTAAGCACAGCAAGAAAACGGAGCCTGCAAAGTGAGACTATAGCGAATCCATACTTGATCAAAGTTTTAGAGCAGGTGGCACAAGGAACTAAGATTGAAGGATAGTTAAAGCAATTTGCAGTAGAACTATCTGCAATGGTGGAATACTGCTGAAAGGATGCAAAATTGTCCTACCGAAGATAATGAGAGTAGAGATGCTGCACAAGTTGCACGCGGGACATCTTGGCCTGAATAAAAGTAAGACCAGAGCTCGGGGCCTGATCTTCTGCCCAGGAATGGTTGGTTGGTTGGTTTATGGGGTTTAACGTCCCAAAGCGACTAAGGCTATGAGAGACGCCGTAGTGAAGGGCTCCGAAAATTTCGACCACCTGAGGTTCGTGAACGTGCACTGACATCGCACAGTACACGGGCCTCTAGAATTTCTCCTCCAAAGAAATTCCAGCCGCCGCGGCCGGGATCGAACCCGCGTCTTTCGGGTCAGCAGCCGAGCACCATAACCGCTGAGCCACCGCGGCGGCTGCCCAGGAATGGGCAGTGCCATTGAAACGCTCATTCGCAAATGCAGCGCATGCCAAAAGTACGCCTACAAGCGAACCTTTTATTTTGTGGCCAACACCCAGGGTGCCATGGCACCGGGTGGGAATCGACCTTTTTCATTTCGCTGGAGACATGTACGCAGTGGTGTTTGATGCGCATTCAAACTTTGCAGATGTATCCAGATGCGCCTATTTTTGTGCGGTACGGAATTCCTTCCCAAGTGCGTACCGACAACGGACCTCAGTTTGCTTCTCAAGAGTTCGCGGAGTTTGAACGCCGCTATGACTTTGTCCATATTACTTGGTCGAGAAAGGAGTACAAATAGTGAAGCGCATTATGAAGAAAACTGCAGCGTCTCGTGATGATTTCTGGAATGGTCTTTTGCCATGTCGCGCCTCTCCATTAGAGGACGGGCAATCACTGGGAGAATTGTTGCAGGTTGTCGGCTGCTCACTACTCTGCCTGAATGCCTGAATGAAGCCATTGATGGCATTCACGCTGCCATACAACGACTGGAACTTCGCCAGACGCAGTTCCTTCAGGAACTGCATATGTTTAAACAGCAGCAGGACGCTACAAGTACGTCTTTAAAATGTTTACTGGGCAGGATCGCTACACTAGAGAACGACCTGCATTCCTCACGGCTGGCCTCAAGGGCTGGTGATTCAAACGCATCATCGTGTGTTGACGCCTTGACCAGAGAGGTTGGCCAACTTAAGGCCTGTTTTGAAGATGTTTCTAATAAGTCCCGCAGGAATAACTTGCTTATTCTAGGTCTAAATGATTCCGCAACAGAGAGTTGGTCTCAATCTGAAAAAAATGTGCGTGAATTCTTCTCGTCTTATCTTAACCAAAATGTTCCACCTGAAAGCATCGAAAGGGCTCATAGAATAGGTCGCTTTGGTGTAGGAAAGCACCGACCGATTGTCGTTAATTTTTGTAGTTATAAAGTCAAAGACAATATCTTATCGTGCGGCTTTAAGCTAAAGGACACTAAGTATGCCATACGCGAAGACTTCACGCCCGCAGTCAGAAAGGCACGCTTCATGCTTTCACAATACGCACGTGACCTGGCTTTTCCTTCCAAGTTACGATTTGATAAGCTTCTCGGCAACAAAAAGTGTTTTGTCTATGATTTTGAACATGACCGTGTCGTCGAGCTTCGAGAATGACAGAAAGGGAGGCAACTGCCCGCTCCGCTGCTCGTGCCCACCTTACAATATGTGCCCTTGGCGTCATCAAATTTTGAATTGATACCTCTCGTCGTGAATTGCAGGAGTATCAAAAACAAAACTGATGAATTTGCTACTCTTGTTTCCTCTGTAAAACCTCATGTTATAATTGGCACTGAATCATGGCTGGATAATTCCGTTCTCAGCTCTGAAGTATTTCCCACCGGTTATGACGCGTACCGTAGTGATCGACACTTGCATGGTGGGGGGGTGTTCTTACTTATTGACCAATGTTTTAGCTCTTCATTAATAACAGCGCCTCTAGATGGTTGCGAGTCAGTATGGTGTAATCTTCGCCTAAACAATGGAAAGAATTTGGCTATTGGCTCTGTCTACCGTCCTCCTTCCGCTACCAGCCCTGACGCTTTCAGTTCGTTGTCTGAATTTCTACTCAGCTTAAAAAATGACTTTCTATTTGGTGGGGACTTTAACATGCCTGATTTCAAATGGGTAGACTACAAACCTCTTCGTGCGAATCATTCTTCATTAGATTCATCCTTTTATGAATTAATTACTACTAATGACCTATATCAGTACGTCACTGAACCTACACGAGAAACTGAGCACTCATCTTCAGTGTTAGATTTACTGTTCTGCAACCGGCTTTCAGTAGTGCGTGACACTGTGGTCATACCGGCAATAAGCGACCACAGTTGTGTTGTCGCTAATGTTCGGCATTTTCCTTATTTAATTTCAAAAGGTCGATCACGAAAGGTTTTTGTTTTTAATAAGGGAGACTATACGTCAATGAGGAACGAACTTGCGTCTTTCCTTCCTGAATTTATTGATCTTAACCAGAATTTAGATTGTAGTTCCCTTTGGGAAGTATTCAAGAATAAGCTATGCCTAATTGATCAATATATCCCATCTAAAAGCCTTTCCGGAAAGCGCCGCCGCGACAAACCGTGGATCACACGGCAAACCAGACAGCTTATCAGGAAAAAACATCGCCTTCTAGAATCGTACAAAAAAAAAATTGATGCCCTGCAGTATTGCAATCGATTCGGGCTCTTGGCAGTACACTAAAAACTGAAATTAAAGCACTTAAGGATAGCTTTTTAAATGACTTGGGATCAAAACTGCGTAATAATCCTAAGGAATTGTGGACGTTTTTGAAACACAATGGACGTGAACAAGTCGGAATACCGAATTTAGACCATGATGGTGAAGCTATTACTAATGATGGTGATAAGGCGTGCTGCTTTAATGCTTTTTTTCAGTCTTCTTTTGCGCCAATGTGCTACATCGGAGAACTTCCGTTAACTCGTGAATCTGTCACTGAAACCATGTCTGAATTGGTTTTTACTCACCAAGGTGTGTCAAAATTGCTTAGTGATGTGAATTCATCTTCTGCCGGTGGTCCTGATGGTGTTCCTAACTTTGTTTTAAAGTCTTGCGCGAATGAAATATCTTACTACTTAGTCATCTTGTTCCGATCATCACTTAAGTCGGCGTCTCTGCCAAATGACTGGAAAAATGCTAATGTGGTACCAGTGCACAAGAGTGGTTCAAAAAGCTCTGTTGTTAATTACCGACCGATTTCTTTAACGAGTGTGTGTTGTAAAACGTTGGAGCACATAATATATAGCGCAGTCATAAAACACCTTGACTCTCATGGGTATTTTACAGAAGTTCAGCATGGCTTTAGGTCAGCTTTTTCGTGTACTACTCAGTTGCTTGAGTTTAGTAATGATCTGGTTTCTTCCTTTGACCGTGGCTCTCAAATAGATTGCGTATTTCTAGATTTTAAGAAAGCCTTCGACTCTGTACCTCATTTACTATTGTTACATTAGCTACGTTGTCTTGGTCTGCACCCCAGTGTCATCGATTGGCTTCATTCGTATCTTCAGGGCCGCATGCAGCGTGTTTTGATTAATGGTTCGCACTCAGATTACGTAAACGTTTCCTCAGGTGTACCGCAGGGGTCTGTTCTTGGACCCCTTCTTTTTCTGATTTATATCAATGATATTGTCTTGGGTCTTACCTGCAAAGTTCGGCTCTATGTTGACGATTGTGTCGTTTACACTGTTGTGGAAAATTCCTCTGATGCGTTAAAACTACAGCGAAACTTGGATTCCATCCAGTCCTGGTGCTTAAAATGGCAAATGTCTTTGAATGCCACAAAATGCCAATTTGTCTCTTTCACTCGAAAGCGTTCCCCATTACAAACAAATTACTCACTACATAATGTTTCCTTGCAAAAAGTACTTGAATACAATTACCTCGGCGTTTATTTTTCATCTAACCTAACATGGACGAGGCAAGTTGAGTACACTACATCCAAAGCCTGCAGAATGCTTAATTTCTTAAAAAGAAATTTCAATAAAGCACCGTCTAATGTCAAACAACTCCTGTATTTCACATACATCCGACCAATTCTTGAATACGCCTGTCCTGTATGGGACCCCCAGTTTGCTTACTTATGTGATATGCTCGAGCGCGTCCAAAATAATGCTGCGAGATTTGTGTCCAATAATTACAGCTTCTTAACTAGTGTCACGTCTCTTAAAAACCACCTTGGCTGGGGATCTTTAGCTAACCGCAGGAAACATTTGAGATTACAAATCATGCATCGCATCTATTTTGGAAAGCTGAGCATTGACAAAGACCGGTATCTGCTTCAACCTCATTTTTTTTCTAGACGAGTTGATCATCAGTGGAAGATCCGAGAGATTAAGTGTCGCACAGGTGTTTATAAAACCTCGTTCTTTCCACGGACGATCAATGAGTGGAACAGGCTACCAGCCGGCGTCACTGAGTGCTGCACGGAAGGTCAATTCCGCGCATTTTTATCTGATGTGTGACGTGGCGCGCAGTTGTCTTGCGCGTGTCTTTTTCATTTCATTAGTGTTATTTTATTTCTGGAGCGTGGTTGTCTTCCTTCAGTGCATATTTTTTCTCATCTATTAGTTGTGTGATTATATTTCTGTTATTACGTGTATCTTTCGGCCAAATGAGCAGACGTTATTGTGTTTCCCCCCCTGCAATAATGCCCTTGGGCGCTGCAGGTATCTGTAATAAATCTGTGATAATAAATAAATAAATCGAAAAGAAGCGCCCGGTAGTCAAGCACCGCCAGTCGTCCAAGGGCAAACTACTGCCTCCACTGCAGCAAGGAGACACGGTGCGGGTTCATGACGGCCGCCAATGGTCACGCAAAGCGATGGTTCTCCAGAAGGTGGCTCTACGATCGCACGTCGTGAGAACGGACAACGACCGTCTTCTAAGGCGGAATAGGCAACATCTGCTGCGAACCCAACAGCACTACAACGTCATCGATGACAACGACGACGACGCGAAGATCCACTCTGAAGCTAGAAGACCCTCAAGTCCTAGTACCGCAGACAGTCAGGAAGAGCAACGTGATGAACTTGCCACAAGCACTCAGCTCACAACATCAAGTGCAGCTGCTGGATCAAGCATGCCAGCCATTCCACGCAGGACAACCCGGCCACGCCTGGAACCTAAGCGGCTGACTTATGATCACAAATTTCGACAACTTTCTTAGAGCATTGTCAAAACTGGTCTCTTCACAGAGGAAAGAAGATGTATCACGTGTGGCAATCAGGCAAGCGGCCTGATAGCATGCCAACGCCCCTTCTTCCTTTCCCTTTCCCTCGCTGCAGCCGCAGCTACAAATCTATGCGCAATAAAGGACCAGGCGCCTTTCGTGGCCTAGCTACTGATGTGTCGCGTCTCTGCATGAAGCGATCGATGCAATCTTCACAAAAGATT